>NC_056745.1:1561469986-1561804986 GCF_019279795.1 Protopterus annectens | reverse complement strand
CGGCCCATCTCATTACTTAATGTTGATTATAAAATGTTTATGAGTATTTTTGCTGATAGATTGAAGTCAATCATCCCCGGCATTATAGATATAGATCAGACAGGCTTCATTGTAAATAGAAATACTTTTGATAATATAAGAAGAACTTTAACATTAATTGATTTTGCAAATAGGAAAAAGAAAGATTTAACACTTATTAGTCTTGATATAAGTTCAGCATTTGATTCAGTAAGTTGGGACTATCTGTTTACCTTACTGAAGTGCACAAACTTCTCAGATGCATTTGTAAATCTAATTGAGCATTTATACAAAGGAACATTGGCTTATATTAAGGTAGGAACATATGTTTCACAAAAAATACCCATTTTTAAAGGTACAAAACAAGGATGTCCACTTTCTCCACTATTATTCACTTTAGTAATGGAGCCTTGGGCTAATTTGAGCAGAAACAGTACGGACATAGAGGGTTTTGAAATAGATGAAAATACAACATCCAAAATTCAACTTTTTGCAGATGATGTTCTAATTACATCAGCAGGATCTAATTCTTCTATGCAATCTCTATTTGATAAAATGATGAATTTTAAAAGTATTTCTGGTTTAATATTCAATGAAGAAAAAACTAAAATACTACCTATATATACACGAAAAAATATTCTCATTAGTGATTTTACTAAATATGTACCCAATTCAGGTCAGATAACTTATTTAGGTATAATACTATCTAAAGATATTAAATCTATTATATATAATAATTATAATACCTGTTTTCTTAATATACAAAATCTTTTTAATACCTGGAATAATATGTTTTTTACTATGGAGGAGAGACTTACAATTATTAAAATGATAATATTCCCCAAGATTTTATACTTAATACAATCAATAATACTTCCACCTACAAAAATAATTATCAAGAAACTGAATACACTAATGTTAAATTTCCTATGGGCACCTAATAGACCTAGGATTGCTTTAAAGAAACATACTAATAGCTGGTCTCAAGGGGGTATTTCTTTTCCAGACTTTAATTTATATACTATCTCTTCTATTGTAAAAGTTATTACTTTATTAATAGATCAGTCATATGTCGCAAAATGGAAAGATTATTGGGAGCTAATTAGTATGCACTTCATGAAAATCTCCTTAACACATAAAAATATGATTGTAAATAACTCCATGTTATGGTTACTAAAGGAATTTTATACCTCACCTATTACACCTAAACATATGGTTTGTTACCCATTAAATATTATTAGCTATCGTAACTTTATATTCATGCACCCTAAGTATAGGGAATGGAATTTTATTATATTCCCTATAATGTATACTCCGGGTATGCTTTTGTCATCTACTTCTGAAGGAACTCATTTAGCTATAGATAATGATCTAAAATACTGGTATCAGTTGATATCTGATAATAAAGTTAAAAATCTAGATTTCTTAAAACAAGAATTTGATCTAAGAGAAACTTGCTGGTTAGAGGTTCAGACCTTTAGACAACATCTCATTAATAAAATAGATCTAATGTCTATAACAGTTAAATAATCTACTCCAACACTGATTGATTACTTGATATTAAATTTACAACATAAAGTTTCTGATAAAGGTAAACTTTCATACATACATAAAATTATCAGACAAGAAACTTTTTACAGTGTAGATACATACTGGAATTATTTCACTTCTATTAATGGGGACCCACCAAATCAACAAGATAAACAATATATATTGGAATCTGCCTATAGAACTATGTCTTCTATTGTCTGGAGACTTTATACATGGAAATTTTTACATAGATCTTTTTATACACCTTTGATGATGAATAAAATAAATAATAAAGATAATCTATGTAAGAGATGTAATGTAGAAATTAATGCTGACTGGGCTCATATGTTTTATGACTGTATAAAATTGAAAGAATACTGGAAGTCAATTAATGAATTTTTGCAGGCTCTTTTTACAGATAATTTCATTATTTCTAAATCTCTTATATTATTCAACACACCTGTACCTCAAAGTGTTAAAAAGGTTAAGCTTCCCTTGTTATGGTCTATTCTAGCAGTGGCTAGGAAAATAATAACCAGAAATTGGATTTCAGATACACCTCCTTCGTTCAATGAATTTAAAAATGCTATGACTATAGTGTGCCATATGGAAATAAACACAATTAGGTCAAGAACTAGAAAAACATCTTATTATATTGTATGGGATAATTTACAAAATTTGTTAAAAAAATTCTAATTTCAATAGCATGGTATTTTAGTTTAATTAATTGATCTGATTGTAGTGGATGTCTTTGTAAATACTTTAGTTGTTTTGTTGAATATTATAATAATATCTATTTTTAATTACTTGTATAAAATTGTTATGATATTTCTCTTATATGTTAAAACAATAAACCTGTTTTGAAAAAAAAATGACAAAGCAAGTACATCATACATCATACTAAGCAAATATCTTTCAGTGAAAAGCATTCAAAATCTGTGAACTGCAAAGTAAGTACATCAAACAGTACTTTGAATAAACATAATGGAAGTTGGCCATGGTAATGTAGGCCTAGCATAATTTGCCTCAAGTGAAATAATGCAGCTGGTGAAGGGGGTGATATAGAGAAGCAGACTATCAGCAGTAATTGAGAGGGGGGTTGAATAGGTAGCTATGACAGAGGGAAGGATAGGTAATAAAAAGGAAGAGGAAAGATAAAAAAAAGTTCCAGATATCCGAAGCCTAGAAAAGAAAAAGATGAACATCTCAGTCCATTAGGACTGGGGCATCTTCTTATGCATAGTTACCTTTCCTCCAAGATGCACCTAAAACAAAATCTACCATCTGTTCAACTCCCCCATCACTACCCAAAACATTACCCTTATGTCTTAATAAAATTCTTGTTGCATTTAGCATTCTTGTTTCAACAAATGCCACCAAGGAAAAAGAAGGTTTTACCTTTAATATTTTTTCAAAATATTGGTAACACCTGCTACTTCTTTGGGTTACTCCTCATATACCAAAACATACTTAGACAAGATGCAAAATGGTGATTTGCTACATTGCACTGAACTGCAGAAAGGTTATGATTTCAGCAATTCAGTATTTAATTCATTCCCATACATATCAAACAATATGGCTAACTTAAGCACTCATTTTCCTATAATAAGTGCCACCACAAGTAGTTTCTTTTAAACCTTGCTATATACAATGGCATTAAATTACTTACCATTATGATGTGTAAATTTGACATCAAGTAACATAACCAAATGTTTCAGGACTATGGAGCAACAACATCCCCTTAGAACTATTCATTGTTATGATCTTCCTCCATCAAAAACATCACTATAAAAAAAAAAATCATCTGCTGAATATGCACAAATTTTCTGATATCTTACCTTATAATGAGATCACTCCCCACTTACATCGGTACAAGCATCACTTCAACACTTAATGCAAAATGTCATTCTCAGCAGCGCTCACACCCTAACTACAACAATTAAATCTAATGCTGTCATCCCACACTGGTCCTTCCTTAATACTTACCACTAGATGATGCAGTTGAACAATTTAATTCTACATTCCTAAACACTTAAGACAGTTTAGCTCCCACCAGAAAGGAAAGAGTCAAAACCAGCTATACTCCTTGTCTTTCTGTCTATACCAGATCACTCATGCAAAAAGAGACAAGGCTTGGACAACTTACCTAAAATATAAGACTCACAGTAATGTACAGCATTTCAAAGCACTGAGTAACCTTGTAAAGAAACAGGTTAATTTAGGCAAAAGCAGTTATATGCAAAGCTACAAGATTCAGCACAAATGCAGTCCAAATACCTTCTGGCACACTATCAAAAAATCCTACACCCAAGAAGTCAGTCCTCTCCCCAACCATCTTGTGTTAGTGCCTCCCCTGACATAGCAATCAATTTAACTTTTACTTCATTAACAGCATAGCTTCCATCACTAACAAATTCCCTCCATTTCCCTCTACCCTCTCTCAGCCTCTTTTTACCTGTCTCTCTACATTTCCCCCTCAACTGGTTTCTACTTCATTTATCAAATCCCTCCTGTGCAAGCTCAGGCCATGTTCTCCCTCTGCAGACAATCTTCCTAATGAATGTCTAAAAAAAATCTGCTGACTCAATTTCCAACCCTGTCTGAATAATCATTAATAGATCCATGAAGGAGTTTTATGGGGTCCTGATGGACAGATGAAAAGTCAGCAAGCAAAGGAGCGTAGCAGTGCTGAAATTAAGTTCATCCTCAAGTCTTGGTGAGTACCTTCGCAAGGTGGACCCTGTTTTTCACAAAATCCCACCAAGGCGATACTGATATATAGACTGTATTTATATAGCATATTTCATGGACAGAAGTAAATCAAAAATGAAAAAAGATAACTGGGGGCACAAGACCCATGATAAAAAAGTGCCCAATCCTGGTAGGCGCACTGGTGCCAGGACTGGAAAAAATGACACATGCAGAATCCTCAAAATGCAGAAATATTCCTACAATGGGGCCAGGCCAGGCTCAGGAGGAGGATACCCCCCCCCCCTGTTGTAGAAGGAAGCAGCAGTCCACAAAAAGGACAAAAACTGATTGGTCAAAAAAGAGCCATACAGGTGATACAGTGGACTATTGATGATAAGAAAGAAATTATGTATTGTTATTATAATGCAAGAAGCCCAGAATTTCCGGATACAAGATATACAAAACGATTAAGAGAGAAATTAGAGGAAAGAAAAATACTTTTGCAGGAAAAACTGTCAGAAGCTTCAGATAAAAATTTGCGTTCATTAATACAACAGATTTTTGAAAAACAGTATATAGATCAAGAAAATTTGATCTCTTTGGAAAAAGAAGCCTTCGAGGAAGTGGAAAAATATAAACAACAAAACTTAGAGATATTTGAAAAAGCTAAAAAAGAGATATGGACATGGGAAAGAGAGAGAGAGAGATCTGATATGGTGCAATATTTATGCAAAGGAGAAAGCTAAGTTAGCTAATATAGAGAAGGCAGTCTCAAAAGTATTCGAAGAGAAATACAGGCAAAGGCATCCAGATATGGAAAATTTCACAATAAAAAGATTAATAACACAAAAACATAATGTGGAAAAGACGATTAGTAAAGTAAAGGTTAAAGAAATAGAAGCTGAAGTTATGGAGTGCCTGCAAAGTGAAGGATTTGATGTAGAAGGTCTAAGACAGACTACATCACAGTATGCTGGAGTATGTCCCCAGAATAAGGAAAAGCAAGAAGACCAGGAGACGTGAAGAAGAAATATGGACAGGGGAAAGGAAAAGAGATTTAATATGGTGTAATATTTATGCAAAGGAGAAAACAAAACTAACCAATACAAAAAGTGCAGCACCAAAGATATTTGAAGAAAAATATAGGCAAAGGAATCTGGATATGGAAAACTTTACAATACAAAAAATAAGAAGACTAAGAGGAAAAGTAGAAAAAGAGATGAGTAGTGGAGAGGTCAAAGAAATAGAAACGGAAGTAATGGAACAGCTGCAAAGCGAAGGATTCAGTGTAGAAAAATCAAATGCAAAAAGCACCACAACAGGATAGAGGAATGGATATCCAAATTAAGGGGAAACCAGTGGAACAGGAAGTAAGTGGTCAGGTGCCATATCAAGATATTTTGGAGCCTTCCACAAGAAACCAGTATAAACATTCATTTGAAGCTAGATAGCAAGGAAAGAAACAGGAAATTGTGGCAACTCTGATGTAATCAATGTTGAGGAGTGACAGGCCAGTGAGTTCCCATATTATGACAGAACAACAGAAGACGCAGGATGAAATTGAAGAGAATGTGCCACAGGAAGATGCTATAGAACTTTCTATAGAATCCCCGCAGGAAATGGAAAACAAGGGATGTACCCTTAGTATGTTAGAAAAGGAGTTAAGAAAAGAGTTGCTTGATTTAATAGAAAAAGATAGCTATATCAAGATCAATGAGAGGAGAGAAATAGACTGCAAAAGTTTAATACAACCCCAAAAGTCAGAAGCTTGATAAAACGAATGAACACAGTAATTACCACTGTCCATAGAGACCCATGCGATATAACAGAAGTAAACAGAATATATTACTGTGCTGCTAAATTACTAACTGATAAAGTTCTATCACATGAACATAGGGTAGCGAGGGAAAAGAGGGGACAACAGCGAATTCCATCATGGAAATATCGAACAGAGAAAACTATAAAGCAGCTAAGACAAGAAGTATCATTGTTATAAGATTTTAGAAGAGGGAACAGATCAATGAAAATATTAAGAAAGATAGATGTGATAAAAGCAATGCGTATTAGAACAGACCAGGATCTATTATGCACTATTGGAGATAAATTAAAAATTACAAAACAGGCGGAAAGACTAGGAAGATACGAAGATAAATATAAGGGAAAAACACAAAATAAACAAATTATTGATGACCCAAAAAAATTTTATAGAACTGGGAAATAAGGTAAAAGGAATAGATAGACCACCAAAAAAAGAGGAAGTCGATACATTTTGGAGAAGTATCTATGAAGATCCTGTGGAACATAAAAAAGATGCTAAATGGATAGAAGAAGTAAAAGAGAGAATAAGAACTTTAAAGGTACAGGATATGAAATGGGATGAAATAACAACTAGAGAGATTGAAATAAAGTTGAGAAAAGCCTTTAAATGGAAAACCCCAGGCCCAGATGCAGTACCTAACTTTTGGCTTAAAGTATTAACTTCTGTGCACGATTATTTAGCCATAAGTAAGAACTATTTATATATGCACCCCGAACACATACCACACTGGTTAACAACAGGAAAAACAATGCTCTTACTTAAGAGTGACCCTGCAAGCTACCCTAAAAATTATAGACCAATAACTTGTCTTCCGACAACATACAAACTATACATGGGAATTGACGCTGACAGAGTTTATAGTCATTTAGAAGAAAACTCAATTATGGCAGTGGAACAAAAGGGCAATAAAAGAAAGTAATATGGAACAAAGGACCATTTGTTGTTAAACAAAGTTATAGTGGAGAATTGTAAGAAGGGGAAGAACCTAAGTATGGCATGGATTGACTACAAAAAAGCATTTGATAGTATCCCACATTCATGGATAAAAGAGTGCTTAAAAATGTATAAGATACACCCTACACTGATTGATTACATTACAGTAACCATGAAACAATGGCAGACCACTTTGCAATTAAGCCATGATAAAGGACAGATTATTATCCCACGGATAAAAATTCAAAGGGGGATATTCCAGGGTGACTCTCTGTCACCCTTGTTATTCTGCCTTGCCATTAACCCATTAAGTCGCTTACTTAGTAGCCTAGGCCATGGCTACAATTTGGCTTCTAGAAAACAACAAAGTCTAATGACTTCCCATCTTCTCTTTGTTGATGATTTAAAATTGTATAGCTCATCAGATGAGGAACTGAAAGCACAGCTGCAGGTTGTCAAAACTTTTTCAGATGATATCGGAATGTCATTTGGTCTTGATAAATGTGCAAAAGCAACCTTTAAAAAAGGAAAATTGCAGCACCAGGAAAACATCAGTTTGGGACAAGAATGTGATATAAAAGAACTTGAGCAAGAATGGGTGTATAAATACTTGGGAAGTGATGAAGGATCAGCAATAAAACATGAACAAATGCGAATAAGGCTTAGTAAGGAGTACTTTAGAAGACTTAAATTAATCCTGAAAACAGCATTGACACCGAGGAACAAGATCTAAGCTATAAATCAATTTGCTCTTCCTGTCCTAACTTATAGTTTTGGAGTGACTGACTGGCCCCAAAAAGTGTTGGATAGATTGGATATCAAAACAAGAAGGATGCTTCATGCTCACCAAATGATTTATAAAAATCAGTGTATACCAAGATTGCATATCCCCCATTCTGAAGGAGGGATGGGCCTCCTTGAAATTGATTACATGTATAGATGTGCAATCTTGGGACTCCACACATATCTATTGACCTCACAAGATCAAATGTGGTGAACATTTTGAAACTTGAGGAGAATAAATCTAAGATGACATCACTACTTAATTTAGCAGAAGCATATCAACTTCAAGCAGGAATGGAAATCAAACCAGAAGTGGATAAAACCCAGGCAGCAACTGAATGTGCTAAAAAAGAAAAAGAATATAAGGTGAAGGATCAGATGAGAAGGATCAGATGAGAAGGCAAGAAATGTGGAAAAAACAAATATAGTTGCAAGTATAAAAAACTTCTGGAAGAGCCTCATGTTGATCAAGAATGAACACAGGAATGGTTAAGGAGAGCTGAATTTACATCAAGAAATGAAAGGTTAATATTGGCAGCCCAAGATAGTGGGCTACATACACGCTGGTTTACTAAGTCCATTGAACATGTGGGAGAAATAGACATATGTAGGTTTTGTGGAACCGAGTTGGAAACAGTTACACACCTTATTGCTGGTTGCGATGCTCTAATGGCAGAGGGACTGTATACTGAAAGGCATAATAATGTGGCAAGATTGTTACACTGGAGATTGTGCAAACATTATGGTATCAAAGTGGCTGAAAAACATTGGAAACATGAGCCACAGAGAATCATAGAAAATGATGAAGTTTACATCACATGGGATCACCCAATACCAACAGTCCAAAAGATAGATGCTAGAAAACCGGACATAGTGATCCAAGAAAAGAAGACAAAAATAGCATTGATCATTGAAGCTGCCACCTAGTGACTATAGTGTCTTGCGTACAGAGAGACACAAAGTCATAAAATACCTTGATCTGCAGGCAGAAACGAGAGTCATGTGGAAGAAAGATACCCAGATAGTTCCAATAGTAGTAAGAGCAACTGGTCTTATAAAAAAGAATTTACAATCATATTTAGATATGTTACCAATTCATGTAACACTGTATGAACTGCAGAAGGAGTCATTGCTGGGCACATTGCAGGTACTGCGAAGAGCACTTTTGGCTAACATCAAAGAGTGAAATAATGCTAATTTCATGAACTTTAATCGTAGTCTGACGTAGGAATGGGGTCCATTCCCGTCATGGTATTAGAAACCCAAAAGACTTGGAGAAATCAAAAAACAGTCTTATGTCCCCTCCCTGCGGAAAAAATCATTCATCCTTCCTCTCCACAAAAGTGGCACCTCCACAGAAATTTCTAACTATAGGCCAATTGCTATTCTTTCCCCACTATCAAAAATTCTAGAAAAATGAATCCATAAACAACTTCAATACTTACTTGACAATAATCTTCTGTCTCCCACCCAGCATGTATTCAGACCAGCACACAGCACTATCACTACTCTACTATCCTTTACTGACACTGTCAACAAAGCTCGTGACTCAGGAAACTTTTGTCTCTTCTCTGTTGTTAGATCTATTCAAAGCCTTTGATACTGTCTTCCACCCCCAACTGTTATCCCAACTATCTCTTCTGGGCTTAACCAAAACATCCTTACAGTGGTTCACTAGCTATCTCTCTAACAGATCTCAATCTGTCAAATGGAACTCTAACTTCTCTCCTTACTTACCTGTTAGCACTGTAGTACCCCAAGGCTCAGTACTAGGTCCACTTCTCTTCAACATTTTTATTAACCACCCTAATTCAATATGCTGATGACTTTACATTAATCTGTTCTGTCAGGACTCTCTCTCATCTACAGAGTTTTACTGCAAGAAGCATTCAATTCCATTGAGACTTGGCTCAGCAACAACCATTTACTAATTAAACCCCCACAAAAAACTACACTTCTACTCATCATCATCTTCTTTCGGCTGTTCCCGTTAGGGATCACCACAGCACATCACCTGTTTCCATTTCTTCCTGTCCTCTGCATCTTGCTGTGTCACACCAACCACCTGCATGTCCTCCCTCACCACATCCATAAACCTTATCTTAGGCCTTCCTCTTTTCCTGTTACCTGGTAGCTTCATCCTTAGCATCTTTTTCCCAATATACTCAGCATCCCTCCACAGCACATGTCCAAACCAACATAATCGTGCCTCTCTGGCTTTGTCTCCAAACCTTCCAACCTTGGCTGACCCTCTAATATAATTATTCCTAATCCTGTCCACCCTAGTCACACCCAGTGAAAATCTTAACATCTTTAATTCTGCCACATCCAGCTCAAACTCCTGCCTTTTTGTCAATGCCACTGTCTCCAACCCATATAACATAGCTGGTCTCACTACCCTCTTGTAGACCTTCCCTTTCACTCTTACAGGTACTCGTCTGTCACAAATCAGTCCTGATACGCTTTTCCACCCACTCCATCCTGCCTGTACTCTCTTCTTCACCTCTCTTCCACACTCACCGTTACTCTGAACTATTGACCCCAAGTATTTAAACTCATCCACCTTTGCCACCTCTACTCCTTGCATCCTCACCATTCCTCTATCCTCCCTCTCATTCACACACATATATTCTGTCTTAGTTCTGCTGACCTTCATTCCTCTTCTCTCTAGAGCATATCTCCATCTCTCCAGGGTCTCCTCCACCTGTTCCCTACTCTCACTACAGATCACAATGTCATCTGCAAACATCATAGTCCACGGGGACTCCTGTCTGATCTCGTCTGTCAACACTTCTACTATTTTTACCAAAACACTTTTCTGCAAATGCCTCTAACTTTGCTACTGCCTGCTAAATCTTAGCCCATACCAAAATACCATTCCCAACTTTAATAATGCAGAACTAGTCATAGGAATCCTCAAAATAAACAACTTCAAAAGTATCTGTATTATAACCATCTATATCCCTCCTGGAGACAACTCCTCCACCCTAGAGAATATTCTCTGTTGGGCCTCAAACAATATTAAACAGGAAACTTTCATTCTAGGTGATGTAAATATTGATTGGAATAATATTAATAACAATACTCCCCTTCAGTCTATCAATCTTTATAATTTTACTCAACTAATAAACAACATTACCAGACCTAACAAAACCAACCCTCCAGGGTCCATCTTGGACTGGATCCTAGTCAGCCACCCTAACAATATCTCCAACTCAGGTACCTTACCAGACTCATTAAGTGATCATCTCCCAGCCTTTATTAACCGAAAAACCCAACAGCTCCCACACCAACAATATGCCCACTCTCGCAACCTAACTAATTTTAATCCTTCAGTATTTTCAGAAACCCTTCAACTAACAAACTGGGATTCACTAAACACTCTTCCCCTAGATGAAGCCCTAGAACTCTTCAATACTACCTTCCTTAAAATCCTAGATTCCCAAGCCCCTCCCCGTACAAAAAGGATAAAGTTCAACTCTGCCCCTTGGCTAACTAAAGACACTAAAACTCTAATGCGACAAAGGGACAAAACATGGAAACTATACAACAAAAATAAAAACCCAGCCTCTTTACTGCAATTTAAGCAACTCCGCAATATTGCTAAAAAACTTATTATAAAGGATAAGAAATCTTACTACGGCAAACTTCAGTCCTCCCTCACAAATAATCCCAAAAAATTCTGGAATTCTATCAATTCACTCTTACATCCAGGTACAAAATCCAATCCCTGTCCAGACAATAATAAGACTGACACTGAAATAGCAACTCTCTTTAACTCGTTTTTTACTGGCTCAATAGCTGAACTGACTAAATCCTTCTCCTCTTCCACCCCTACCCCTAACCCAAAGCATCCTTCTACACCCATCCCTCACTCCAACTCTCATAACCCACCTCCCACTTTCATTCTACATCCCGTGTCTACCACCAGTATCAAACAACTTCTTCGCAAACTCAAACCATGCTCCAATGCCCCTGACAACATTCCATCACTCTTTCTCAAGCTCGCAGCAAATGGCATTGCCATACCTATCAGCATTCTCATCAATAGATCCATCCAAGAATCTTATGTTCCCAAACTTTGGAGAGCTGCCCACATTCTGCCTTTCCATAAAGGAGGCAAAAATAACACCATCTCTAACTTCCGCCCAATAGCAATTCTTTCCCCAATCTCGAAAATTCTTGAAAAATGCATACACCAGCAACTCATGCCCTACCTTCTCGATAACCATCTCCTCACTCCCACACAACATGGGTTTCGGCCTGGCCACAGTACCATAACCGCTCTTCATTCCTTCCTAGAAATTGTCAACCAAGCCCATGACTCTGGAAAAATTGTCTCCACTGTTCTTCTTGACCTTTCTAAGGCCTTCGACACTATATCCCACACTCTCCTTCTCAACCACCTCTCTAACCTCAATCTCTCCCACAACTCTCTTTCTTGGTTCAGAAGTTATCTCTCTGATAGATCCCAAGCTGTGAAATGGAATACTGGTACCTCAAAATTCCTACCTACCCCTACCGAGTCCCTCAGGGTTCTATTCTCGGCCTTTGCTCTTTAACATCTTTATCAATGATCTCCACTCTTCTATTCCTCTTGCTCAAATAGTACAATACGCAGATGACTCCACTGTTATCTGCTCTGCGCCCAACCTTCCCGAGCTCCAAGCCAAAACCCAATTGGCCTTCACAACCATAGAAAATTGGATGCTTCAAAATCATCTTTCCCTCAATGCCAATAAATCCCACATCATTCTCTTCTCCCCCTCAAAAGCTCTGACTCCTGATAAGTCATCCTTCATAATTTCTAGCCTCTCCCAGTCCTCAATAGAAGTTGTTAGTAGTGCTAAATTACTCGGAGTAACCATTGATGAACACCTGAAATTTAATAATCATATTCAACTAAACATAAAGAAAACTCATCAGAAGCTCGGTATGCTTTATAGAAATGCAAACTTTCTTACTCCATCTTCAAGACAAACTCTCGCCACTACCTTCCTTCTCCCTTCTCTACTGTATGGTGCTCCTCTTCTATCCAATCTCTCCACTTCTATCTCCACAAAACTTGAAAGTTGCTACTACAAAATTGCCAAATTCGCTACTAACTCCACTCATTCTACACACCACTGCATCTGCCTCCGTAGTCTTCAATGGCTAGAACTCCCTAATCAACTCAATTTCCTCCAACTTACTACTGCACACAAACTAATCTTTAAACCCACTGCTTGCCCAGCATTATCTAATACCTTCACCATATACAATCCTCCAAGGCCCCTAAGATCTAGCCACCAAAATCTTATTTCAGTTTACAAACCCAAACGACCCCGTGGCCAACTCCTACTTTCCTATACTACAGCAAAAAAATGGAACTCACTTCCTTCCCTTCTAAGAGCCACTACAATCTATGAACACTTTAAATCTCTTCTTCATTCTCACCTTTTCCAAAATTGGAAATGTAATTGTATACTTCCTACCTAGATCTCAATTTATCCTAGTTCCATCCCACCCCCCTGGTTCCCCTTCTTCTGACACTCTCCCTAGCTCCCCTCTCTCTTCTTCATTATCTCCTCCTTCCTCCCTGAATAAACCCTTTATTTTCCTTCAAGTGCTATGCTTACTCTCACCTTAAATCTTTTGACTTTTTTCTCAAGGTGGTCTCCTGGACTCAACCACAATTTGAACATTAGTTATCTGTTCTTTTACTATCCTCTTCTGACACCTCTCCTTTAATTTCTTTGCTTCTTCTTCGTTTCTCCTATGCATCCCTGCTCTTGCATTCAAACTCTATCTATAATTTCCTTTCCTTTCCTACTTTACTAACATTCACAGTTGCACTAATATATCTTTTTCTTATGTATAGTGCCCAATGCACCTCATTCTTGTTTGGAAATTGTTAAAGTATTATGCTATTAGAACAGAGTGTGTTTTTGTGTGTATTAGTTTACATCTGTTCTGCTGTGTTTTTGTGTGTAATGTATTATCATGGAGCTTGGCCTCCACTGAAAACGGGCTTTCGGGCCCAGTGGACTTCCCCGGTTATCAAACTGGAAATAAATAAATAAATAAATAAATATTACTTCTCTGAACAATACTTTAATCAATGTGGTTTCACATACAAAACTGTTAGGTGTAACTATTGAAAACAATCTTAGGTTTGACCTACATATCAGCAACATCATTAAAAAAAAAAATCAAAAATTGGGCATGATGTACAGGGCTAAGAAATTCATGTCCAACTCCACAAGCATAACCCTTGCCACCTCCTTCTATATACTTCACCTGTCCTAACCAATCTTCACTTTTCCCTCAAAGCAAAACTTCATCAACGATATAATAAAGTAGCTAAATTTGCCACAGGGCAGGCCCACTACTCTCACCATTGCTCTGCTCTCAAGGCCCTAAATTGGCTTGAACTCCCCCACCTTCTCACCTTTAATCAACTAACTTTAACTCCCAAATTACTATACAACTCCTCATTTTCACAAAGTACATTGTCACTACTTCAACACTATATTCCATCTCTTGACCTATGCTCCTGTCGCAAGTATCTACTATCTATTTACAAACCTCAAAGATCATGAAATAGCATTCCAGAAGCAATCAGACTTATACCCCACTGCTATTCCTTCAAGTCTAGGATGAAAGAACATCTAACCAATAATTGGATCTGCCCATGCACCCTGCCATCTTAGTACTCTTTTCTATTCCCTTCTTCCCCACTCTTAATAGACTTTCTCTTAAAATAGTCTACTTCCCTTCCTGCTTTATGTACTTTCTAGCCTCACCTCTCTTTAATTCCTTAATATTCTAATGTCCTTTATTTATATTCTTCCACTAACCTTTATCTATCCCAGAATTTGACTGAAATTTACTGTCTAGTTCTCCTGCCAGGAAAAGTATATGGCTTTTATGACCTATTACTTATTCTGTTATATATTTTTCATATATCATTATGTAACATGCACATTATGAACTCTCTTCAACCTTGTACATAATATATGGTCAACTTTATTGCTTGCCTTTATATTATGCTTATTTTTCTTTTACTATATTTCACATATTGTACTACTTTGTTATTGTCTTAATATATGTAACCATTGTTCAAGTTTTTAAAATTCTGTTTAATGTGTACTGTGGAGCTTTTCTCCCCAGGCTTCCACTGAAAACCCAGTCAGACTTTCCTAGTAAACAAATGTCAAATAAGTAAATAAATAAATTGGGAAGGGGAATTAGGGTTAGAGAGTGGGAGAAGAGATTTAGGGTTAGGAATGGGAAGTGAGGTTTAAAGCTGGGGAATGGGCTATGGGTTTTAAGGTTAGGGAGTGGGGCAGGGGTTTAGGGTTAGGGTGTAGTAATAAAGTTTTAGGCTTAGGGACCAGTAAGGGAATTTAGGTTTAGGAAGTTATCAGGGAATTTAGTTTTTTTTCTGGGGGGGTTAGCTTTAAGGAGTGATTTTAGGAATTTTAGGTTTATGGAGGGGGTGGAGTTTTATGATTAAGGAGTGAGGAGTTAATTTAGGAACTTGATGGGAGTTTTAAGGTTAGAGTTAGGACTGTACAGTTTCATGGGACAGTGTGTTGGGAGGACTAACTAGTTATGTAAGGTTGGCTAAGTGGGAGTTACTGCACTTGCCTTTTCGAGCAAGTGGCAGCAAGCATGTGTGCCATGATCTACTAGCAAGCAAGCACTTATAGACCCATATAAAACATGTAAGAATTTTATCTACATTTTATATATGCAAAATGAATTACAAATTTTACATATATTTTTAAATGCCCCTTAACTACTGATGCATGCAATTCACAATGCCATTTAGATTAACAGTGCCTTAGGCATTATTTGTAGACTGTGAATCCTCAAACAAATGTTGTTTGCTTCCAATGCATGTCTATACAAGCACTGTTATACTTTTTCTGTAGCCCACCTAGATGTTTGATGGCATGAGTGTGTACAGTCCTTTTAGTTTTACCAAAAGAAAAAAGAGCAAGTAAAAGTGGCATAGACCAGTCCCTGTGACTTATAGTTTCCCTGTGGCAAACTATAATATATATACCTAGCCACTGTGTGTGTAAATCTGTCACTGAGTTTCATAAATACATAAAAGGGAAGGATTTCATAGGTAATTACTATGTATGCAATCCATGAGACCATTAAGGAACATAGCCTGCATTACTAATTTCTCTAGAGCAGTGTCTGGTTAAGTAACTTAATCAAGGTCGCACATTAAGTAAATATAGGTGTGGAATGATTGATTCAAACCCTGTACCTTTGGAACAGGAAGCAACACATTAGCAAGTTAGAGTTTAGCCCTTTAAGCTAACTGCTACACTTTTTTTCCTGCCAGATTTCCTAAAAAGCAATCCTATTCCTGTTCAATTCAGCTTCTGTGCTACTGGAGAAGAGAGAGATGAAACCATAACTGAATACAAAAAACAACAACAGAGTCAATCCCACATTGGAGCAGAAAAAGGCAGCTGACTCTGTCACAGCAGTTAGTTCTAACCAAAAAAATAAATTGATTTGACCTAAGATTTCAACCTATGTTTAACATAGCTTCTGTTTTTGAAGCTGCTGCTGCTACTATTGGATATAATAAAAGATTATCTGAATCTTTATGGGAGCACAAGTTGAAATCTTTGATCAAATCAATCAAAGGTTTTTGTTTTAGACCCGTGGCCTGTATAGATAAATTAAAGAATATTGTTATTATGACCGAAGACTGGTTAGTTACAAGTAATATTTCTAGCCAGTTCACACTGGTCCATATTGTGGTTTAAAGGGCATCTTACAGAATATAGTGATTACACCACAAGAAAAGCTGATTTTATTAATTCTTGTTTAGAACTGATTTTGAAGCATAAATTTATTTAAGAAGACTTATCAGCAAATACAAGGTGTAGTAAATGGGGCAGCAATGGCCTTCAGTTATGCCAATATTGTTTTAGGTTATGTGGAAAAATTATATTTGCATGATAATATTTTTTATACTTCTAGTAAAAAAATCTTTAAAATTCATTGATTACATTCATTTTGTGTGGCCAGGTAGAGCAAATTTGTTGGAAGAGTTTTAGAAATATCTTAATTCTATTATCGTTTTTTATAGGTTCACAGGTAAGTAGTAGGGTTAGATGCCCCTGCAGTTCATTTTAAGTTTAGCAGTTTGATGTTGTATTGGCCTTTTTAAAGTTTAACATTTTTAAAGTTTAATTTTATTAAGTGTAGTTTTATTTTTTTTAGAAATAAAATTTACAGAAATGTTTGGAAATTGAATGGATTTTTATATCTACAGCAAAGAAAGGAGTAGCAAGAAATAGTTATTTAGAGTTAAATAGTATGCATCTGCTTTACCAAACGGAGAGTATTGTTAAGTAGCAGTTGACAAGAGCTATCAGGTTGTGTAGTACAGAGAAAGATTTTGAGAAGAAGCTGCCATCTTTATATTCAAAGTTTTACTGAGAGAGTACCCTGCACAACTAATTACCAAATTAAATAATACAGTTTGGGAAAAAGCCCAAAAATATAGACCCCTTAGAGATAGATAAGGAAATGGTAAAATTGGAACAAGGTTATACCATGGGGATGGTCCTAAGTTATACGTTGAATACACCAGAAATTAAGAATATTATTAACAATAATTGGCATATTCTGGGTGGGGACCCATTGTTTAAACAAGTGGTAGATGAAGCCCACATTTAAAGGGCAGTTTTGAGAAAGAAAACGGTACAGTTAAATCTGGTGATATAAGAGTTGGAGAAAAATATGCGTGCAACTGGTGTATTCAGTGTGAGTTTGTAGCAAATTGCCCACCCTTTTATTGATTCAACACAGAAAGAAGTTATGAACCTCCAAAATATTGCATTTGTACCACTAATAATGTGGTTATGCTGCTGAATATATGACATGGTAGTTGTATATTGGGAGAAGGATTAGGAAGCTGAATGCAATGATTTATGAGCACTGTCATGCAATAAAAAAGAGAAATACAAAAAATGCATTATGTAAACATACTTTGAAACATACAAATTTTAAGACTTTTATTTTTTATGTGACTGATACAAAAAAAAGCCTGATATCCAAGGGGAGATGCAAAAAATTTCTTAGATACGAAAGAGTAATGACAGAAACAACTTAATGCCTTGAATTCAGGACGTCTTGATGAGCATATTAAATTTTAATAATTAATAGTTAATTTATTATGTTTTTTTTAAAGAAAACGAAGATTTAAGAAACATATAAAGGATTTTACTAAGGTTATATGCTATCACAGAAATTAATTGTTTGTAATAAATATATTAAGTAAGATGCTTATTTATTTTTTCTGCTAGTAATTACATCAAAAATCTGAGTAATTAGCAGAGTCTGATAAAGTACTTTTTGTGACAAAAATGTTTACTCTGGACAATAAAGTATTTGTAACCCTTTTCTCAATGTAAAACAATTTTTTTCAGTACTTGAAATCTAATAAGACTATTTTTTTTAAAGAGACACATGCATACTCTCTTTTTTTCCGGGAAGACTACTAATGTCTGTGCTGTGACAATAATCACAACATACAGTGCCACCAACTAGACCAATCTGGTACCAAGAACAAAGATACTAAACATTCTTTCAGTGTGACAGCAGTCCCTTTATACCTGGGTTTTGCACTTTTCATGTCTTCAAACCCAATGGTAATTGCGATGGTGTTTCCATATTTGTCAAGGAAGACATTACTCAAGGAAGATCCCTACAGACCCAGAAAATTAACTCAATGAATTGACAGAATTAAGAATCATCTAATAGCATTTTACAGAACACCTTCTTTGTCCCTGAGACTTTGAGAAGGCAACGAATGAATATACTTGTAACAACCAACTACTTAAACACATTTCGAAAACGGAAAAACTATAAACTCTCAAGAAACAAACAAACCGGAATTCTTCAGTGGGAGCAGTCCTAGTGCACGGGTCAATCCCAGTGTATATACACACGCCAAGTCTCAATAATGTTAAAACTGTTTATTAAAACGTAAAACGTTTTCGTTGCGCCTGCAACTTCTTCAGAAAAGACAAAAGTGGTATCACTAAGAGTTGTAGTAATAACATTGAATTTAAAAACACATGTGGTTAATGGTAACCAATCAATTCGCCCATACTCATGCATATTAATGACTGTTGTCCGTGTATTAACACTATAGGTGCCTTTCTTTTATAAAAGTCACTCGATCACTCTATTCCATTTCAATACGTTGACTAGCTATCAAAATGACATTTAGACTTTAAAATTATTCATGCAGCAGAACACTCTCTATTCAGTTTAAAGTGCTATAATTAAAATAAAATAAAATAAAACTTTTCTTTGGATGTTTCACAATTCTTTCAACAAGACCTGGCTATAGATATGTTGTTTACAGTCTCATATAGCTTTTGAGTTTCAGCCAACAAGCAATGCTACAGTGGTCGTTCAGACCAGGGAATGTGCATGCATTTAGTTTTAGTTGCCAAACTAGTTCAGCACATTCAAGTAATAAAGATGTAGGACCGCCTCTAATATTTTCAACTAATTGGTCAATCGCTGTAAATAAAAAACTATGGTCAGGGCACTGTTCTATGTGTCTTGCCAAGGCATTTTCTTTTTTATTTTTAGAGATAGCGTATGTGTGTTCATATACTCTATCTCTAAATCTGCGATCCGTCTTGCCAATATAGTAAGCAGGACAAAGGTTACACTGTGCCAAATAAAATAATACTTTTAGAATTACAATCAAGTCTTTGTTTTATCACAAATTGTGTTTGAATCTTGTTGACTGTGAATTTGTTCATAGGCTTAACATTCTTACACATCCTACACATTCCACACTGAAAACACCCTTTGGTTTTGTTGCTGAAAGTAGTGACTTTGTTTTCCAATGTCTTTTTCAAGTTGATTCCCTTCTTGAAAATGACTGAAAACCTAGTGCCTAGTCGAGTCAGTAAGTTGAAGTCTCTCCCCAACAATTGCCAGTTTTTAATTAGTATTGATAGTATAGCGTCACTGTCTTTATTAAAAGTTGTAATGAAGCTAATGTCAGCTTTCTCCTTATTTCTACCCTGTGTTACTAATGGTGTTACAATAATTCCTTCTCTCCCTATTGAATTATCTTGGTATGACATGTCTATCAAATTTGAACATAGTCTATTTGTTGGTTCTTTACTTCTGAGGATAGCTGTTAAAATTCCTTTCGTTCTTTTCAGTTTAATTTCACTAATTATTTCCAATAATAGTGACTTAGGGTACCCACGGTTCATGAACATGTTTTTTAAATTGTCACATTCAATGTCAAAGTCATTATCAAGTGTACATAGTCTTGTAGCTCTCATTAGTTGTCCCTTAACAATGGAACGTTTTTGTTTAAAAGGGTGGGCACTAGAAAAGTGCAAGTAAGAGTTACAATATGTTGGTTTTCGGTATATGTTGGATATAATACCATTAGAATTCGTGTCCCTAGTTAATGAGAGGTCCAAATAGTCAATATGGTCCGAATTGAAAGTATAAGTAAATTTAAAAAAGTTAGTGGTTGAATTTAAATATTCGACGAATTCAGAAGCTTCATTTTGGTTACCCTTGAAAATGACAAAAATGTCATCCGGGAATCTAGTATATAGTTTAATTTTACTATTCCTGGAGTTTTCAATCATGAATGCTTTCTCCCAGTGGGCTACTACAATGTTTGCTAAACTAGCTCCACAAGGTGAGCCCATCGCTACACCTTGTTTCTGTAAATAGTAACTGTTGTTAAAAGTGAAAAAGTTATTACTCAAAATGATGTCTAATAATTCAGTAACTAGTTTAGTTTCATGGTCTGATGCTTCAAGGTGTTTCAACATTAATTCAGACCATTCAGTGGCTTCCATATGGGGTATAGACGTATATAAGTCAATTACGTCTATCGTTAAAAAGTTGTCATCAAAATCCATTTCTATGTCGTTTAAGTTTGATAACAGTGACCAAGAGTCTTTACAAATTTGAGGTAGTTTCTTAATATATTTTTGTAGAATGAAGTCGACTAGTTTTGAACAGGGGTATGTAAGGGAAGATCTTGCGTCTATTAAACATCTCATAGGGGGGTTGTTAAGGTTTTTATGGATTTTCGGAATTCCGAACATTACTGCAAGCTTAGGGAAAGGAATATTTATGAAGTTGAATGTGTCCAAATCGATTCTCCCTTCAATGAAGAAATCTCTCAGGTAGCCTTTGACCCTACTTTGAGCTATATTGTACTCATTTAGTGTGGCTACACTGTAAGCTGTGCTTAGCAGAACTTCTTCCATCTTAAAGATGCAGTCATCTACATCTAAAATAACCAGACCCCCTCCCTTATCTGGTTTTATACATCTCACCCCTTGTGTTCTCAGTAGTTCTAAAGCTTCTTTTTCTACCTTTGTGATGTTATCCTGGGTATTAGAGTGTCTTGAAGATGAATACAAGTGCCTAATGTCCATTTCTGAAACACCTTCAAAAAGACTCAATAAGGGGTGAAGTGGTGGATTAAATGTGCTTGCTGGTTTAAATCTAGTACTACTCGTATCATTGTTACCTAATAAGCAGGTTAAATTCAATTTACGAACAAAACATTTCAGTTCTATCAAGACTTGTGCAAGGTTCATACTCTTAGTTGGCACAAAAGTGTTGCCTTTGGCAAGGACATCTGTCAATACTGGGTCCAAGTCTACTGATGAATAGTTGTAAATGACAAAGTCCCCAGTTGAATTTTTTACCAAGTCAAGTTTTTTAGTTAACGTTTGTTCTTGTTGTTCCAGTATCTGGATTTCTGGCTCCGGGCAGCTGTGGCATATGTTGTATTCAGTTGCTGCCCGTCCTTCCGAAAAACCGGCTCGTTAGGGTCATTCTGTTGTCCTGAGTCGTTGTTGGTACTTAAGTTAGTTCTATTAGAAAGCAGTCTTTCGCTTCGTCTCAAAGGGCCCTCTGTTGAAGGCACTTGTTCTTGTCTAGATTTCACTTGAACTGGAATTTGACTGCTTTGTGTACACAGGTATTTACATTCCTGGCTCGCTGAATTCCTTGCATAAAAATCAAAGATTTAGTTTAAAAATTAGTTTTTCTGCATAGTAATCTTCAACAAATCGGAATACTCAGAATTAAAGTGCTACATCTTATGTTACAGTTTCCTTAAATTAGTCCATCTCTTTTACCCATAGTACATATGGAGTCATTTCTACTTGATTGTAAGGTTTATTATCCATAGTACAGACCAAATAATCTCTACTTGACTGCAATGTTTATACAAAGGAGAAAAAGAACAAGGCAGCTTCATGTAAGTATTTATTTTCTAGCAGCCCAACTCAGATTAATTCAGACTACTCTATGATTTCTAAAAATAATCAGAATGGGCTTAATTTGCTAAATTCTTTTATGAAGTTGGAGCCAAACAATGGATGTTTTCAACTTCTCTGCATATTCCTATCTTCAAAAATTGTCTTTAATCAGATTTGAAGATTTTTTTTTTAGAAAAGTGCTCTTTAAATGCCTCAAAGATTAATATCATAATGGAGCCTAAAAAGGTTGCTCTCACCAGAAAGTAGGTTCAGGCTTCAGACTTTGACAAGGCAATGGGTGACTGTACCTGTAACAGCCAATTATGCCCATATGTGTTCACACTGTTTTAAACAAAACAGCTACATATTTGTTATTTTTGTACATCAATATAATCCCACAGTTGCACAAGTCAGACTATTTTTTTTCTGAACTGTTTTACCTGAATTCAAACAAGTGACATTGCATGTACACAACAGCACAAATGCATATCTAATAAGCGACTAACAACATTAACCAAACGAACTCAGAAAAAATATTAAAGAAAACAATGTTTTTTTTATATTCCCACATCTTCATCTCATTCTCTCCACAACAGTTAACACTTGAGTTGAACTAAACATTTGTTTTACTTTCACTTCTGGCTGACTCAAAGCCAATGAAGAAATGGCTGCTTGCTGACTGGTCTTGCACCCTGGCCATCCCTCACTGCAATGCCATTTCTATGTTCTTTAAAATAGGAGGAGGAAGAGGTGTCACAAAGCAGAACTGCCTTTTTCTCAAGGGTGGAGTAAAGCCAAATTCTACGCTGTGTTAAAAATCCACCTGGATAAATCAGAGATAGATTTTTTTACATTTTTTATTACAGAACAATTCTCTGCATGTCCAGAATGAAATGTGTGCTGAATCAGTTCTGAAAGGAGCAAAGTAATACATTTTAATGAAATCTATTCAATGGAAATGAAAACTAAAAAAAAAAAAACACTTTTATAAATAAAAATGGAAAGGCTGCAAGTATCATGAATCACCCTTGATTGTAATATGATGTAATGCAAATTGTGACAGGCAGAAATGAGTATGAAAACTGTAGAGATATATTCTATGAAAACAGCCAGTTATACATTTTATGCATCTAATGAAATATACAACTCCTGACATTTCTGCATCAAAGAAAACATACAGTTCTTGAAAGGTTACTGCTAAGGAAGCCTGCTTTACTTTCACACTAGCTTTTGTGATCAAAAGAAAACAGAAATGCAGTCAGCTGTGAAGATGGCTGCTTGCTGTTGGCTATCCAAACTGAACACATGATGCTGTTATTGTGACAGAAATTTCTGGACTGGACTAAGGTCTTGTTATGTATCAATCACCTGTAAATACATGGGCTACCCCTCAATTCTTCTGTTCCTTTTTAACTGGAAAAGGAGATGCATCAGCAGCTGTTAACAGCAATTGGTGGCAGGACACAAACAAGCTTCAGCTGCCTCCTGCTGACCAACAAAGCAGCTAAAATGGCATGCCATGAATAAGCAGCTACTCGCTGCATCCATGGTGACCTAGAATGGGATATTAGAATATAAAACTGATCAGAATGTTTACATGATATTTTACACATCTGTCAAGTAGAAGCTGGAAAGTACTGGGCCTGTATTGTAGAAGAAGTCTGCAAACTTTTTAAAAACACATATGCAACACACTGTACATTGTTTAATTAGAAAATAAGAAACAACATAAAGGTATCATAGTTCTGGTTTTATATCCAATTATTTATTTCCGTAATGTAGCAGATATATATTTATGCATTTTTCTGGTTTCTGCCTAATCTAGTTCTCTGAAGCTTCAATACAACTACATCTGACTTTTCTTAATGTTAAAAGATTCCTCATCAGAAATTGGCATTAGCAAAAATACAGTCTCAGACAATGTCCTAAACAAGTCTTCGTTTGACAAGTCAGAAAATAATGTATTTTTTATTATCAAATTTGCCAAAAATGATGGATACTGGCTGACTGAGAATCTGTGGCTAAAGCTATCATGGGTGCTCACGTACAACTAACTGTAATGTTCAGCAGGAAGTGTGTTCGGAGCATTATATCACACTATTTTAGAAACTATTCGTGCAACTGTCAAAGAATGTTTAATTTTTTTTTTCAAAATAAGACTGTCATGGTGGGACTGTTTATTATTACAAGTGCAGATGCAAACTTTGACTTACCTTGGTTAATATTTGGGTTGTGTCTTGTAGCTTCCAATACATTTCCCTGCAAGGTACAACACGGAAACCAGAAGGCTGCAGCACAGCTTCGCTGTAGAGCGGCAAGGCTGAAAAGCATAACTGCTGTAGCTTTAAGCTCTGACAAGAAACCAAGTACACTGCAGCGATCCCTAAGGGTAGCTACCTGGCTGTATTCTAACAGAGACAGCCACGCTAGAAGAGTACAGACGATAACTCAGCCGTACCGCTCTATGGTGAAGCGGTGCTGCAGCCTTTTGGTTTTGGTGTTGTAGCTCACAGGGAAATACCTTATGAGCTACACTCCAGAACCAGTAAGATTTACATAACTTTGGAATGGCATAAAAGTAAATTTATCAGTGTTTGAGCATTACTCTTTGAAATAACTTACTAAAGTCTGAAAATTTTGTAAAACACATTGTAAAGAACTGATTTAGGCTAAGTTATTTATCCTCGAACAAAATGCTGATTTCTGAAAGCCTAAATGAGTTGCCTGTAATTTTTGTCATCTCTGCCTTCTAAGGAATGACACAGTTCACATAATGGTTAAGGTCTTCATTTCCCATGCACAAAGTACATGATTTAATCCTGACCTCCGGCCAATGCCTGTGTGGAATTTGCAGGTTCTCCCTGTGTCTATGTGGGTAACACCCACCTCCCAAAAACATGCTTGGTGTTTCCACCTGAAACTCACCCATGAACAGATATGTGGGCAGCAGCATCATAGACTCTAGATGGTGCCTAGCGTGGAACAGTTGTATAGTTCAACCACCTTGGTCATCAACTATGGTGTTCAGTATCCCCTAAGTAGGCCAACATGAATCAAAGACTGCATGCTGTACCAGAGCTAACCACTCAACGGTGTAAAATCTGGCTCAAGATGATTTGATCTGCCTTCTAAGGTTTTGTATGCCTCAGTGTCACATAAAAACAGACAAGGTCACAAGTTAAGCCTGTAAAGACGTTGAAATTTAAACTGCATGCCTTCTGTCTCTTACTGCCATGGTTTAACCCTTGAATTACATTCTTTTTTATAAGGCAGAACTTTGGAAGTAATCAGTGGGCATCATGTTTGAAAACGTCAACAAAAGTAAACAGTAAATAGGACTCTGGCAGAAACATACTGGAAACAATTTGAAGATTTAGACTTCTCAGTAATGGAATTATTTGACTATAATACTTTTCAGAACACTGACATATCATCAGAATCCCACTAGCACCAAGTTGTATCAGCTAAACAACAAGGTCATTCTTCAATGACACCTCACTGGTCTAAAGATGTCTACAATGTAACTGGCATGCAGACACTGTCTACTGAAAATGTCAGCTCAGGGAACAAACTCTCTGTGTTTTCTGAGATCTGTCTGTGGAGATGTCTGCAGATCATAGAAGTGGCTGTCCTTCATGGGTTGTCAGACACTTCTTGATGAAGTATGGGGCAGGCAAGAAAGTGGACCACTAAATGATGTGGGCAACCTATGACTGTGCAAAGTAATTTGAACATGCTGAAACTACATTACTGCAAACCTATACTGCTGGAGACAAATGCAGAGGGCAAATAGAAAGGTTACTGTGATTTAGCATACGACAGATTCCTGCAGCCAGTATAAATTCTTACATTGTAGTTCAGAATGACACTTGAGTGTGTATATATATATATATATATATATATATATATATATATTTATATATATATATATATATGGGCTGCCTACTCAGTCTTCATCTGTGAGAGGAAAACTAGTCACTACCTGGGCTGTAGGTGGAGGCACAGAAGGATAAGACACTGGTCAACACAACAACATGGTGATTGGATGACCTGAATTTATACAATACTTAAAAGTCTAACTTTTACATTTGATATTAAACATAAATCCAGATACACATTCACATAAAAAGCCTAGCAGTAATGCATCAACAGGATTGTGAAATGCTTGAAACACCATTATACCCTTGTATTCAAACTGCTCAGTTGCTTTAGAAGCAGGATAACTATTTTGGTGAACAAATCTAATACTGTTCCCTGTCAACAAATCTGCCATAAGTCAAAGAAATACAAGTATTTTTCTTTTGTAATAAATTCTGAAAATGTTCTTTTCGAAGAGCTCTAAGGTGAAGTTATGTTACAACTGGTTATAGCAAGAGTGTGTGTGTGTGTGTGTGTGTGTGTGTGTGTGTGTGTGTGTGTGTGTGTGTGTGTGGTGGGGTACATGTGTTTTGTGTGTGAATGGCAAGGTTTGCACTCACAGCACTGAAAAAAAATCTAAGTGTATTTGAACTTTTTTCTATGAACTATATAAGTATGTTGGAGTTTTGATTAGAATTGTTTGGATGAACTGTCCCCTGAACCCCTGCTTCCCATAAAAGAGTCTAGTATATGAGCAGTTCAAACCCTCCCCCCCATGATTGCATACCTCATTTATTTGTTTCAAACTATTTCAGTTGTGGTGAATTAGTACATCCTTTAAATATATGGCTCCAGATATCATTATCAGCGTGTATAGTTTTATGGTTTTCATAGCTGTCGCCAGTCCTCTGTACAAACTTTTTAAACTTTTTATATTTTTATAACAATTAAATTAAGAATAACATTAAATACAATATTTATACAATTAAGTACAACTATTCAAGTGTGTTTCAATTGTGTTTCCAAGTATAGCAAGTGTTACAGTAAATGTTAAAAGAGAATTCCAGTGAGCTACTTTCAAATGATCTGTCTTAAGCTTCTCTTTTGGCTATGAATACATGTTCACAATTATATAAATCCTGAGGTTAATCAGACTGTAAAAAAATGTATACTGACACAAAGAATGAAACTGTGATGGAAAAGCCGATGTTCCTCATTTACTCTGAGGAAGAAGTGATCACAATACTTTATCTTTGTATGCCTCTAAAGGGTCCTGTAGTAGAAATGCATTATTTCTGAGAATATTATAATTTAAATACAAGGTAAGTTTTAAATGTTAAAGTCCAGTAACCACCATCTGCCTTACATTCACTGATTGTGTTCTGTAGATTACTGCAGTGTAATCAGGGTTAGCATTGTTTTTTAGAAAAAAAATATATATATATACACGTATATGTAACTGTGTAAACCTTTTAAAAGGCATTGTATACAAACTATTTTTACAGAAACCCTTATACTCTGACAATTTTATCACACTATTAGTTGATCTTTGCATTAAGTATCATATTTTTCCTGGTCAACAAACTCTAATTAAATAAATATGTTTCAGAGGGTTGGAGACTGATTGTGATCACAGATATGGTGAAAGTGACATTTTAAAGGAGGCATGAAATTATGATGGACACACAAAGGAACCCCAGTAAAAACACAACAAAACTGGTATGGTTTGTGTTGTTTACAAGATTCTTGAAACAAGGATTCTGAACAATATTTAATAAAGTAACTACATGTTACTAGCAAATAGAAACAGGATTAACGAGAATGTGTATACATTTACCTTTGTGTCAGGAAAAACAGATAACTATATTTTAATGGATATGTTCAAAGTAAAGTAACGCTGAATGGCTACCTGATATATGTATGTATGTATGTCACATTGCTTAATACTGAGGTCATAAAAGATTTTCAATAATTTAATATGTAACTCTTGATGACTTAGCCTTGCAGTAAAGTTTTCAAACTGAAAGCACTTATATGTGGCATTTATCTAGTAAATTATGAAATTAATACAAGGTGTGGCATATAATAAAATACCTATTAGTGGGGAGATGGGAACTGAAATTCACAGTGTCTATCAATTTTTGAAAATATCTCAACATTTTTTTATTAAAATTCTGTTGGCCAGGCTCTAAAACCAAATTCAAAGTTCATTTGTTATAAAAGATTCCCAGTTTTAAGCACATCTTGTGTACCCTTTCATTAATTTGTGATGGAGAAAAGTCTGACTTGTAGTTTCTCTTTCACAGTCCCAATACAGATTCCAGTGTTCATCATAAGGTTGTCCAAAATAAGGACAACTGATACATAGATAATGATAGGAATACTGAGCCTTGTTCCTAATGTTAGTGCCACAGCTCCTTCTGTAGATAAAAATAAACCATTCAAAGTTTTTTTTTAACTTTCAAGTGAGGAAAAAGCATTTGATAAAGGATACATTGTCAGCTTTTCCTTCCTGTTCCTAAGATGGTGAAACTGTAATCCTATAAAAATATAACTGTAAAAGTCAATCTGATTTTGAAATAACCATTACCTATATGTCAAAGGACAACAAAAAAGGAAGCCAAACTGGCAATACACAGTCGGAGGAAAAGAAGAAATTATGAAAATCAACTATGCACTTCATATATTCAAAGGTTTTTCTGACACAAAGAAAACATACTCCTAAATTGTCAACAAAATAATTACAAATACCATCCAAGTTTGTATTTCAGACTTTCTTTCCATAGGTAATGCTGAAAAGTATTACTTCAGTATCAGATACACTAACTCTCGGACTCAGTAGTTTTGATCCCAACTTACCTGGGGCAGATAACTGGCCTTGAAACCAGAAGGTCAGACGGGGAGGTAAGATGGAGCAGCAGTAATTAGCCAGCTGTTTGATCTCAGGAAGGAACAGAGATCCTGTGCTGCACGGCAGTTCTCTAGTAGTGAATGTATCCATCAGGTTGCTGCTTTTCCTGCTAGTATACAGGCTGAGACAGGCAGAGATCCCGCAAGTGTGCATTCAGAAACATGAGCATCCCCTGCCTGATGTCATTGCAAGCCTTGCAGTTACCAGGGGGTAGACAGTTAAAAATAGAAATGTCCTTCATTCCTACAGCAAGAAATGATGGCCCTTGTGCCCAGCCACTCCCTTAAACCATTGTGTGGCTTATTAATCCATTATTACCTTCTGTACTAGCCAAAGTAACACTATAGATCTGGACACTGTGGAGGATGGGCTGAAAAAATGTAAACAGTGGGTTCTGCCAAGTTTGGACGAGGTTAACAAAATTGACAACTGCATACAAAATGAACTTCAAGGCCAGTCAAAGAAGACTGAAGAGTCACATGACTTCTTTGATAAGATGGAGTCTGCAGTGAGTGATCTCAGCTACTGTCAGATACTGCTTGAAATGGTAGCTGAGGCTTTGCAGGTTAGTGTTCACTCAGACAAAAGAAAATTCACAATTTGTTGGATTAACACTGTTGCCCGTGAATCTCATCACTTCAGATACATACATCTTGGGGAAGACAGCACAGCAAGGAAAATAGAAGTACTTTTTTTGCCATAAATTGTTAAGACTCATGCAGAATAAACTATTGCAACATTCACTGATCCTGAGTTACTAAATCAGTTCTGTGGCACAGAGATGGAGCCATAACTACCACTCTTACAGCTTGAGTTGGATCTGCAGCCCCAGTACTGGAGAAGCCACCTCAAGGTGGGGGTTTGAGTATCCTACATTGTCTTGCCCATCACAAGGGGAGGGATAAAGACTGGTGCATGCTCAGACACACCTCCACAGTTGATCCTTCATGGAGACCAGGCATGTGGGGGGAGGTGGTTGTTGCCTACAAAGAGGAGGAGGCAGGGCTTTGACTGAGTCACACATGGGGAAGTGGCTGACAGGCCATGGTGCCTACAGCGCATAACCCCCTGGGACAGTACATGTGTGCACGGGGGGGGGGTACACCACTCCAGGATGCCTCAATCTCTTTACTGGTCCCAGAATTAGCTGGGATGGAGAAAAGTCAGTTTTAGAAGACTCACTGAATTAGTAGAGAGGTAGATGGAGTAGCTGATGGTCATGTGACTTAGTGTGATTCCCTGAACACAAGTCTTCTAAAGGACTGGACCGATTCTAAAATCCTGGAATGTTGAAGGAGTTATCATGAGTACAAGATCTAAAATGGTCTCTTTGAGATCTGCATGCTGACTTGGTGCAGACTAGACCAGAGAATATACAGGCAAAAATTAGTACATTTACAGTTTCTTCCTAATATGTGCACACTGTTTAGACTTGCTCTGATCCTGAGTTTGTATTTGAAATATAACCATTGGTGTAATGTATCTGCTGTTACAAACAGAAATGTTCACTTTCAGGGTATGGCAGAAAAATAAAGAAAAATGATGGTAGGAAGTAAACAGCAAAACTACAAACAAATCTAAATTGTTCTGCAGTTATGACTACAATATTTTCAAATTCAAACTTGGGAATATAACAGAATAAATAACTTGGACCCATCAGTAAACTGGTGCAAGAGACAAATAAATTAACCTTTCACTATTTCCCCAAAACAAAACATAAAGCATATTTATGTTGAATTAATTCTGAAAAGGGATGTGGATAAGTTAGAAGTTGGCTGTGCTGTCCTAGTAGTCATTTCGCTGCCTCCTGTTAAGGACAGTTTCTGATGTCCTGACAATGCATCAATGCATCAGTGTGGTTGTAAAAGTTCTTCCCAGCGGATAGACTGGGAGAAGACCTCCCGCTCCAGCCATAGCTCGTAAGTACTGTGAAAATCTTCAGGCAACTCCAGTCTTTGTCCTAGTACACTCTGTAAACAGTTATCCACTGGGGTAAAGTCTACATTCAGATTAGTGTCATAGCGACGACTGTTAAACTTCTCGATGTTTGCCCTTAGCGTGCACTCTTCTACTTGGAAATCCCACGGCCTGGCATCAATATCTGCATCAACAAACAAATACAGCAGGTTACTTCCCAAATTGTCCTCAATGATTCGCCAAATAGCATTTGTTTCATTCTATAATTTAACTATGAAAGAAATTACATTTGCCCTCACTAATGGACAGCAATGTGCCAAAGGGGTTACCACATGGTTGATGACAAGAGCATTCTACAAGCCGTCCACTATAGTCATCTAACCATTGGTTTCCTGCAAGGAAGATGAAGTTCTTATGAACTGCAAACATTGGTTTATTTTGTTTGACTTAAGTACGAATCCTTCCCATACACTGTTTTCATGCTTAGTGGTTTCACTGATGCTAGTCTGGCAACAGTTAAACTACAGGGATATACAAACATATATAGTGTCCAAAGCTAACTTTAACAGTAATTCTTGTAAGAAATAATTAACTCCCACCCATAGAGATTATGTCTTGAATATGATTATGCAATGATCTGTAAGATTAATAGTTTAACCATATTTTTATAGATACTTTATCAAGTCAGTGCATATACTATAGTGAAACAAGCGTTATGTATAAGTGTCTCTATGTTAACCTGTATCCTTTTAATCTCTGAATCATTATCTGAACAAGTGTATAGAAAATGGACCTGACAAGCAGCAATCTCAAATTTAAAAAAGATTCTTAGGAGCCAAAAAGGGAAGAAAAGTGAGCCATGCTCTAGTGCTTCTTTTATTCAGTTAGTAAATGGCTGTATTAGGTTTAACACATTCTGGTGGCAGACTAGAGTGAACAAAATATGCCCCACTTGAAAAATGAAGGATCTGAAGCACTGTACTGATAAGCTGTCCCCAATGAAGGAAAACAAGAGAACAAAACAACTACGTACATACCTTTCCACCACACAGGACAAGAAATCTGGACAAAGCTCAAAATGATGGGGGAGACAAAGGCCTACAAAAGGGACAAATTCTAAATATTGCTCCTATAAATTTAGAATATTGCTAGAATAACAGGTTTCGTGTTAGCATGCACTTTCTGAAGAATATGAAGTGTAAAACTCAAATGTCTCTCATTATTTAGTGACTTCAATCCTCAATGATTTGCCAGAAAACCACACATTTTTATGAGGAACAGCACAAAAATAGGAGGCACAAATCTGGATAATTCATACCCCCCAATTGTTCAGATTTTTGCCTCATATTTTTGGTCTGTTTCTCATAAAAATTGTGATTTTTATAGCAAATCACTAGGATGATCTGAGGACTGAAGTCACTAAATAATGAAATACATTTAAGTTTCAGACTTCATAGCCTTCAGAAAATCCATAACAAAAACCCTATTATTCTAGCAACTTCCTAAGTTTCTAAGAGGAATATTCAAAATCTGTCCCTATTTTTGGCCTTTGTTCCCCCATTATGTCAAGTTTTGTCCAGACTTCTTGCACTAAGAGGTTGAGAGGTATGCTGGACATTTTGTGAAAATCTGGACAGCTGAGAGATATGCTAGGTTGTTTGTTCCAGCGTATAAAATTTCAGTAAAAAAAAGAACAAAACAAGTAGGTAACACAAAACCTTTGGGGAAATGGATGCCACATTCTCCAGCAGGCATACATTGCAGTAGGTCAGACTGTGATAATTAACACCTGGTGTTAAAGAGAAGCAAAGAAATTTAAGTGAAAGCAAAGAATGAGAATTACTAAGAGCAGAACAAGGCAATACATTTAGCCACCTGAGGACATGCATTTGTACTTTAAGACCCTTATGCTCTAACTTCTAAACAGGTGTTACACACTTCTGTCTAATGGCTAAAATATTATTTATGCCCAAATTGTAGGAAAATATTTTCTATCACAAGCAATGTGACTAAAAAATAAACACATATTTCCCTTTGTCTACACAATCTATATCTTTGCTGTTAATAACTGCATGGGAAAAGAAATACAAAAAAAATCAGTTTTGCTTTCCTTGCATTTCACATCCATCCATCCATCACTTCTTTATCCCATTTTTACATGAGGTCAGAGAACCGCATTAACAGTGACAACTGTGACAATAATCTAGAGCCAATGTTCACACCTCTGGGTGGCTGGACCTGATGTAGTTATTCTCCAATAACACACACACACACACACACACACACACACACACACACACACACACACACACACACACACACACACACGCACGCACACACCTATGGCCAATTACGCTTCATATGTTATCACTCTTTTGTTTATTTATTTGTTTATTCATTTACTTATTTTACTATACTTAACAATCTACAATGGTTCATAGATGGTGGGCTCAGTGAAGGCCAGCAATAACATATGGCAAGCTCACAAAATTAAAACCCAACAGTCACAGAATTCACAGTTAATGTTTTGCCATTTTTTAATAAATCCATAGAAGACTGTGGTGTAGGTATACACTGGAAGATGTATAAGAAAGTTTTAGGGACAGAGAAAAACACAAACTGGCAGCTGTGTGGGCATCAGCTGCAGCAACAGGACATATGTGAGAGGCCTTTGTTAAAATGAGTCTCTGATGACAGTGGAATAACATTAAATTACTGTGTAAGTTCATGCTCCCATTGCATAACACAGTTCTTACCATTTCCGTAAGCCCAATCATCATTCAGATGATGCCGCACCTTCTGATAGATAGCAGACATGATCTTCATGTTGCTCTTCCTCCACTGACGGCCGAGGTACTTGGTTTGGATCTTCAGCAGTTTCAGAACGTACAGCTGCATCATGGCCTGCTTCACCTTCAGGGCCCGCTTCAGGATCGGAGCAGACTTGAACACTACTAACATCTGAAAACAAGAAAGACAAACCATGCAACACCTATTAGCATTAGTCAGTAACTTAAATATAAAAAGCTATATAACAACGCCAAGAATAATGTTAAGGTAAAACAAGCAGCCTTTCACTGCATAACTGTCAGTCTCTGGCCCATGACTTGGTGACAAACTGACTCTAGGATAGTACAGACTAAAGTAACTGCTGCACTTACACTGTCGTTGTTCTGGAAATATGAAGGACCAGCATCTACAAGGCAATCATTCCTGATTAATGGGATGCAGGTTGCAAAATGATGACACCTGAAGAAAAGACTCCAGAGCAATGAACCGTTATGTAAGATCGTGGACTACAGCTACGTCTCTGTATTTGATACACTGTCCATACATCATAAGAGAAAAACACTTCCCCACTGCAGTAGTTGAACTAGGAATTCTAGCCAAGCTGCAGATAGTGTTTCTACTTTCAGCCAGTTTCCGTGTCAAACTTATGAACTACACCACACCATCAATAAGCTTGAATGCTACTATCCTCATGTTGATACTGCCTACTATCTACCAACCTATCTATGTGTATGTGCATATTCAAAGTCTCACTAAATCTTACTGAAGATATCACAAAAAAACAATCAAACTCAAACCTCTCTTCTTTGTAATATGTGGCCCCAAACAGTTATGGAAAAAAAGTCAACTAACTGAGTGGACATAAAACCAGAACTATCATGGAAAATCCATCCAGACTCCCAGTTCATGGCCTTTGAATTTATAAAACAATTTAATAATCTAACCCAACCCTACTCTATTAATGCAAAGCAACACCATGCTTCTCCATCACCCAGTCCCTACATTCCTACTTTTTACTTAAAAAAAAAATATCTTAAATAAAGATACAGAACCTCTCCTTGAACAGTTAAAACTAAACGGCCCAGCTGGGACAAACACACTTTCTCTCTCTCCCCCTCTCCTATGACTGCAGGGAATATATTACGTCTTCTCTCCAATACAACACAAAGTATCATGCCTGATATCTGCAATAGTAACATCTTTAAGCAAACAGCCAAAACCCACCAAAGATTTACAATAATGCCCAATCGCTACACTTTCCACTTCAGTGAAAATACCAGGAAAGCTCAGTTATATTCAGCGTTTACAATACATAAACAACTACCACCTTCTCTAAACAGCATGGCTTGTGGTCTTGAAGCAGCACTATGATTACACTATGGACTCTACTAACACAATCTTGCTAGCTATGAATAAAGGAATGATTACAGGCATCATATCTATCATCCTTATTGCATCTGATCAAGTTAATCGTTGAGTCTCTTAGATCATCTTGTCAAAAGAGGGATTAGCTCAGATGTCATGCCATGGGTCCAAAACTATCTCTTTAACTGTCACTTTTCTGTCAAATTTAACACCTCAACCCCCTCTTCAAAAAAGAGTGCATTATGGCTCAACACTTACACCTCCTGTTATTCTGTTTACGCCAAGAAGGTACCATATGACCATCTATAATTCCATGTCGTACTTTACATCCACAACATGGTTCTTACTTCTCTCAAATCACTCCTTTACTTTACTTCAAGGTGAACCGTAGGCTGATTTCCTATCCCCCATTAATTTGACCAACAAACAAAAATCTATTACTAAATCCTTCTAAAACTAAAACTATGTTGTTTGGTACTAAAAGAAAATTCCACATAATTTCATATTCACTACACATGTTCAATAACAGCAACATCCCAATGAAAAATATTCTGTCCTTCAAATATATCGGAATCTGCCTAGATCCTTCTCTTAACTTTAGACTTCACGTGGAAAACACAAGGAAAAGAATAAACTTACTTTTGTTCTGGGCAAAAAAAATATCTCCCTTTCTAGTTCTAGTCACTAGAACAGTCATAGGCAAAGTCATCTTACTTGTCAGGATGAATACAGACTCCCATTAGCAGCTGCTGCACCTAAAAGGAACACAACAGTTTTCAGACCATGTTCAATAACATCTGCTGTTTCGTCATCCTCTTCCAAAGAAATGGACATCACTGTTTTGCTCTACAAGAAGTTAAATATCTTCCAGTCAAACGAAGCTCTGACCTCCCGCTGGGATCACAACTTTTTCAAATTACTAAATAATAAGTCACGCTCTTATTTAACTGTGAAGCTCATAAGAAACCCCCCCCGTCTAAAATCTAAGAAATCATGATCTTTCTTGACTCCTACTTCAAAATCCTAAATCCAGCTGAATTCTACTGACTACTGCTTTTCCATGCTAGGCCCAAAAGTCTGGGAATCTCTTCTGCCCCTTCTTAAAGACACTTTAAAAATTCTGATCATGAGCAGCCCCATGGCACAAAGGGATAAAGCCCTTACTGAGCCCATACAACCCATATTCTATTAGCTGCACGGCCTCTGGAGCGACAGCAGAAGGACAATGGGAGTGAGCAGCCAATAACACCTCACCCATCCTGCGGGGAGGGACACAGCCTAGGCTTGTTGCAATATGCAATATAGAAGCCGGCCAGCTCTGTGCTGCATGAGAGGTCAGCCTCTTAGTCGGGGGTGGGGTCTCATTGCACAGAATTACATACTTACCTCCTGCGAGAAGCGATCATGGAGCAGGCAATTCTGCTATGAGGGAGGTGGGAACGACGATGTTTTACAACAGTACCCCCCCCCGATGTGCAGTAGCAAAGGCTGCCTAAACCCCACCCAACAGGCTGCCCACATGAATAAACATGAAGATGATGAGGAAGTTAGCATGAATATTCATTTATTACTGGCATGCTGTAAACATTATCTGATGCTCTTTAATGTATATATAACTGTTGTATGAAGAGTCATCATAAGTGAGGCAGTAGACAAGGATTCCGTTACTGAACTGTGTTTAATGGCGGACACCAACACACAGCAAAACTTGCGAATCATTTCTTCCCAAAAAATAAACACACAGACTAACTTCGCAACAAAGCAATATGCAAACAAATAAAATTAATGTAAGGTGCATTAATCCAAACACCCAGAGCTGGTAACCAACAAAAGAATATCAATCCAAGTAACGGATATCTGAAAATATACACACTTTGTTTGTTGTTTGTTCTTCTTTCAGCTTTCCTCGGTTAGGGGTCGCCACAGCGGAACTCCAGTCCGCTAATGATTGGCAGTAGATTTTTTACGAGTGCCAAGGTGCCAGCTCGACGCCCAACCTTCAACAAAGGCACGCCCATTCGACGCATGTCTTTCGAACGCCACTCGACCGCGAGTTGGTAAATTTAAAAAATTCCTAACAAAGTACTCTGTCAGAAATATTGGGTGAGCAAATGGCTGTAACTAAAGATACGATTTGTAAGAAAAGGGACACTATCTGAATTGCCTAGACATAGTAAGGACTTACTAAGATTAATTGTGTTGGCTGCCAAAAAAGCAATTACTAGAAAATGGAAAACAAAGTCTAAACCAATTGTATTTGAAGTACTGAATATTATAAAAGAGAAAAAACAACCAGAAGTTGGATCTTTACAAAAGGGAAGGAGAAAATTACATATAAATAAATGGAGATTGTGGAAACATTACATGCAGAGTAATGTTCAGGAGAAGCGAGGTTTAAAGGAAGGCAGGATTTCAGCAATTTTTGACTGATAATTACAAAAAAGAACATATATGTGATGTATAATGCATATAAATGGAAAAATGTAATAAGAAGTTATGTACTCATCATAACGTTCCATGTTTGTTGTCCATCTTGCCTATATTCTTGCTGGCTGGGTTCGGAACCGAGCATCGGTTTCAACCCGGCCAAATATAAAAGCTCGAGAGCCTCCACTGGCCCGAGGCCAACCCCCATCCCATGATGCACTGGGTAAAATCCCCAGGTCTTGTTTGCAAATGAAAACAGACTTAGTATGCCCACATATTAATACATACAGATTGTCTGACTACAGAAAGAAGAATCAGACTCCAAACCTTCATAACCACATACATATCTATAAGATTATCCACCTGTTCCTCCAGGAACGAAGGAGGGGGAAGGTGGGTGGGACGCAAGAAGATAGACGAAATGGACAACAAACATGGAATGTTATGGTGAGTACATAACTTCTTAATGTTATGTTGTCCTATCGCGTTGTAATTCTTGCTGGTTGGGACAGCATCCCTAGCTCCTTTCCCTAGGGTGCCTTAGGAAAAAAAGACTCCTCAATAGTGGAACCAAAGGAAGACCTGCACCAGGAGGCCACATCAACTCTGTAATTAGTAATAAAGGCATGAGGTCTCACCCATGTGACAGCTGCACAAACAGAGTCAATGGGAAGCCTAGCCTGAAAAGCACAGGATGTTGAAACCGCTCTCGTGGAATGGCCTTTTACCTGGTAACTGTCTGTTATTCTTACTCTATGAGAAGGAGATGCAATCTCTAAATCATTTAGACAAGGTTACTTTAGAAACTGGCAATCCTTTTCTTTTGTCTGAAAAATGACACAAAAATCTGGTCAGACTTTCTGAAATCTCTGGCCCTATGCAAACAGAAATGCAGCTGTTACATCTAATTGATGTAATGTATACTCTGCCTTGTCAGTATAATTTGGAAAGAACACAGGTAATTCAATAGATTGATTTAGATTGTTTTCTGAATAAACTTTGGGTAAGAATGAGGGATTAGTTCTTAATAACACTCTGTCTTTGTGAAAAACTATATAAGGAGGGCATATAGAGAGAACTTGAAGTTCTGACACCTGTCTGGCAGAAGTAATAGCTACCAAGGAGAGTTTTCCAGGACAAAAACTTTATATCACAAGATGATGCGGGTTTAAAGGATGGCTAAATCAGGGCAGATAGCACAAAATTAAGGTCCCAATGAGTTGGAGGTTCTCTGATCGGGGGTCTAAGTAAGAATGCACCTTTTAGAAAGGCCTTGCATAATCTGTGAGACATAATAGGCATTCCCATCTCACCAGTATGAAAATTAGAGATGGCTGCCAGTTGAACTCTGATAGTAGCTGTTGCCGCTCCTTCGTCAAAAAGCTTGGAGAGAAATTCTAGAACTGCGGTAATAGGAGCTGTAAAAGGTTCTATATTGTGTTTAACAACCCAGTAAGAAAATCTTTGAGTACAGTTTCCACGTAGACGGTTTGTGGGAAGAGACTAAGATATGTTTAAGTGCAGGGGAAAATTTGTAACACTAAGTTTAGGCTAAGGTGGAATTGAAGCAGCCATGCTGTCAACTTGAGGGTCTGGATGGAACGCTCCCGATGAGTGGGTCAAGTGGTGTGGAACTGGGTCCAGAATCCATGGTTCCTCCAGTAAATGGGTCCGGAGAAAAGGGAAACAAACTTTTTGAGGCCAGTAAGGTGCAATGAGTATCACAGTGCTTTTCAATGTGCTGGCTTTCTGAAGTACTCTGGGTATTAAGGGGAAGGGGGGAAAGGCATAGAGTAGTCCCGGGGGCCAATCATGGGCAAGTGCATCCCTTGGTGATCTCCCTGGTGGTGGAATGAGGGCAAAGTAGCTGCTGCATTCGGCATTCTGAAAATATACACACAATAAAAAAAATCATCTGTTTGCACACAGTTTTGTAAAATAGTCACAGTCCAGGCTGCTGATTCTCCTTCTCTGAGTCACTGTCAAGTCTGACATCATATTGTTCTTCATTCTCAGACACTCATAATGAGAACATCTCAGCACCTGCTGCACCCTCCATTTGGTGAGCTTTTTGAAACTCACAGATGTGACCAACGAAACTGATTAATAGCTCATCGAAATCATTGCTGTACTTACTGCGCCACATAAATTAGTATAAGTAGCTGTGAGACCACATGCTTTCCACAGCAATGGTGTGTGCACTTGAGAGTGGGTCAACAAAATTGTGAGTATGATTTACTATCCAATGCTTGTAATTCATCCCTGGTAGGGATGCGATGCTATGGTAAGCTGGGCACTGATCTGAAATAATTGTTGTTCCTGGCAGAACATGTCGCTGGATAATGGAGAGTTATGTGCCAGCATCTCGTCTCTCCACAAAGGTCATATAAGCTTTTTTTTCTGGGCAGTCAAAGATTCCAAAGACCCAGCTTCCCTGTTTTCCCATATTTCTACCATGGTTGTATTTGGATTTGACTAAAAGGCTTTCATTGATCTGCACTTCCTTTCCAGGACCCCCAGTAACATAGGGCCCTGAAGAAGTTTCCAGCTGCAGACGTCTCTTAGGAACTGGTACCAGTCCACAATAGATTATGGTGACACTCCAAGGTGATCTGCAGTCATTCTGACTGGAAACTTTCAAAGCCAGCAGTATATTTTCCTCACCAGAGATTGCAAAGGCAATTTACTCTTCTGAAAAAATGTTCCAATCAGCATACCACTTTTAGATCTATACTTCTTGGCTCTACAATCCCAGGTATATGATGATCTGTGAGAAACAACTGAGGCCTTATATCCACACTTAATGCAGTTTCTCTCCTCAGGCAAAATTCCAAAGGATTGCAAAAATGAAATCAGTTTAAGCAAGGAAGAAGTAATTTGAACAATGAAATTCTCGTATCTGGACATTGTATGTGATTTCACACAGCAGTAGCAGCAGCAGCAAGACCCTCAGTATCTCTTGACCGTTACAGTTAGAATGTCATTGTTAAATTGAATAAACTGCCAAAATGACAAACCGGCAAACTGTTGGCAAAATTGAATCTTTTACTTTGACAATCTTTTATAGAGGGACTGCTCACTTTTTATCTTTCTACACTTTTTTTTATTTTTTTCACGTTATCAGTGCCTAACTACACCAACTCTGAGATCGTACTACTTTGAGGAGGAAGGTAAACTACGATAGACAATGAATATTCATGATGTCACAGGCAAATCTGTGTGACATGTCAATCATGCATTATTTGCCTGCTACATCACTGACATTAGGCATGTCAATCAGTAAGGCCACACCCATTCCTTGCGTGAAACAGCCAGGGGATACTGTTGTAAAACATCTCCATGGGAACTAGGGCACACTCCATGGCAGCAGTACGACACTGCACCAGCATCCTCAATTTCCTCACCAGCCTTGGACAAGGGGGAAGATGGAGCTCATGGAAGGCTTCAAAGTAAGCAAAATGCAACAGTCTACTATTGGGACAGAGAATGCAGTTTTCACAAACCTTTATTTATTCCATTTGTTTACTGGGAAGGTCTGACTGGGTCAGGCAAGCCTGGTGAGAAAAGCTCCAAAACAATTTACAACCAAACAGTAATGGACATCCAAAGCCCACAGTAATAGGCATTCTAACAAAATGTGCAGGAATGCAAACACTGTCAGTTTTTGTGAACTACAATTCTTTGAGATGCAAAGCTATACATAGTACAACTAATTCAATTATGCAGAGGTGACTAAAGATCCATTAATATTAAGGTGACAAAAGAACCATTAGTATTAAAGACACACAGATTGAGGAGGATATTCAAAATACATGCAAAAGGAGTTCCAGGTTGTGCTTAAAGAAATCCTTCTGGTATAATAGTTTCATAGAAATGTGGGTGAAGAGATTGCTGTAGAAAAGGCTAACCAGGAGGATATGCACAATATGTGCAAGAGGAGTTTGAAGTTGTACTTAAAGAAAGCCTTGTAGTAATGAAATGTGGACAAAGGAAATTGTTGTAGAAAATGTTAGCCAGGTGCTGTACAACAGTGGCATTGTCACCTTTTAAGAAAATGAGTCTGCAGGCACTTTTTTAAATGTAGAAGAATTTTCAATTTGCTTCTAGAAACAAGAATCATGTTTTACAGTTAGGCTGCATTATAGGACTAGAGTGCATTTACATATGAGTTACAAAGTTTTTGCTTAATGACAAGGAATTTGTCTTGGGAGCACAGCTCTTTAATGGGGTAGTACCAGTGAGTTGTGGTGCTAAGGCTGGGCATTTAGAGTGCAGGAAAAGAATTAAGTGGACAAATTTTAGTTTTACACATTTCAGGTACTTGGGAAACTCCCTCCAATTAATTGTTTGACTGCAATACAATGGTATGCCCTACTGGAAGGGCAGTAGCAAATTTTGCTGTTTTGTAATAGCATTGCTTCTCTATGTAGCTGACTGGAGTGTAAATTTGTGAATATCAGAGCTGCACAAAGTAGATAAGGAAGCAGATAGGCAGTGGCAGCTGATTTTCTAGAATTTTCAGTCAGATAATATTTGGCTTTGTAGAGGGCCTTTAGTTTTTTTATGTGTTTTTTAATGGTGTTACTAATATGTAGATCACACTGAAGATTGTTGCTGATGGTGACACCTAGTAAACTGACACTTGAAAATTTATCTAGAGTTATATTTTTAAGTAAAATATAGCACACCCTATCCCTTACCTTTGGCATATTTTACAAGGAACCCTGTCTTTTGCTTTAAGTGGCAAGTGAGATATGAGGCAACTTAGGATTGGTGCATTATGGGTAAGGGGAAGCTTGAATGTTTTAGCTTGTCATGAGCTTTAGCAATGGCCAAGAAGGATCCGATCATCAGATCCAAAACCATCAGTTAAGGAGAGACTGAAAATTGACAACATCAGATCACTTGTACCTTTAGCCAGATTTTACATGAGGATTCTAGAGTGGATGCTAGCATCACAATGGTCGCAACTTTACCAAACCATGTCAACTCTGATTCGAATCAGTCAGACATGCAAGAGAGATCTCAAGTGATGGATTCAGTCAGATCATATTCTACTAGGCCATCCATTCATTCATTCCCCTGCAGCCCAAAGCCATAGTGACCTTGGATACTTCTCAGTTGGGGGGGGGGGGGGGGTAGAGATTTTTCTGGGGAAAACAGTCCAAGGCACTTGTTCCCCTGAAGAGGCCAACTTGCATATCAATATTCTAGAAATGAGAGCAGTGTCGTTAGCATTGCAGGCCTTCTAAGATGCTCTCCCTTTGGGGATGATTGCAATTCAAATGGACAATACGTCAGTAGTTTAGTACATCAAAAAACAAGGAGGGATCTTATTCTTTATGTCAAGAAGCCCTCAGAATGTGGCAATGGGCAATCTCCTCCAACTGGTTTCTTACAGCAATGCACATTCCGGGGAAGTCCAGTGTGATAGCAGGCAAACTGAGCAGGTGCGTTCTCCTACCTCACGAGTGGTCTCTCAACAAGAAAGTGACAAGGATGATATTTCGTCAATGAGGCCAACCTTGCTGCAATCTTTCTGCTTCTCCCCTAAACAACAAATGCAGCAGCTACTTTGCCCTAATCCCCCCAGAGAGGGAATTACTGAAGGATGCTCTACTTCATGAGAAATAATGGCCCTCCCCGGTCTACTGTATGCCTATTCATCAATCTCGCTAATTCCAAAATTCCTACAGAAAGCTGCCACGTTGAAGAGCAAAGTCATCCTCATTGCACCTTGCTGGCCTCGATAGATTTGGTTCCCTTTCCTTTGACCCCACTTACTCCACCAATCTTGGATTCTGGATCCAACTCCAGACCTCCTGTCTCACTCAACAGGTATGATCCATCCAGACATATCAGGCCTCAAGTTGACAGTCTGGCTTCTCCAGTTCCATTGATAGCCAGATAACCTATGGTCTCTTCTCCTGTCCGGCACATACTTTTATCTTCCCACAAACCTTCAGCATATAAACTCTATTCCAGTAAGTGGAAAAGATTTGTGTACTGGGCTCATCAATATCATATTGAGCTTTTTTCAGCTCCTGTACATGACTTACTTGAGTTTTTGGCCCCACTTTTTAAAGAAAGAGTTAGTTCCTCAACCATTAAAGATCAGCTGACAGCAATATCTAACTTTCATGTTGGATTTGAGGGTTCTTCAGTAGCCTCTCAGACATTGTGCAGAGCTTTCATATGAGGCACTCTACTTTTAAGGCCTCCATCTAAAGACTCCACTCCCCATGGGACCTCAAACTGGTACTGCAGGCATTTATGCATTCCCCAGTTGAACCAGCAGTAGAGTGTGACCTTAAATATCTAACTTGGAAAACGTTTTTTCTAGTAGCCATTACAACTGCCAGATGAATTTCAGAAATTCAAGCATTACCTTCAAAACCTCATTATTTGATTTTTCACAAGGATAGAGTTACGTTACGGACCAATGCATTCTATCTTCCCAAGGTGATGTCAGAATCTAATACTAATCAGTGTAGTAATTTGCCAGTTTTCTTCCCAAAGTTACTAAAATAGGAGAATATTCTTCTTCTTTTGGCTTTTCCCAGTTAGGGGTCGCCACAGCGGATCACGATCCGCTCATGATTGGCAGTAGAGTTTTATGGTGTCAAGTTGCCAGCCCAGCGCCCAACCTTCCACAGAAGGCACACAAACACACGCACTCATGCCTAGGGCCAATTTAGTGTGTCCAATCCACCTGCGGCATGTCTTTGGGATGTGGGAGGAAACCGGAGCACCCGGAGGAAACCCACGTGACCACAGGGAGTACATGCAGACTCCGCACAGAAGGCACCCCAGCCGAGGATCGAACCGGAGAAACTCTTTCTGTGAGGTGGCAACGCTAACCACTGCACCACCGTGGCCGCCCAACTAAAATAGGAGAATATATGTTGCATTTATTAGATGTTCACAGACAGTTATGTTTTTACTTAGAAAGAACAAAAGACATAAGAAAAACAGATCAGTTATTTGCTTCCTTTGCAAACTTGAAATCGGGAAAACCAGTTACCAAAGTAATTTTCGCCAGATGGATAACTGACTGTATTTTATCCATTTATAACAAAATGGACATCGCCTTACCACAATTGTAAAGGGCTCATACAACTAGAACAATGGCAACGTCTACAGTTTTCTTCTCTAGAGTTTCCATGGATGACATATGTTCAGCAGCAATGTGGGATACTCCCATACCTTTGTTACTCATTAAAAATTTAGATCTGGTCTGTAGAGGCAGAGCATCATTTGGTTTAACTGTGCTCAGGAATATGCTTTCTTAGAGTCCACACTGGAATTATGTAGCTGGGGAGTCTGTCCCATCAGTTGAGGAGAGAATGAAAATTTACAAAATCAGATAGAGAAGTTATGTACTTACCATAACATTCCATCTGTGTCGTCCATTTTCATTCTTCCTCAACTTCCTCACCACTAACCCTCATCCATTTTTTATAAATGAACTTCTGGAAGAAGGGGTTCTTAGAGGAACATCACTGTCTTTTATATTGATCTCCATATACTCTCTTTCTAAATTGAGTACATGCAATTGTTACACGTCTTTTGTTTATGACAAGTAAATATGGTCTTTTTTAGTAAAATCAGCAAACAAGATCTGAGGTAACTTAAGGTTGGTGCATTATGGGTAAGGGTATGCTCAAGAGTTTTAGGTTGCCACAAGCTTTTGCAATGACTAAGACAGCTCTGAGCACTGGATCCAAACCCATCAGTTGAGGAAGAATGAAAATGGACAACACCGATGGAACGTTATGATAAGTACATAACTTCTTTTTATAGCCGGTGACATTGAGCCTAGAACTAGAAAGACCAAGCGGGCTGAAATATTGGTACTGCATATTACTCTTCTGACCTGTGATCTTATAGTTTGGTCTCTCAAAGGAGGCAGAGAAGCTATCATAGACTTTGCGCTGAACAGTACTACTATGAAGTCCTGATTTTGAGTTGGTTAAAGTTGAGAGCTGTCATAGTTTATGGTTATCTCCAGATGAGAACAAGTCTGGAGAAACTAATCTTTTGCCTTTTATCAACAGATGCCTGGTTGGTGCAGTAGTGGGACAGTCATCCAGGTACAGATACACCTGGAATCCCTGCAATCTCAAATCAGCTGCTACTACCGCCATGCATTTGGTGAACACTCTGGGAGCTGTGGTGAGACAAAAGGGCAGAGCTCTGAACTGGTAGAGACTAGCTCCCAGCCAAAACTGTAAATACCTCCTGGATTGTCTGTTTATCTTTATGTGGTAGTATGCATCCTGAAGATCTGTTGAGCACATCCAGTTGTCCTTGCTCAGAAAAGGGAGAATGGACTGAACAGTGACCATCTGAATCGTGGTGCTTCAAACTGATTTGTTCAGGTTGCTGAGATCCAGAATTGGTATCCAGTCCCCTGTTTCCTTTGGCATTAAAAAGAATCTTGAGTAAGTTCTGGATTATGTTTGGTCTGGTGAGACTTGTTGGATGACTCTTTTTTTCTAGCATCTTTCATATTTGTTTTGCTGCTTCTTCCCTATGACTGGTTGGAACATTGGGGATTTTTTGTAAGACAAGAGATGGAAGAGAAAAGGGTATTACATAACCTCTGGAAATAATCCTCTGCACCTAAGTATCTTCTGTTAATTCTAGCCAGGCTCTTTGGTGCAGGGATAATCAACCTCCAATTGCTTCTACAGGTAAGCAATCAGGACTCCTTTCAGGAGCACTGGTAAGGTCCATCAAAGAAAGAATCTCTGGACCCCTGGTTTTATGGGCCACCACTGCTGCAAGGATGTCATCATCCATAGGAGTTCTCCCCTCTATTCCTGGGGGAAATTTCCTCTGCTTGTGTCTTGGAAAGGATCCAGGGATTTCTTAAACTACATCTTCTGACCTCCTCTTTGATTCCTATAAAAGGATATCTGAGGGGAGGAAAAATGTACACCCATGGCAGACAGGGTCTTTCCATCCTTCTCTCACCTGGAAAATGTGTCCTTCACTTTTGGGCAAAACAAAGATGTGCTGTCAAAGTGAGCATTGATGAGTGAAAACTTGAAGGGCTCCACAAAATCACATAAGCACATAAGCACATCAGGCATGATTCCTAATGGAAATGCCTGAACTTGCTGCCCTAGAGGTTCCTTCAGCTATATGCAATATGAGCCTCATGGAGGAATTCAAAATAGATTGAAGGATAGCCATTTGAGAAGTTACAGATGATTGGACCTCTGCAGAAACGGATCCCGAGAGTTCCTTACTCAAATCTCTCTGTAACCTTGTAAAATATGCCAAATAATTCAGCAACCTTAAGGCAAAGGTTGCTGAAAAATAAACAAGCTTCCCAAACCTATCCATCACCCTAGACTTTTTTTTTTTGGGGGGGGGGGCTGAACAGTGGAACTTTCACCTGCAAGTTCCTTTTTGGTGGCCACCACTGTGACCATGGCATCAATGGACACCCCTTTACTCTAGCTGTTTATCCGAAGGTGGTGCCATAATCTTGTCTGATCTCCTATTTATAGGCCCCAATGTGTCAGCTTCCTTCCATGCCTGTCAAGAGACCAGTTCAATAAGCTCGTTGGTGGGCAGAGTTACCCAGGAAGTAGATGTGCCAGTACCGAAAGCCACCAGGAATACCACCTCCTCAGATGAAGGGCTACTGGGTGTCCAGCCACCTCTCTGCTTTAGGATTTCAAGAATGTCTCCAAAGGAGACATCTTCAGGAGGGTACCATGGGGATCCTTCACCTTCATCGAAGTCTGTATCCTCCATGACTGACTCTTCTGGAGAGTCTAAATGCTTCCTCTTACACTTCTTCTTCCTGGGACCTCCTCAATGGGATGCTCTTGGGAAGTATCAGAAGATACAGATATAGAAATAGAAGTACCCTGCTGGGAAGCCTGGGGTTCCTGGACTGGATGTCCCAGTGAAGAGGCTCCCAGCACAGAGACATCGGGGTTGAAGAAAGGGTAGGCTCCATCTGTTCTGCTTGGACAGATAAAATCCTCTTCACAGCCCTGTAGGTGGAGTGCCTTGGAGAAAGAGAAGACCTCAGATCTGAAAGAACAATCTTTTGGACCACTGACCCTCTCCACTTTGAAACCAATCCCCCCACGGTGAAGCTGGAGTCGAGCTATCCAAAGCTGAAGCTCTGAGGTGCAGAGATGGCTCTGACAATTTCCAAGTCGACTCCAACTCCTCAAATCCAACAGGTAAGCTTTGACTCAGAGAGGTCTCCGGATCCGACAGAATCAGAGTACTCAGGGTATTCTTTGGATCTGAAAATATAGCTATCTTCAGATCCGAGTCAGACGAAGTCAGATGGTTCAGATCCAAGGGCTCTGTAACAGCTGAAGGTATCAGAGGAGGAAGTTGCAGTGTGGGTGTGGTAGAAGCATAGACATGCTGACCCGAAGGGGTAGGAGCCTGTAAGATACCCATATAACTCTGTGCTGAGAGGATCTTCCACACTACTCTTTCCACATCTTCTTCAGTCAGAATTCTGGAAAAATGAGTGGAAACAATAGAGTTGGACCTGGGTATGTGATGCACCAAAAAAGGCGAGGGCAGCCTTGAGGGCAGTGGATACACAGAAGGCGAATATCTTGTTCTTGGCAAATAAATGATGCTAGATCCTGTAGGGGTGAAAATGGTCAGATCTGGTAGTTTTCTCATTAGATCTGATGAGGTTGGATCCATCACATTACTCTTTAAGTTTCAGATTCAAGGGTGAGATCAGATCCAACTTAGACTTTTTTGTGGATTTCTCCGGGACCTGAGAGGATGGTCTCAGAGAAAAAGACTTAGAATTTCTGCTTTTAGGAGACTGAGCCCCAGATATTGCTTCTCCAACAGCTGAAGGTAGCAAGTCTTTCAAAATCAATTTATTTTTCCTCTCAATTAATGCTCTGGGGTTAAAGCCACAACAAATCTCACAATCTTCCTGCAAATGTAAGTGTCCAAGACAGTAAACACAAAGTATGGGCATCAGACATAGGAAGTTTGTGCCCACTCTTAACATATTTTTTAAAACCTGCAGGGTCTTTTTCCATCATAATCACAAGTAATAGAAACAACCAATCAGAATTAACACAAAACTAAAGGAACTAGACTTTCTCTCTCTTCTTTTTTCTTTCTCTCTCTTTCTCTCTCTGTTTTTCTTTTTTTAGATAAAGGGAAAAAAAATGGAATACAAGCAATGGTATACAAGAACTACATTAACTGAAGATAACAGTAACACTTAAAAGGTATTTCACTAAAGAATTTCACAGTGTACACAGTATCCAAGATTTTAAATGAAAGAAAAAGTTAACAGATTTTTAAAGTTGCTAAGTCAGCGACAGGGTAAGGGACAAGAAAACCTTAGAAATAAAAAAAATAACAGACATCTTATAATTGCTTGAGAACTAAGGTGAACCACATCTTTCACTTTAAGCAGCAAATGAGATATGTAGTAATGCAGGGTTGGTGCATCATGGATAAGGGGAAGCTGAGAGTTTTAGGTTGCCACAAGCTTTAGCAACAGCCAAGATGGATCCGAGCATTGAATCTGAACCCAGCAGTTGAGGAGAGAATGAAAATTGACAACATCAGATCTCACCATAATGGTAAATGTTTGAATGATCACTGCTGTAGTAGTCTTAGCTATATTGGTTATATCCTGCCAAGGATATAACAGCCAACTAGCTTCCAAAGCTTATGAGCACCTTCTATGAGCCCAAACCATTAACCATCTTGACTAGAGCAGAGGAAAAAATGTGGCTTGGGTGCCAAGCCCTTCAGAGCTTTCCTACCAACTTAGAGAGGAAGGCTAGACTCCAGAAAAGATCAATGCTAGCAAAAATAAACATAAAGGTCCTCACCCTGGCAACAAAAAACACAGAAAGAAAGATAAGGGGCTGGAGGGAGCAGCTACTGCAGTAGTGATTATTCCAACATCTGCTGTTATGGTAAACTTATTTACATATGTGTACTATGTTCATCATATTGATCACTGCTGCAGTAGCCTTAACTACATCAGTAGGCTACCACTGTTTAAAAAGACTGGAAGGAAGAAGGATATATGCCCTTGAAGGATGGTCCTAGCAAAGCCTGTCCTAGAAAGTACAGTTTTGTACCTACCATAAATGTAGATGTCCGAACTGGATAGCATCTGCAGTCATAACAACTGGGTTGTCCTGTCGTCAGGCAGCCCTTCGGTCGGCCGGATTCCAAAGTCCGGGTCCGGCTTCGGCTGATGTCGCACTTCACCCGACGTCATCTCTGCTGGTCTTCGGGTATAAAGGCATCAGCCGACGCCATTTTCCTCAGTGTTTCTTGCCCCAGATGCCAGTTGCCCTCTTGGAAGGCTAAATTTTGGGTAAATGCCAATGTTTCCAAAAAGATAGAAGGCAAACACAAAAATAAGCATGTATGTACATATATACAAACAAATACACCATAAGAGACTCCCCGCCAGCTAGCTATTAGGAGGGTAAATACCCTAGGAGTACCACAGAGGGAAGGAGGAGGGTAATCCTGACTGCAGATGCTATCCAGTTCGGACATCTACATTTATGGTAGGTACAAAACTGTACTATGTCCTTCATGGATGCATCTGCAGTCATAACAACTGGGTAGAATACCATAGCCAACTAGCGGAGGAGGAAGAATAGATTATGGTGTGGTTAGGATCCCTTGCAGTACAGCAGTGGCAAACCCTGCTCGGGATCTGGAATACAGAGGTAAATTATAATGCTTGGCAAATGTATGCACGGAGGTCCAAGTAGCCGCCTCAATAATGTCCTTGGTTGCCACTCCTCGTAAGAAGGCTGTGGTAGTGGCTGTTGCCCTTGTAGAATGAGGCCTTATGTTCTGTGGAATTGGTTTTCCATGAAAGGAGTAACAGAATCGTATGCAATTTCCTATCCATTTGGAAATTGTCTGTTTGGAAATCGCTTTTCCTTCCCTTCCTGTTGCATAGGCTACAAACAGCTGGTCAGTTTTTCTGTTACTTTTTGTTCTGTCCAGGTAGTAGCGTAGCTGTCTATGTACATCCAAGGTATGCAGCATTCTTTCCCCTCTGTTTTGTGGGTTTGGGAAGAAGGTAGGTAGGTGGATTGCCTGGTTTAAAGACACTCTGGATACCACCTTAGGCATAAATGTAGGATTAGTCCTCATGGACACTCTATCTTGGTGGAAGATTAGGAAGGGTTGTACTGCCATTAGGGCCTGAAGTTCAGAAACCCTTCTTGCTGAGGTTATTGCCAGTAGGAAAGCAGTTTTCCACGATAGATGCTGCAGGTCTGCTGTTGCTGCTGGTTCAAAAGGTGCGAGTGTCAACTTTTCCAGCACAAAGTTCAAATCCCAAGCTGGCAATGGTGGTTTCCTAGGAGGTCTTACATTCTTGATCCCTCTGAGGAACTGCCTGAGTAAAGGATGTGAAAATACAGGTGGATCAAAGCTGTATTCTGCTGAAATAGCTGATGCATGTATCTTGATGGAGGAATAGGACAGGCCTGTATGTAGAAGCTCTGCCAAATACTCCAGAATGTTAGCAATGTCTATATTTGACACATCTTTTCCTCTTTCAGCACTCCAAATGACAAACCTTTTCCATTTTCCTGCATAGTTCCTTCTTGTTGAAGGTCTGCGGGCTTCAAGGATAATGTTTTTAACCCTTTGGGAAAGCTCTGGATTAGTTGCTGCTATGTGATGTTCCATGCAGTCAGTTGCAACGTTTTTAGGTTTGGATGCATGATGCTGTAGTTGTTCTGAGTTAACATCAAAGGCATCAAAGGCATCAAAGGCATCAGGGGTATTGACCACATTTTGTCCCGAGACATGCTCCTCAGCAATGGGTACCAGTGTTGTCTTGGCCAGTTTGGAGCTATCAGGGTTATCCTTGGACGTTCCTCCTTGATTTTTAGTAATATCTTGTGTATCAAGGGAAGAGGTGGGAATGCATATGCTGTCAGACCTTTCCAGCTGAAGGAGAGCGAGTCCACTTTCCATGCAAGTGGGTGGAATGTCCTTGTGCAGAATTTTTTGAGCTGGTGATTGAGAGTGGAAGCGAATAGATCTATCTGTGGCATTCCCCATTTCTTTGAGATGGCCTTGAAGATGTCCGGGTGTAGCATCCATTCGTGAGCATCCGAGGTGGTTCTGCTTAACATGTCTGCTAGAGTATTCTCCTTTCCTGGTACGAATATTGCCTGTAACTGGATGTTGTAGCTGAGCCAGGTTCCAAAGGTCCAAAGTCATTCTGCATAGGGGGTATGAATGAGTGCCTCCCTGTTTGTTGATGTACCACATGACTGTGGTGTTGTCTGTCCTTATCATCAAATGTCCTGCTTTGAGGAATGGTCTGAATTTTTGGATTGCCAGTTTTACTGCCAGCATTTCTTTTAGGTTGATGTGCAGATGGAGCTGGTCCTGTGTCCATAATCCTTGTACGCATTTGTCCAGCATGTGAGCCCCCCATCCTAGGTCTGAGGCGTCTGTTGTGATGGTTTGGCTTGTTTGATAGTTGTGAAAGGGTAGGCCTGGATTTGACTGGCATGCTTGAGCCCACCATAGGAACTCCTGTTTTAGGCATGGGATTAGAGGAATTTCTGCTTCTAGGCTGTGCCTGTGTTGGGACCATAAATTCTTTAGGTACCACTGTAGTTTTCTCATAGGTAGTCTGGCATGTGGAACCAAGATTATGCAGGATGCCATGAAGCCCAAGGCCTGTAGAACTTTTCTTGCTGTTAGCTTGTTCTGTTTTGTTAGTGCCAAGAAGTAAAGAGGGAGTTCTTTTTGTTTTTCTGCAGTTAGGAATGCCATTTGTTTTACTGTGTCCAATTCCGTGCCCAAGAATGTCCTTGTTTGGGATGGTATCAGCCTTGACTTTTGTAAATTGACTGTGTATCCCAGTGCTTGTAGCAAGTAAATGACCCTTTGTAAATCTGTTGTCAGCTTGCTTTTGTTGTCCCCCTGTAGCAGGCAGTCGTCCAGGTATGGATAAATTTGGATTCCCTGTAGTCTGCAGTGGGCGATTACTGATGCCAGGCATTTTGTGAATACTCTGGGCGCAGTAGATAAGCCAAAGGGCAATGCTGAGAATTGATAGTGCTCTGATCCTGCAAGAAATCTGAGGTATCTTCTGCAAATTGGTCGTATGGGGACGTGCAGGTATGCCTCCTTGAGATCTAGAGTTACCAGCCAGCACTCCTTGCCCAGCATGGGAAGAAGTTGCTGGAGGGTCAGCATTTTGAATTTTGGGACAATGATGTATGTATTTAAGATGGACAGGTCGAGAATAGGTCTCCAGCTTTTTTCCTTTCTTGGAACTAGGAATAGTCTGGAGTAGAATCCTTTGCCTTGTTCTGTTATTGGCACTCTTTCCACAGCTCTCATCTTTGTTAGTTGCATTATCTGCTGTAGAGCTTCTGTTTTTTTATTTGGAGGCAGGTTTAGCATTCCTCTTTTGACTGGTAAAGTGTGGAAGTGGAACCGGTATCCTTGGTCTATGGTTTGCAGAATCCACTTGTCTTTTGTGATATAGTGCCAGTTCTTCGAAAATAAGGTTGATTTTCCGCCTAATGGTGCTGCTATTTGTTCCCTGGTAGGCGGAGTTAGAATCAAGTCACTGTGCTGTTGTAGTGGCAGTGGCTGTGTCTGTGCCTCTGTTATTACCTTGCCACTGTCGTCCTCTGTAGGCACCCCCTCTGGATTGATTTCTGCCTCTGGGACGTCTATTCCTGCCCCTTTGGGATCTTGTGGAGTCAGGAAAGGACCAATTTTGGCAGGCCAGTTCCTGCTAAACCTTGGGGGTTGAACCTGCAAGAAATCTTTAACCGTTTGTACAGATTTTGCCTTTTCTTCCATTTTCTTCATTACCTGCTGGGCAGGTGTACCAAACAAACTGGCCTTATCCATAGGTGCATCTAATAACTTAGCTTTAACATGATCCGTAAGACCTGTTCCTTCAGCCATGCATGTCTTCTTATTACTGTGCCAGTCATGGCTGATCTAAATGAAGCCTCCAGTGCATCATAGCCACATTTTAAGGAATGGTTACTAACCTGTTGTATGTTATTTACCATTTCTAATATATATTTCTTATCTATAGAGTCATCAGAGGATAGCTTTTCAAGCATAAACTCTTGGTATTGTATCATGTGAAACTGACAATTTAAAGCTCTAGCTGAGAGAGTAGCGGAGGTGTAAACCTTTTTGCCCCATCTGTCTAAAGACCTGGCTTCCCTTTGAGAAGGAATAGGGTTTTTTGCTGTGGTCGAGGCTACTGCCTTAGGCCCCTGGGATATAGTTTCGGGGTCTGCAAGTGGGGCCTTGTATAAGTGGTGATGAGTGTCTGGAACCCTGTAAAATCTGTCTGGTTTGGCAGGGGCTGGAGGTAAGGAATCTGGTGCAGTGCAGACATCATTAAATGCATCGTCCACAACAGAGAGGACAGGAGGTATAGCTAAAGGCCTGTGTTGTGGGAGGTGCAGAAAAGTCCTAAGTCTTTTTCTGGAATCTGAGAAATCCTGTTCCTGCCATTGGAATTGTTCTCGCATGGCATGTAAAGTTTCCCCAAAGGAGAATTCTTCTGGTGGAGAAGCAGCTGGAATGGATTCTTCAGCATCTGAGTCTTCATAATTGGAGAAATGAGCCTCTGGCTGGTCTGGAATATCTGAGTCCTCCGCGGAATCATCAGAGGACACAGGCTCGGGGGGCTCTGCTCTAGGTCTCTTTTCTGGGGGCTGAGAGGCCCTGTCTGGGTGAGATTGAGATCCCCTAATTAAGGATATTAAATCTTCTGCCAGAGTAAGCATTTGTGAACTAGAAGTGGGCCTAGTTGAGGTGGGTTTAACAGGCACTGATTTAGTAGATTTGGCTGCTTTAGCCCTGGTAAAGGCCTTAATAGACATGGCTGCAGGAGGCCTAGCAGCACCACGTGCTGGGGTAGAGACATCCAAAGGGATGGTGTCTGATAAGTCACTAGTAACCACTGTAGGTAAGATTTCTGAGGCCAATTCGAGTAAGGTAGCAGGAGCCTCAGTAATAGTCATTGATTCAGCTGTGCTTTGATCAGTTTTCTCGGTTTCGGCCGAAACCGAGACACTCGCGGTTTGCTTAACCATGGTTTCGCCGAAACCGCGGACCGCGAGTGTCGGTCTTTTTCTTTGCGTTTTTTAACAATCTGGGTAGTCGGAGGATCCGACGGCATAATGTACGCAAAATCTGAGCCGAAAAACTGTTCAGCAAACTCCGACCGACGCCTAAGCGTTCGTCGGTTGAATGAGGCACAGGCTGAACAGGCTGCTACGTCGTGGTCTGGGCCTAAACAAGGCAAACAGTAAGAGTGGAAATCTTTATGAGGTATTTGTTTCCCACAAGTTAAACAGTTATTGACTTTTTCTGACATCGGCTGAGGCAAGAAAGAGTCCCCAACGGGGTACTTAGCTTTTAGAAGTCTTCGAAGTAGTATTCGGAAGTAGTAATCTCTGGATATGACCGACCGGCACTTGCGAACAGCTTCTGCTTCGGGCGCCACGCGGCAAGAAAGACAGAGGAAAATGGCGTCGGCTGATGCCTTTATACCCGAAGACCAGCAGAGATGACGTCGGGTGAAGTGCGACATCAGCCGAAGCCGGACCCGGACTTTGGAATCCGGCCGACCGAAGGGCTGCCTGACGACAGGACAACCCAGTTGTTATGACTGCAGATGCATCCATGAAGGACATCCAGAGAAGGAATATAGTCTGTAGTGTTTTGAAAAGGTATATACAGAGGACCAAGTTGCTGCATCTAGAATACTCCTAAAAATTCAACCCTTTTTGATAAGGTGGACAGCTCAAAGTAAACTCAGACACCACTTAAGGCATAAAGGAAGGATTAGTTCTTAAGGATACCCTATCTTTGTGGAAAATGACTCAGATACTCTTCTTGAAGAAGTCAGATCCATCAGTGAAACTGTTTTCCATGTTAAGAACCTCAAGCCAGCCTGATGAGCAGTTCAAATGGAGCAAGTCTTAATTTTTCCAAGACAAAATTAAGATCACTAGGAGAAGTCACTAGTGTTCTAAAAGGCTTGATATGAAACACCCCTTTCAAAAACATGTTTACATGTGAATGCACTGAAAGATGGAAATCCATAGGCAGACATGCTGAAATGGCAGACATGTTACCTTGATGGAAGTGTACGACAGACCAGAGGATAATAACTCACGCAAATAATGAAGAACCTCAGAAACACTAGTCTTTAAAGGGCCCTGGTTCTTGTTTTGGCACAAACTATAAAACCTTTTCTATTTGCCATTATATCATTTTCTAGTAGTAGATTTCCTTGCCTTCCTTAATAACTGCTGCACATCCTCAGAAGAGAAGTGCCTAAAAGGTATTAAAACTATTATCTCATCAGTTAGATGCAGTTGTTTGGAGTTGGAATGTATCAAACACCCACTGTCTTTAGTGAATACGTTAAGTCTGTGAGGAAGCTTGTGGTACTTGCCCTTGACCATTTCCAAAAGAAGAGAGAAAACCACTGTTGCCTGGGCTAGAAGGGAGACACCATATTCATGTCTGGAGAGTCCTTCTGAATTTTCAGAATGACTCTGGAAATTAGTGTAAAGGTGGAAAAGTATGCAAAAACATTCCTGTCTAAGGAAAAAAGGCATCAGTTTTCTAGGCCTCTTTCCATGGAACTCTGCAGCAGAATTTTGACAACTGATTGTTGTGACTGGAGGGAAAAAGATCTATATGAGGTGTTCCCCACACCTGGTTCACATCCAGGAAGACCCCTCTGATTCAGTTTTTATTTGTGAGGGTCTATCCTGGTCCCACTCAGCTTGTCTGCTGAACAATTTTGCTCTGACAGGATATACAGTGCCTGTAGAGTGAAATTGCATTGAAAAGCTATATCCCAGGCTGCCATTGCTAGTCTGAACAGAAGGAGATATGGTTCCACCCTGTTTATTTATGTACCACATGACTACAGTGTTGTCTGTAACTACTTGTAGCAGTAAGAAATCTGAGAGCATTTATGACTGCCAACATCTTTTTTTAGGTTTATGTGTTTTGGTCTGTCTTTTCTGTTCCAAAAACCTTGCACTTTTAGCACCACAGACACTGCTACCCAGGCAAAGTCTGAGGCATCTGTTTTTACAGACTGTGCTGGAGCTGAATGGCAGACCTGGAGTCGGATAAAATCAGTCTGTCCGCCAATGTCTCTTGCCACAAATTCCAAAAATGGAATAGGGAATGACAGGGAATACTGATGTACGGACCATACTGATTTTAAGTTCCATTGAATTTTTCTCATGTGAAGTCTTGCTAGAAGAATCATGAGAATCATAGTTGCAAAAAGATGTAGTATTCTAAGAAATTCCCTTTCTGAAACTTTTGTCTGAGTGGAAAAACTCAGGAATAGATCTTAGATCTACTTTTTCCTATGGAGGAAAAGCTCATTTACTTTGGACAGTAGTGATTTATTGGGCTTAGCTCAGGGTTTATTTCAGGCTCTTGACCCTTCCAGTTCTGGTGTTTCTAGTAAAAGAAAAAGGGATGTTTCATTTTCTAAGGAGGTTCAAGATTTTGAACCACAGAATGACAGTGAAGGGATAACGTCCTTTTTTCCCCAGTTTTCTGATTCTGAGGAAAGTTTGGCTTCTGACTGTTTCTTGGAAGGATATTCTTTTTCCTGAAAGGGTCAAGGGCCTGAACTAAACCCTGAGATAAGCCCAACAAATCAGTACTATCCAAAGTAACTAATACAGGAGAAGTCATATGCTTGACCTTTTGCTTCCTTTCGAAAGGAATTTCAGAAGAAGCAGACCTATTTTTGACAGGCAAAAACTCCCTAGGGACAGGCATTCCAGTTTGGCTAGGCAGAGAGGTATTCCATGCTTCTTCTTTCAAGATCAACTTGACAGGTTCTGCCTTGCCCTCTGAAGACACTCCAACAGCTGCAGAGGACACGTCTAACATGTCTAACCCCAGACCATGGTGGTTGTAGGGACTACTGCAGAGGGAGTCAAGAAAGCGACAAATGGTCTGAGGAACCAGAAATGGCTGTAGCAAAGTCACCCATCTGCAGCTGAGACAAATTAGTAGCCTGCTGAAGTGGCAAAGGCTGATTGGAATTTTTTTTTTCTTTTTATGGCTGGAAGAAGGAAGAACTGAGGAACCAGTAGGTTTTTCTATGGTAAAGCCAAAAAAGAAGCCTGAATGCTGGGAAGCCTAGCAGCAGTAATTGGTATATCAAGTGAAAAAGCAAATTTTTCCACAAAAAACACAGTGAAAAGCACTTTAAAGACTTATCCTGCTCCCCAAAGTAAAATAACACAATGTTCATGAAAGAAAAATTCATTTTAAAGTAGTTTTAATTTTTTTTCCCACAAAAGTAAAAAGTAGTACTACTGTTTAAAAATTAGCAAAAATCACGATAGTTTATGAAATAAACACTTTTTCATAGCTTAACATGATTAATTTCCCAAAAGAAAGTCACTTTCTGTCATAAAATTAAAAAAAAAAAAGAATTGTTTTCCCTTGAACAGATCTTATTTGCCCAGCAATGGAACAGTGTTAGCCAGCTGGTGATCCTTTAAAGCTCACAAGAGGAGTGTTCTTCCGCAGGATGGGAAGCACTGAAAGGCTTGACATGCAAACCACTCTTTATTCAGCTCTGCTTGAGCTGGTTAATGGTTTGGGAGTGTGTAGGGTGTCCTTACACTTTGGAAAGCTGGTTGTTATATCCTTGGCAGGATATAACTCATATAGCTAAGGTTAGTGCTGCAGTGATCAATATGATGAACATTCTTTAAGAACCTTATGTTTAGGGCCTCAGTGTATTATGTCTAGGATTACTATGTAACACAAATTGTTGTCTATAAGCAAACCTGAAGCTTAAGAACCCAATATATTACCAACTAAATTCCGGGGGTTTCAACATTTTGCCAGCTTAAGAATCTCAATATAATCTACACACAGAATGGACACCTTCAGTCTGCTAAATTACTCACTGCTGTATCTGGATGATTTAATTACCACTACTTGTGCTAAACACTTTCTTAGTAACTGTTCTGGCACGTACAATCCAACTACATTATTTGTGATGATTCTGCAGTCTCTTTGATGCCTGTACAATCAATATTCTGTACTTTAATGCCTGTAAAATGTAACTGCATTCTTCGAACAATTTTTAAATTGTGCTGACTCTTTATTGCCTCTACAATCAATGCTCTATACACGTTTATTAACATCCTGTTTTGCCTTGTCTATATGGATGGGTCTGACGTCTGAATGAAAAGGGTCCTCAAACCACTTCACTTACCTGATTAACAAATTCAAATAAATAAATATGCATGAATTTATGTACTTATAACTACAGATGTGTAGGACCAGGTACACGTTCCACTACCTATAAAACATAAGGCTGCCAGGACTTAGGCAGCTTGACATTTAAAACTTTCCCAGGCTATCTCTCTTCTCCAATTTACCAATAATCTTGAAGCAGAATGTTTTTTCTCCAGGTATGTGTTAGCCCATGGAAAGTTAGAGCAAGTGATGAAAAATACCAAGAAAGGTGGAAAGGGTTCCATAAGAAGACTTTCCAGCCCAGTTCAAATAGACAGGGAGAAGGTGGGTGGGTTCATTGAGGAAGATGGACTTAGTCTTATGCATCTAGTATTTTAGTGAATACACAACTTTCACATGTGATAAGACTGGTCCATCCTCCACTACCTAGAGGACAGTGTTACAGCCTTATCATATTGGGTAATTCCTTACAAGAATTGATCCTAAAGGTTGTAGAATCTCCAAGAAAAGTAGAATTCAAGATCACCTGACCTTAAATTGCCTTAGGAAGGCAAAAGAGACATTTCCAACTAGTATTTTTTAATATGACAAAAAAGGCTTTCTCAAATGATTACGTCTTATGACTTGAATAGAGATGCACATTAATGAGGTAGTCAGTGTGCATAGCATTTTTTCATATAACAAAAAATGCAGGTTGTTCCACTGGGGACTATTAGAAAATAAACCTCAATTCTAGAAATTTAGTGCAGGAGCAAAAGGCAGACAACACACTCTGCTGTTGGGCTTGTAAGAAAATGCAGACTGAACTAGTACTAAGAATGGTGTGCAGATATCATGGCGGATCCTCAATAAAGAAGCAGAAAAGGCGAGGACTGTAAAGACTAAATAGGCTTTAGACAATCTGGCGATGCAATGGCATAACTGAAGCAGAGTTGTCCTGAGACCAGTATTCCAATAGTTAAGGGAGAGTTGTAGCTATGGAATTACTCTGTAGGCTAGAAAGATAAGGGTAACGGTTAAACGTAACATTATCAAATGCCACAGACTGATGAGGACAAAGAACCCCATCCTCATGAGGAGATGGAAATAAAAAGCTGCAAACCTCTACAATACATGAGGTCAATACTACAATGTTTTAATTTTCTGGAAATATAGTGATTCAACCTGAAACTGCCACTTAATTAAAGACCTGGAAGAGAATGCTAAGAGAGGTTTCTAGAAAATGATGGTGAGATGAACAGAAGAGAAAAATTTACACCTAAAACTGAAAATGCTCTATAATGGCTGTAACTGTTACTGACCAGATCACTAGTCTTAGCAACAGTTATGTTACAGACCTACTGGGAGTGCCTGAGACAATGTACACTCTTATGAAATGGCATGTAAACTGTATTGTGAGTAGTACTTTTAAAGACTTTGGGATATTCCATTACCACGGAAAATAAATAACAGATTTATCACTTTTGAGGTACATCTGAAGGAAGTACTAATGATAAAATAAATGAATACCATCTCCCGAGAAACTAACATAGTGAGAAATAGATGATCTAGAAGGCTATGAAAAGTTGCCCTTGTTAGGTGCAATGGTAGTAGCTGACACAGCAAAGTAAGGACAGAAAATCACTGAGCAGAGACTTTAAATAACTGAGATGTCGAAAGTGAAAAGAAAAATGCACAGAGAATACAAATTATGGGCCTATGATAAAGAGAATAACAAAGGTGTAGTCAATATAATGAGACCAAAATGAAATAGGACAGAAGAGCTCTAAGGAGTTGTCTGAAAACAAACTTCTAAATGCCTTAGAACTCACGGAAGAAAGCAAAGGGATGGGCGAACAGAACAACAAAACAAATAATGTTGATACATGTAGCCAAATTACAGACAGAGTGGAAATAAGAACAGCTAGATCATCTAAACAGTCTAAACAGAAAACTTCCGAAAGGGTTTGAGGTCAGGAAAACTATAATAGCAAGGGAGCTATATCAAGAACAAAGAGAGGAAAGTGAGGACATAGAGAGGAAGCAGCTAAAACACATGTTCACCGAGATACAGCTGAATAGGTGAAGATGTGCTACATCCACTTAATGTGCAGAAAAGGTCCAATGTCATGCTTAAAAGAGCAATGAACATTCCCTTCACTGACATCCCTAAAAAATTCCAGTTTCCTAGCTTGTCCTTAAATAATGGGCAGATCTATATGAAAGCAGCTGGAAGAAGGTCTTGCCAAAATAGAAGGTAAGAAGACAGTGCTGCCTACTAAGCCCTGAGCTATACCACTGTGCTTCCAGTAGACAGAAAAAGGGGCATACTGTTGGGGTAATGAAAATGTGACACAACACTGACTAGTCATAGATGTAGTTTAAGTTGATGATTGTAGTAAGGTATGTAAGATGAGTACATCCAAACTACATTCCCTATGATGAATAGAAAATTTTCTTCTAGAATCTGAGCAATACCATACATAAGCCTCCCATCCTGGCACCTCACCTTGTGGAGGGGTGTTCCTAAATCAAAAGGAGCCGAGTGCCAAAGACCACACGGAATGAAAACATTAGCATGCCTTCACACCATACAGGCAGACATGTATTTATGTAAGGGATATTCTAGTGGGGCAAGGGTCAGTTTATGGGATATTTGATGACAGGACCAGACTTAGTCCTCTGTAATTCTGGGAATAGGTTTATGTAACTAGTGAAAGGCTGCTGAGGCACTGAAATTCATCTGCAACCTCACACAGTAAGAAAAGACCCCTGAAACATTGTCTCTGGCATGTGAAATTCTGATGTGAGCCTGTAAAAGGGTCGAACTAAATGAAAGAAGGATCTGTGGACTACGTGAAAAGTGTGTTGCAACACAACCAAGAGAAGTAGCAGTGAGCAGATGCGTGACTTAACAGTATGATGAAGGGATTGTCTTTGAGGCTATGGCAGAAAGACCAGTCTAGCAATAATAATAATTTCCCTGAGGTAACCTAATGGATGTAATACCAAGGATGATAGCCACAGGTATTTACATGTATAAGCTGGTCTGACAGCAGCAAATCTGCAGATAAGAATTGGGCATCTCTGACAGCAGAAGACATGCAGATAAGATAGAGCATGTTTAGTACGTAGGATATGCAGAAAGGTAGCTGACTGTACCAGCAATAACCACTGTCACTGATACCAGATCTGATTTAAACTTATAAATGAATAACTATAAATTATACTTATATACTTATTTATGGTTTTTGGGGCAGAAGCAGCTCACTGTCAATGAAAGGTGTTTTGGGAGATTGCTCTGTGGGCAGTGACGACCTTACATGCCGGCAAACTAGGTGGTCGCTTAGGGCACCATAATTGTAGGGGCACTCTTTCCCTGTTTACTGATTTATTTATCGATACTCTAAAATATAAAGAAATAAAGACTCCTGCTGAAAGGGAATGTGCCCACAGTACAGTGGGCACTTCGGGGAACAGTGCTCCTGCTGGATTGACATTCAAGTCGCATTATGTTAAACTTAAACATTGCAAGGTTATGTAAGTAGAGACCTCATACCATTCAAATGTAGGTATGACGCTGTCTGAATGAGATTTTTTTCTGTTACAAAGAGAAGTATGAATTGCTAATGCCTTGCTTTACTGAATGATTATAACGGAAAGCGATTTACCAGAAAAATAAAATGAGGGTCAAAGGTCAAAACTGAGGCAAAATCAGGGACATTCTGTGGGGTTATGGACAGAGATAAGAAAATGGCGTAGTGTCAATGAGATAAGTGTTACTACTATTTTTTACAATAACATTGGCAGTGATCAACCAGATATTTTTGGCATTATTTCTGAATTTGTGATTTGTGTTGACAGCTGAGATGAGAGGGATGTTGAGGTGAGGCGAGTGTTATTACTATTTTTAAAAGGCTGGCAATGATCAACCAGATTTTTAGGGCACTACTTATGGCTTTGTAATTTGTGTGGACAGGTGAGATGAGAGGAATGGCATAATCAGATCAGTGTCATTACTGCTTTTCAATGATTTTGATAAGACTAATGTGATTATGTGAAGCAACATGCAAAAATTTAATGTGTGGTAACTGTTTGGAACAAAGGTGAAATACATTACAAAGTCACGCTCTTTTATCAGAATCAGACATCTGAATTGTACACAAAAGTGGTTGTAAGTGCTTGGTGGGAGTAGTCTGAATGAAAAAAACTGACCTCTTTGTCACTTGCTCAGTTTAACATTCATTTCTCAAAAAATAATGGATAAATGCATCACAGAATACCACAACCTTTAGAACTTCAGAACTTCTGGGGGCTGGTGGCCCACACACACCAAGGCTGTAAAATGGATTTTGACATTGGCTTAGAAATTACCTCTGCCCTGAACTTTGCATAGTCTAAAACCAGCCCTGCTCATAGGTGTATGCAGAGGGTTGTGTGGGGGTGGGGGGGCTGGGGACGATGCCACTATTTCTTTAACATTCCTCCCAAACTACAAAGGCCACTACATTCTGGGCTGTGGTCATTATTTCTTTAACTTTTCTCACAAACTTCAGAGGGGTGCACAGACAGTCATTATATATAGCTTGTATAGGAGCATCAGATGTTTGACTGTAAGAAGATGGAAGCATTATTGTAATCATTATTTTTTTTTCATTTTTCTCACAGTCAAACATCTGATACATCACAGGTGGCTATCTTTTGGGGGAGAGTAAATAAACATGCTGTTTATATATGTCAGACAGTAAATATTTTGCAAACACGGAGCATTTTTGACCTTTGTGCTAGTTTACCAAAGCCGGCCCTGCCTGTGAACAAAATCCCTTTGGTCTTTTGTATAAAACACAAGGAGCAAATAAATTAATAGCAGTACATAACTTCCGTCTAGTTCCCATTGTTGAAGGTCAAATGCAAGGTTTTATGAGATAACTCAGATAAATAAACCAGCACAAAAACTGAATCCTGCCTGAACTGATGACTGAAAGGAGTGAGGGAGTTCTAGGACAAGATGGAATACATACAAGCCAGGATGGAAGGTTTGTTACAATGTGTAAGTGACAGTTTCACTGAAAACTCACCTAAGCTAATCAATAACTATGTTCCACCTACAGTGTGAAGATGAAAGAGGGTGGAAGGTCTCATAAAGTAGGTACGAAATTCACAAGTAATTTCCATTTCTGGTCGTCATCATCAACATCATCATCATCACTGCCAGCAAACCCTTTTTTCCCATTTTTAACATAGGGTTGTGGGATCCCATCAGCTGTAGCCATCTCTCTTGATTCAGTGTTACTCTCCTACCTTCTTTGACAGTCATGCCTGACTGTCACAGGTCTTCTCTCACACAAACCATCCATCGGTTTGCTGAATGCCCTTGTGTCATCTCACCTTCTTCCCATTTCTCCTTCAACAAATCATCTTCTGCTTTCCTGCACATGTGCCCGAACCACTGTAATTTGTTGTCTTTGACCTTTTCTGCAATTAGGTTTATTTTGGCTTCTGCTCCAGTGTTCTCATTTTCTCATCTATCCCGTAGAGTGCATCCTACCATCCATCTCAGGCACTTCACCTTCATCATCTCTACCATTCTCAACTGCTCTGCCTTCACTGCCAAAGTTTCTGAACCATACAGTAGTACCAGTTGGACCACTGTTTTGCATGTTACTTTTCAACTTCTTTGGCATTCTTCTGTCACACTCTCCCCCTGACATTTTATGCCAGTTGTCTGCATCCCCAATGATTCTAGTTTTGACCTCCTCCTCATTCAGGCTTTAGTTCTTCGCAACCATCCCTTCCAGATACATGAAGCTGTTAACCTGTTCCACTACTTTCCCTTTATCTCATTTTCTGTTTTCTTTCGATCCCCCATTTACTGCCATGACAACTGTCTTCCTGTACTCAGTTCTATCCCATGTGCTTTCAGTTTTTTTCAGTTTGCATTTTATTCCTCTATCATTTGCTGAAGTTCCTGCGCAGAGTCTGCTTGTAATGCCACATTGTCTGCATACAGTAGCTTTGTTAGTCTCTCCCATTCAACCTGTTTGCTAATAAAGTCCATCACCAGTTTGAACAGTAGAGTGCTCACAGCTGGACCCTAATGCATGGCTGCTCCCACTGGGAACCCCTCTGTGAGCTCAAACACTGTTGGTACTTGTGTCACTGGGTCCTTGTACACAGCCTGCACTAATTCTCCCAAGGTTTCTGAGACTTCAAACCATCACTGGATTGCCCAAATTAGCTTTCTTGGAACCTTATCATATGCTTTCTCCAAGTCTAGGACTGAATGCCCAGCCAGACTCTTTCCTCTTTAGCTTTTTCTCCACTATTTTTCTCATTGCAAATATCGGGTCAGTTGTACTGCATCCTGATATGAATACAAACTACTCATATCCTCTCTTACTTTCTACCACTCTGCATATTTGTTTATCAATCACTTTCTCCAGCACTTTCATGCAGTGTGACAGGAATTTAATATCACTATATATTACCACTAGAATGCTTATTTTCTACCAGCCATCTAGGATATGTCTTTTTTTCCATATTACTCTGAGTACCCACAGGAGGCATTCCTCCCCTAACTCACCTGACATTTTTATCATATCTACCCTGACCTAATCTGAACTTGCTGATTTCACTGACTTCATTTTTTTCTGAGTGCTGTCTTACTTACATGGTGGATCATTCTAGGCAGTGTACCTTCTGTGGGATTTTCTTCATTCAGAAGCTGTTGGAAGTATTCCTTCCATCTGCCTTTAATATCCTGTGGACTGGTGAGCAGATTGTTGCTGGTATCCCTTATGGAAGGTGTCAGATGACTAGCATTTTTTTTTTCTTTGCCTTGCAACCTGATAGAATTTATTTGTGCTTCTGCTCAGTGACTTACCAGCAGCTGGTAGAATGCCTCTGATGCCTTGTTCTTTGCTTTTGTGACTGCTTTCCTAACCTCTCTTTTATCCAACCAGTATTTCTTAGCCTGGCCCATCCTCTATATTTTGCACTTTTTCCTACACTCTTTCTTTCTTTTCATAATTTCCTGGACTTCCTCATTCCACCACCAGCTTTCCTTATGTACCTTATTTCCATATGTGGCTTAGCCACATGTCTATTCTGCAGACCTCACCGAGGCTGTATTGAGACACCATCATTCTTCTCTGACTTTAATTACATCCTCTTGTTCCTGAGATGCTAAAGCTCTGAGTATTTCCCTGAATTCTTGTGATTTCACTCCAGTCAATGTCTGATGTTGACTTTAGAACATTCTATGACCAATGCTTGCAGCTGATTTTATCTGCTTATGGTTTATACTGTGGGCAGACTGGCTCACTAGGGATATCTTTGCAATCGCTGATTCTACACATATGCCCTTTCCTTACTACGAGAAAGTCTACTTAAGCTGCATGTTGGGCATTCTTGTATGTGATCTTGTGATGGTCTCTCTTGCTGACCCACATATTGGCCACCAAGTCATTTACCAGACAGAAGTACAGAATGGCTTCTTCTTTATTCCATTGCCCACCTCATGTATGCACACAACAGCCCTCATAGCCTGTTCCATATGTCCTGAAATAGGCATCCCTACTATCAACACCAACTCATGTTGCAGTGCTTGATCTAGTAAGTTCTACAACTGCTGTCTGAATGTACTCTTTTCCTTGTCATCACAACTCTGCTGTAGGGCATAAACTGAGATTATGAATACTTCCCTGTCTTTACACTGGAGTCTGACTGCCATGAGTATATCACTACTTCTGATGATATCCCTTAGTGTCTTTAAAAGACTATCTCTCACCACAATTCCTGCACCATTTCCAGTTTGTCCTCTCCCTGAATAGTAGTATTTGGATCCTAAGCCAAGTAGTTTTCCTGCACTGTGTTTCCAGCTTGTCTCCTGGATACACGGACTGTCCAGTCTCCTCCATACTATAATGTCATCCACTTCCATGCTGTGTCATGTAAGTGAACCTATACTGAGTGTAGCAATCCTTAGTTTACCTTTGGCAGGTTGATCGGTTTTATGTCTAGCTTTTGCTCGACAGAGGTATTCCAGACAACCTAAATTAGGCAACTGGACATGACAGCCAACCAGCAGCTTACTGACCTAAGGCTGCTGGCCTTTATGTCAGGCACACACTGACCAAAAGAGGTTCATAGACCCCCTCTCACCATTAGCATGACAACCTGGTATAGGTCAGAGTAAGATGGGTTTTCAACCTACTTATCAACAGCAAATACCAATTCACATTTTTGGCAACATTAGTCAATGTGACCAAATCACCTAGAACTAATTTTTACATCAGACCAGGAAAAGACGATGGAAATGCTGCATTCTGCGGCACAAAGCCACAGTGACTTTTTCAGATGAATGTCAATATAATTTGCTATGCCACTCACTTCCACTTACTATCAGGACAGGAAAGAGGGTGGAACACCTTACACAATTGTGTACCACATTAAATACTAGTTATGTGCAAAATATTACATAAATTAACCCAATTAACTTTCAGGAGATGAAGACTAGTTATTGGTTCTGTAATACCACTCCAAAGGGAAACTTAAGGAAATAACTAACCATAACCTTATATAGGCAAGGTAGGTCAAAGTATAAATGGATATAAACCTTACAACTTCATCAAAGGACTGCAAAAGGAGAATAAAGGAGAATTCATCAAGATTCATGCTTGGTATGAAAAGGTCTATCTGAATAGCAAAGTGAGAAATTTAAATATGTAGAGTATGACTTTGAGCAATAGTTAAGCTCTTGGGTCAAGTTTGAGAGTTTGGTACCAAATCGAATGAAGTCACATGAACATTGACCCTGAGTGCCAACTCTGACCTCAAGACTTTGAACCCAGAGAACTGTCAGACCATTTTGTCAGCGACTCACTCAGCTCTGAACTCTGACATTTAAGATCACAGCTGACAAGGATTTCAAGATTCTGCTGAGAAAGTAAAGGCTAGAAATAGTAGGAACTGTTGAAGATGTGGATTGAACATCAAGCTAGATGTCAGGAAATATCATCTCTTCTAAATCAAAATTCCAACATTCAGCCCTGGTACAGAGGACAAAGTTGATATGGAGGTTTACATTAAAGTATCAATCTCAAAGCAATATGTAACTGGTAGAGGTAACACCCTGCATTTGACACTGGAAGTGAGACTGAAGCTGACAAAGAGGTTGACACTGACGACAGTGATGTATTAGGCCAAAAAGAAGTAGTCAGTTTGAAAAAGTCCAGCATTCATCCTTGGGGCCAATGTCAACAACATCCAGAAAGACACATCTAAAGATTTTGTCCCTGCAAACAGAATGAATTGACATTCCAAGCAAAGTCTGACAACTAGTGCTGAAGCCCTGAGTATTTCCCTGAAATCTTGTGCTCATGTCATACTTGGCATCCATGGCAGAACAGAGGTATTGAGTGGACCAAGGTAGGAGAACTCTATTAAACACTGAAAAATACACATAGTTGTACCTAGAAAAAGACATGTAAAATAGCTACATATACAGTCAAACTTCACATTTGTACATGTAGCATGGGCAGCAATATGGACTGTCTTGAAAACATACCTCAACTAGAATATAACAAGGACCCTTGCAGTCAAAACAGCAGTAATTTCTTTACTAAGAGGTCCTGATTACACTAAACAAGTGGACAAGCCAGTCGCCTTGCTAGACAGGGGTCCAGAGAAGTAAATATTGTGGGAAGAAATATCCGGGGAATTGTTTGGCTAGGCTTCTATAGGCCCTAGGGCAGATAGCCTAGTACCAACCTATGAACCTATGAACATGACAGTACAAAGCTAACAGAAACTGCACAGCAAGAACCTAACCTACAAGAAAACAGCAGAACACTGAGCGAAGGAAAGTAAAGAATCAAAGTTACCTTTTCCTTTAATTATCTTTCAATAAAGATTTAGCAGTCAGTAGTGTCCAGGAAGATGAACAAGCTAAAATATAAGAAAGCCTCCTGAAAATATGCCAGAAAACACAACAAAAACTTTAGAAATGTATAAATGGTAACCTGGGGCTATCAGGCTTGACTGCATATTGCCTGTGGCAAACACAATCTGGAGAAGGATCTTTCTGTGATTAGGATCATGGATAAATGGGAGGAGCCAGGTAGACTAGGAATGTTTTAAATGCTGAGCTGCCTAAGTCCTGCAGGCTTTGAGTCCTATAAATACAGGAAGATGGATCAGTCCTGTCCCATAAATAAATATGTTTCAATTTAAAAATTGTGTATGTTGTGACATGCTGAGTGAAGGAAGGAAGTAATATGCTTGTTGAAGTATAAAGTATGGGAACATTCTTGTTAACAGGAGCTAGGCAACCCTCTGTATTACCTAGCCAGCTAACAAGGCACTGCCTGCCAATTAAGGCTGTATAAAGGGAAGTAGCCTAGAGGGTGAAAATCAAGAAGTTCATTCCTCAACTGGATGTTCATCATGGCTGAGTTGTAGTTTACCTGGAAGACCCCAAAAGCATGGAATATGACAGCCCAGTCAGGGCTAACTTATGGATTAAACTTGACAGAAAGCATATGGAGTTTAGAGCTGTCACCATAGCTTCAGTAAGACCTATAGCCTGGGACTTTCTTATTTTACATTTGAAAGTTGTGACTGTAATACTGCTAATGGAAAAGTATCCATAGGTACTGTTTTTTTGTTTTGAGCTAAGTGGGCTATTAACTTTCATCTTCTTGTGATTTTATAAAAATAATCCTGTACTTTATGTAAATCATACTTCCAGTGTCTCATGAGTTTCATGGGTCTCATGAACTCTGTCAAATGGTACTTTGGTCAACATCACTTTGGTTGACAGGCATGAGAGATCGACAATCCTTGGATAGGGGAAATATAACTTATTTTTCTGGGGACTGTGCAATCTCAGAGTTAGAATATATAATTAGCAGGAGGTGTGGGGACTTGCCCCCCCTGCAAAAATCATGCTTTTTTTTTTTTTATTATTTTTTAGGTTTTGCATGTGCCGAGATTTGATTCTTGGTGCATATGAAGTTACACGTCAACATCTGGAATGTCGGTCAGTTTGGGTAAACATTATGCATGTCAACAAAAGTAGTATTCATTGGATTTTGTTTTTATAATTGTTTGCTAACTTCTGTGTAATCTATGTAAGTTTGTCTATGTGGAGCTTTTCTCCCCGGGCCTCCACTGAAAATGGACGTGTATCCACTCGGACTATCCCGGTAAACAAGTGTAAAATAAAATAATAATAAATAGATACAAACACATACACACACACACACACACACACACACACACACACACACACACACACATGCACACACACACATGCAAGCAATTTTAGATAGCAATCATCTAAATGTAAGGTGAAGCATTAATTTTGGAAGGTATTGCATAATAAGGCTACTGCGGCGGTGGTGCTGCGGTAGCGTTGTTGCATCATAGCAAGATGTTGTCCCGTTCGATTCTCAGCTAGAGCGTCTTCTGTGTGGAGGCATACATAATGTGCATCAGGGCTGGTAACCCAGTACGTAAAAATCCACTACCAATCATTAGCGGACCGGAGTTCCGCTGTGGCGACCCCTAAAAGCCAAAAGACACAAACAAAATTGCATAATAAGGCTGTCAATACTTTTTATAACTGATACTTATTAGTATTATTGTTTTCCTGACCTGGTGTTAGCTCAGGCATATGCTTTCAAGTAGAACAAGATCAGATACTGCTTAACAGAACAGGCAGAAATCACTTCCAACTGACCTGTAAGAAACAAAATATCATTACAATTCCTGAAACCTTTCTGGACTTTTCAAATTACTGAACCTACCCTTTGATTTTTCTAGTAAGGAATCACTGCATCTTCTCAAGTTGTTTAGGGATGCCCTTTCAAAAAACTACAAAATATCGTGCTGTATTCAGTAACAGGTTAGATAGCTGAAAAGAAGGGTACAATGACTGCCATTGAGTGACAAGGCATGCCCTTTAGAATTAAATGGGTTACGAAAAGTACAGTTGTGTACACTTACCATAAATGTAGATGTTCGAGTGTATTCATTGTTGCAGTTATCACACTTGGGTTATCCTGCCAGAGGTAGCCCTCAGTCGGCCTGAATACCAGAGGCTTAGTATTTCTGCGTCGGTTGCTGTCGCTCCAGGACTGAGGTCAGTTCATCAGTGGTATAAAATCAGGCAGCTGACGCCATTACATCAGTTTTTCTTGCCCCAGATGTCAGGAGCCCCTAAATAGGGAGCTAGTTATGGTGGAAGAACACCACCAGTAGAAATAAATACCAAAAATCCCTGTAAGGAGTGAGGAAGAGACAGAAAGACTGACAAGGGGGAAGGAGGGTGGGAAACCAGGACTGCAACAGTGAATACACTCGAACATCTACATTTATGATAAGTGTATACAACTGTACTATGCTCTTCGTGTTTCACTGTTGCAGTCATCACACTTGTGTTGATTCCCAAAGCTGAAGAAAGGGTGGAGGCAGTCAAGAACACTAGGATGCCTTGCAAAACTGTGGTTGCAAAGCCTGCCCTGGATTTGGAAAAGATAGGCAGGTGGTAATGCTTGGTAAAGGTATGAACAGAACTCCATGTTGCAGCCTCCAGGATGTCCCTGGTAGGGACCCCTCTGAGAAAAGCTGCAGAGGTGGAGGTTGCCCTGGTGGGATGCATTCTGACCCCCTTAGGGGGTAGTTTCCCATGGTATTTGTAGCAGAAATGGATACAGTGTGCTATCCATTTGGAGATTGTTTGTTTGGATATGGGCTTGCCCTCTGCCCCTGCTGCAAAGCTGACTAGCAATTGGTCAGTCTTCCTAAAAGATTTAGTCCTATCCAGGTAGAATCTGAGCTGTCTGTGCACATCTAGAGAATGCAGAATCCTTTCACCCTTGTTTTGTGGGTTCGGGAAAAAGGTGGGCAAATGAATTGATTGGTTGAGAGCCACACTGGACACCACTTGAGGCATGAAAGTTGAGTTAGTCCTGAGGGAGACCCTGCTAGCATGACAAATGATGAAGGGCTCTACAGCCATGAGTGCTTGTAGCTCTGAAACTCTTCTAGCTGAAGCAATGGCCAGAAGAAAGGCTGTTTTCCAAGAGAGTTTTAACACTGCTGAAGCTGCAGGCTCAAAGTGGGGGTAGTGTGAGCTTTTCCAACACAAAGTTAAGGTCCCAAGCTGGGGTAGGAGCTCTTCTGGGTGGTTTTAAATTGTTAGTACCTCTTAGGAACTGTTTGATGAGAGGGTGAGAAAAGAGAGGTGGCTCTGTGCTGTAATGAGCAGAGATGGCATAGGCATGAATTTTAATAGAAGAGAAGGAGAGGCCCCTGTGTATTAGGTCTGCTAGATAATCCAGGATGAGAGGTAAGGAGGGCTGTGCTGTTTCAGCTTCTTTAGCCTGGATCCAGGTGCAATACCTTTTCCATTTGTCAGCATAGGATTTTTTAGTGCTGGGGTGTCTGGCCTCATGTATAACATCCAGGACTTGCTTGCTTAGGCTTGCAACTGGAGGAGTGGTCAGGGAATAAGCCAGGCTGCCAGGTTCAGGGTCTGCAGTTGTGGATGCATGAATTCTCCATTCTGCTGGGTCAGGAGAGGTGGGATCTGAGGTAGGTGCCATGGTGGCAGGGGAGCTAGACTGAGCAGCAGTGGGTACCAGTGCTAGCATGGCCAGTCTGGGGCAATCAAGATTGCTCTTGGTTTGTCCTCCCTTATTTTGAGTAGTACCCTTGAAAGTAGAAGTAGAGGGGGAAATGCATAGATTGAGAGGTTTACCCATTGGAAGGATAGGGTATCCACTTTCCAGGCCTTGCTGTGAGGTTCCCTGGTGCAGAACTTGCTGAGCTGGTGATTGTTGTGGGAAGCAAAGAGGTCCACCTTTGGGGTGCCCCATTTCTGGGTTAGAAGGTTGAAAGTGCTATGGGTGTGGGTCTAGGAGGTTTCTGCTTAAGTTGTCTGCCAGAGAGTTTTGGGAGCCAGGCAGGAATTGTGCTTGCAGGTGAATTTGCATGGATGAAGCCATGTGCCAAAGGGTCATGGCAAGCTTGCAGAGGGGATAAGAGTGAGTTGCTCCCTCCTTGTTGATGTACCACATCACTGTGGTGTTGTCTGTTTTGATCAGTAGAGGCCCCGGTGAAAGTAGGGGTCTGCAAGCTGTCAAAGCATGCTGAACAGCTAGCATCTCTTTTGGGTTGATGTGCAGATGTATTTGATTTGGGCTCCAATGGCCCTGAATGCACCTGCCGTCCAGGTGTGCACCCCAGGCATAATCGGATGCGTCTGTGATTAGAGTCTAGGTGGCGTGGGGTTGGGAGAAGGGAAGACCCTTGTTGTGGTTGCATGCTGCTGCCCACCAAAGAAAGTCTTTCCTTAAACAGGGTATCATAGGTATGACAGTTTCCAGGTGCTGAGAGTGACACAAAAGGCTTTTTAAGTACCACTGAAGTTTCTTCATATGCAGTCTGGCATATGGAATGAGTAGAATGCAGGATGCCATGAACCCTAGAGCTTGCAGGATTTTCCTTGCGAATAACTGGGTTCTGTTGGCTAGTTGAGAGAAGCAGCCTGTCAGATAGGCTTGTTTTTCTGGAGTACGGAATGCCATCTGGAATGCTTGCTCCCAGGAATACAATTTTTTGAGTGGGTACTAGTTTGGATTTCTTTTTGTTCATAGTATACCCCAAGGAGGTCAGTAGGTTCTGTAAAAAGGTCATGTGCAGTAACAGCTTTTCCTTACTGTCTGCCTGAATCAGGCAGTCGTCTAAGTAGGGGTAAATTTGAATATTCCTTTGACTGCAAAAAGCAATGGCTACAGCCAGGCATTTTGTAAAAACTCTGGGAACAGTGGATAAGCCAAAGGGAAGCGCAGACAACTGAAAGTGCATAGATCCTGCCCTGAAACATAGATATTTCCTGAAGGAATCCCTGATTTGGATGTGTAGATAGGCCTCTTTTAGGTCTAGGGTGGCTAACCAAGCATCCTTTTATAGCATGGGGAGAAGCTGCTGGTGGGTGAGCATTTTGAATTTTGGTATCACCAGGAAGGTGTTTAGAATTGACAGATCGAGCATTGGGCACCAGGTGCCCTCTTTTCTGGGTACCAGGAACAGCCTGGAATAGAAAACCTTGGCCTATCTGTTCAGCAGAAACAGGCTGTATTGCCCTCATTGAGAGCAGGGAATGGACTTGGTTTTGGGCCTCTGCCCACTGGTTTGAAGGAAGATCTGGAAACCCTTTTGGGGCTGGCAGAGTGTGGAAATAAAATTTGTATCCCTTGGTCACTATGTTGAGGACCCATCAGTCGTCGGTGATAGAGGACCAGTTTTTTGCATGGGAGGAGAGTTTTCCTCCTAGGGGCACAAGCAGGTGGGCAGAGGTAAAGGGTGGAGGTGTAAAGTCATTGTGAATTTTTTTTCCATATGGGGGTGGCTCAGCACTCCCTGTTTTTGAAGTGGAAGAACTCCATTTCCTAGATCTCTGCATTCCCTGGGACTGTTGTCTGGGGGTTCTGCTACCCCTAGGTCTTGTCTGAGGTGGCCTTGAGGGGGCCAGAAAGGACCAGTGCTTGGAGGGGGCAATGCCTACTGAACCGTGGAGGCTGGACCTGTAAGAAATCTTTAACTGTCTGCATAGATTTAGCTTTTTCTTCCATCTTTTTTAAGACCTCTTCTGCCTTGGTGCCAAACAAATTGTCTTTCTTCCAATAGTTTTGATTTGACATAGTCTGGCAAATTCTGTTCCTTAAGCCAAGGATGCCTTCTAAGTACAGAACCTGTGACTGCTGCCCTGCAGGATGCTTCTAGGGCATCAAAGCTACATTGCAAGGTGTGTTTAATAACTTGGCTTGCAGAATGCATAAACTCCTGTAAGTCTTTATTTTCTGCACAAGCCGGAAAGATGGATATTTTTTTTTAAGGAGTTCCATGGTATGTTGCTGGTATTTCGGCAAGTGGAACTGACAATTTAGTGCTCTAATGGCAAGCATTGCAGTGGTGTATACTTTTTTACCCCATCTGTCTAAAGCTCAGGAATCCCTGTCCGAGGGGGTGGGATTCTTAGCTGTGGTTGCTTTTATTCCTTTAGGTCCTTGGAAGATGACCTCTGGGTCAGCAGTAGGATTTTTGAAAAGAAATTTGTGTGAGTCAGGGACTCTCTAATACCTGTCAGGCTTCCTGGGAGCAGGTGAGAGGGTGTCATGAGTTAAACTGGATTCCATAAAGACATCATCCACAACATCCAAGACAGGAGGAATGGCTAAAGGTCTGTGCTGTGGTAAATCTAAGAATTTCCTGAGTCTCTTTTTGGATGGAGGGTAGTCCTGACACTCCCATTGGAAATGCTCCCTTAAAGTATGTAGGGTTTCACCAAATGAAAAATCATCTGGAGGAGAGGCAGAAGGAATGGATTCCTTTGCATCTGAATCCTCATACGCAGACAAGGGTTACATGTCTTCATATTCAGAAACCTCAGAGTCATCGGACTCCTGATCAGGTAAAACTGCTGTGGACAAATCTCTTTTTCTTTTGGAAGGAGTAGGCTGGCTTCCCCTAATAAGCATTATAAGATCTTCCGCCATTTTAAGCATTTGGGATTGAGGCATGGAAGCAGGTGCTTGAGCTTGGATCATCATTTTTTTAGGCGTAGTTCGTACCCTGGGCCTTAGAAACTCAATAGTTTTAGAAAGAACTGAAGACGTGAAAGAAGTCGTCAGTTTGTGTCGAGTATTGGTAGTGTGAAGAACTTCCTCAGAAGCCGGTGCCTGCTCAACGGCTTCGGACCCATCCAAGGTAGAGACATCTGCAGGATCCTTAGTCAAAGAAGAGTCTCGCGGCATACCGGACTCCGAACAGGTCTCAGTAGTGGCCTGCGAATCCACAGAAATGGGCATCATGGGCTGTGAAAGCGCCTCACTGAGGACCGGCAAACTGGCGACTAGCTTAACGGAAGCGTCGTCGGCAGTTTTGGAGCTGTGCGGTCTGTCTCTGTCTTTATCCTTATGTTTTTTCGGAAGATCGGTAGTTGGATGGCTTACCAAAGCCATTTCAGAATACGGGGATCGAGATTGAAAATATTTAGCTACAATAAGGGCCCAATGACATACAGTTCTGGCATTGAACAAAGCACAAAACCAACAGCGAGGGACGTTGTGGTCTGGGCCTAAACAGGCGACGCAATAAGAATGGAAATCTCGGTGTGGTATTTGCTTTTCACAGGCGAGACAATTGTTAATTTTTTCTGACATTGGTTGGAGCAAGAAAAAAGGATCCACACTGGGGTACTTAGCTTTAGAAGACATCAACTTCAATTTGGAAATGAAAACTCAGGCAGTGGCCAACTGGCACTCGTGTGAACTGCTTCTGCTTCAGGCTCCTCGACAAGAAAGACTGATGTAATGGCGTCAGCTGCCTAATTTTATACCACTAATGACCGGATATCAGTCCTGGAGCGAGAGCAACCGACACAGAAATACTAAGCCTCTGGTATTCAGGCCGACTGAGGGCTACCCCTGGCAGGATAACCCAAGTGTGATGACTGCAACAGTGAAACACAAAGAACATCATTCTTTTCTGACTTGAGTAGATACTCAATTTATTATTTGAACATTTAATTTGTATTCTTAATTTATTTCATGGTTTGCTAAGTCACATCATGTTAAGTTTACTGACATTAAAGGTGTGATCTTTATGTCTGCATCATATCTACATTTTTTGCAAATCAACATATTACATTCACATTTTTTCCTTTCATTTTATGAGGTAATCAAAGAATATCTTAACATGACTTTTATTCTCTTGACATCTAGCAGAGATTACATTACATATGAAAAATCATTTAAGAAAATTTAGCTGTTTAAATAGATTAATGCAGACTTGTTTTCTGACTAGAATAATTTTTTGAAAACTAAGTAGTACCTATTTTTCCTTTGAATACTATACTAATGTGATTCCTCCAAAGATTATTTGAGTTTACCTGTGCATCTCTATTCTATCTATATGTACTCATGCATGCAGACTTTAATTTCACAGAATTTACTGACAGTATCATGGTTAGACTTATTTGGGCCATTGAGCACAGATATTTTATTAGTATATTATTTACGGCAAAATAGCTTCCATTGGCAAAGTCTAGGGAGGATGATTTACTTATGACTGAGCATGGTTTGATTCTTAGTCTAACGATGAAGATACACAGTATTGTGACTGCATCTCTGATCATCAGAGCTGTAGGCAGGTCAACTGGCTTCCTGAGCAATGCCCCAATTGGTGCCCTGTGAATTTAACATGAAGATCAAAAAATGTCCTCTGCAAAGATGAGGATCAAAAAAGTCCATCCTCTCCAAAGTTGAGGACAAAGGAAAAAAAATATATATTTGGAAACTGTAGCAAAGAGCCACCATCATCCCTCAGTACTATAGTTTCAAAAACACACACCCACACACATACAAACACACTAGAATAATTTTATTTAAGCAGTCATGATTCTGATCGTGACTGCTTAAAACAACCATTACTGCATTCTTGCCCAGGCACACTACAAATGCAGGGAATGGTCATACCTCTTTCACTATGCTGATTCCATCCTTGTGCCCAGGGCAGTCGCTCCCTTCAGTCTATCACATCTATAGCTTTGTCGATCATAACCAGCTTTTTATGTGTTCGAGACATGGATATCAAGAAATTCACCATGACAGTGAAGCTCAAGAAATGAATCTAGAAATCCATGTTTTAAACACAAAATAACTAGCTTATTATACCATGACCCCCCAAAAACGTGCACGCTGATTGGCCAGTGTGCACATTGTAAATCGAGTTATACTAATGGAAAAAGGTCCGGTCGCCCGGACTTTTTTCCATTAATATAACTCTACTTTTAAAACACTGTCTCGCTATGTTAAATGGGTTTAACATAGCGAGACAGCTTTAAAATAAGCAACGGAGATCTCCGTTGCTTATTTTAAAGCTGTCTCGCCATGCTAAACCCATTTAACATAGCGACAGGTTTTAAAAAAAGCAATGGAGAAAGCAAGATCTCCGTTGCTTTTATTTCGCTATGTTAAATGGGTTTAACATAGCGAGACAGTTTAAAATAAGCAACGGACATCTCCGTTGCTTATTTTAAACTGTCTCGCCATGTTAAACCCATTTAACATAGCTAAACAGTAAAAAGCAACGGAGATCTTGCTTTCTCCGTTGCTTTTGCTCAACTCTGATGTACTGCGCAGGCGCGCAGTACATCAGAACTGCCGCGGATGCCAGACATCTGCGGAAGGGCAGTAAACAGGCATTATACTATGCCATTATTTAAGAAAAGTAATAGTTTCTTTTCTTAAATAATGTCATGGTATAATAGCAATAACCCACTTCTGGGTGGGTAATGCTGTATTACCATGGTTGGCTTTGTTTGGTCCCTCGGGCTTCGCCCTCGGGACCAAACCACGCCAACCATGGGTAAATCCAGCATTACCCACACCCAGGTGTGGGTTATTGCTATATTATAGGATACACTTGATCATAATAACTCCTTGTAGTGCCTGGCACTTTACTTGGCTCTCATTTACTACAAAAGTTAGATAAAAAAGTGCTTTATGGCTTTGAAAGCTGCAACAATCCTTTATCACAAAGACAGCAGCCACCATGGATGAGTAACAAGATGTCCAAACAACGTTAAACATGTTTAAACACTTCATTAATGAAATGCTACCAACTTCTTACTACTCTTCTGTGGTCACTGCTGACCACTGTTAATGCTTCCGAACAATGTTAGAGATTAACCCTGGTAATGGGTGCTAATCAGTAGTTTGTTAAAGTACCCTTCTGACATCAGACAGGTACTTAATAAGCCTGTGTTTTCTACAATTTAAGTGTAATTACAGTGCTCCATGTACTACATCATGATTTGTATTAATCAAGGTGAGGGGCAAATTCTAAGACACTGCCATTCCTAGTCACATTCTATACCATGTATTATAGAATGCTTTGATTAACATATTCATTTCACATTTGGGCATATTTATTTGATACTAAACAGTTTATCCAGTCAATGTCTGGGCAGCTAAAATCTCCCACAAGAATTGTAATTTCATTAATTTTTTTCATCCTGGGGTTTAGTCAGGGCATCCTCGTGCTTTCAAGGGGGCAAAAATGTTATTCAGTAGATTTGTGCCTATAATATAATATAATACATAATATAATACAATATAATATAATATACAATAACAGGTCATTAATATTCAAAAACATGCATGCTTATTGGTGAGCCCAACCAGTATGCCCATTGTAAATTGAGCATATACCAACAGAAAAAAGTCCGGTCACCCGGACTTTCTTCTATTAATAAATGCTATGGCTTTCCAGTTTCCTTGAGCTTTTTTTTTTTTAAATAGTGTAGGTAAATCTTCAATATATCACACCTAAGAGTTGGTTATTGCTATTATACAATATTTTTACTTTTCTTAAATAATGTCTTTGTATAAGGGCGCAGTGGTGTTCTTCCACTTTCTTTATGTATCCTGGGGCTTCTTGATGTGCTATGCATGCGGATAGAACTTACATTCCCACGCTTACACAATACATCAGTGCTTTAGAAAGGAAGCAACAAAGAAATGAAGATCTCTGTTTTCTTTTTTTTTAAATAAATTTTGAAATCCAGACAGTTTAGAGGTACAAGAGAGAAGCAGGAGAAATACAAGGAAAATCAGGTACGTTATGCAAAACTAAAGAAATGTACCTAATTTGTTCCATTTCAACGAAGACTTGTATATCACATGTATGGATTTTTGTTTCACGTTTCCCATAATAATCAAGCTGATAGACACAAGTGTGATAAGTGCCACAGAGTCTATATTCTTAAGGTGACTGATACTTGACATGTTCATGTTTGACAATATAAAAGTCAGAATTTCGGAAGATTTGTTTATAATTGGGGTTTCAAAGTTGTAAAGCCTGCAATAGATAATCTGGTAGACAAGTGGAGATAACTATCCAAACAGTGAAAAATCTAATGAGAAAGAGGCGTAACACACGTTAGGATTGTCATCCTGCAGTTTTGAAATACAGGTGCATACCACTGTAGGAAATCAGACTCTTGCCATGTCAAATATTAATGACCAAAAGGTTGACATGCAGATTGCCTACTTCAACTGCATTACTGGTGTCTAAAAATCAACATTAAATAAAAGATGTGCTGGAAATAGATTAAAAGAGACGGATAACATCCAGATTACCTGACAGGGATAAACTAAGAATTCAAAAGCCACGGGAAAATCTGCAGACTGAAGTTGAAGATAAAGCAGCTAAACCAACATCCAGTATAGTTCACTGGAAAGACAGTAAACTGTACAGAAGAAACTGCTTAAGACAAATCTGTTGAACTGAATTTCCAGGGAAAAGAGCCACTGTAGTTGTGATGACAAATCTTGTTACATGAAATACAGACAAAAAAGTGATAGTTAAGAGCTGTCGGGAGACACTCCTAAAGTCACGACTACTGCAGTAAGAACGGTTCTAAAAGCAAGACCAGATGCCCAGTGTAAACATTCCTGTTAAATACTCCAGATCTGCTAGTCTGCAGAATAAATTAAGATAGATATGGACTATCCCACATTTAAAAATAATTCTATGGACTGAAACAATTCATTATTAAAATGTGTTTTTAACATGTGCATCTTTAATTGCAATGTTAAATACTTAGCACAATGTTAAGGCTAATTGTACAAATGCTCAGTAAAACTTAAATGCAGTTCCTCATACATATACAATACATGTGTATCTTACAGCTTTAAAAGAGGGTATTATATACAGATCTAAAGCTAACTAGAGTTGTTTGTATATTACATGGTACACATCTATTCTAGAGAATTCAGCTTGAATACAGACCTCATGGAGTTTAGACTGCATCTTTTGTGTTTCAGTATTATTTATGGCAATATCAAAGAAAGAAATTGGGGACTAATGACAGTTTCACCCTGGAAAACACAGACTATTCTGAAGCTGAGATCACTGCATATCTCTGTCTGTAGTGGCCTCATATGATACCTTCCAACAGTACAGAGATAAACATGACCACTAAAACCAATAGTCTTCGCCTTTAGCAGATGGTGGAGCTGAAAAATTCTTTAAAGTAAGAGGTTGTAAACTGGTGTGGCCTAAAGGATACTCACTCTTGCAAACGAAATGTTGGATCTCTTAAAATGGACTCCAAAGGACCAAGTCTTGGCAGAAACATTTTGCTAAGACAGTGGTCTTGAATGCTGCTGAGAAATGCTTAGTCCTAGACTCACATCTCTAGTAAAAGTCAGGAACAGGATTACAGGCAAACTTTGCTTTTCAAGTGATTTTCATCTCTGACTGCCTGAACTTCTGTGAGATAAGAGAGGAGTATACATAGATCTGAACCATGAAACGTTTGAAGACTTATGTTTATTACTGCAACTGGGAAACTTTCTTGAATTACCTCACTTTGTATTGCTAAGCGTTTTCAATTCCCACCTACAGAAAGTAAATAAGACATGACATTGCCTTCATCTTGATTGTCCATGCATGACGAGACATGAAAAGTCTCACTTCCTACCCACTCCCTTCCCTTGTACCTTTCCCATCTTTTGTTTAAAATGCTTGGGGGGGAACTCTTTGAGGATAAGGATCTAGATGTGGACTGGAATGTTTTAATTTTCTTTTTTTGCATGTTTGGCAACATTTTGCCAAGTACATGATTCTGTAAAGTTTGACATCATTGCTTCACAGCCAAACTGCACATTTGGGACAGAAGCTGACAGCTATCAGCAAGATGGTCTAAGTCTTGGCAGATGTAATGACTGTCACTGTTTTGTGGTAGTACACAATTGCATGGATGCTTGTTTGTAGCATTCTTAAGTTGAAAAGAAGAAGACATGAAATTTGAGCATGTTATGTGATAAGGAAATTCAGCATCCCTTTGTATCGGTGAGAAAAATAAGAACAAATGATTTCAAAGACAAAGCTTGTTCTAAATGCAGGAATGAACTGGAACATGATGGAAAGAGCTGAGATAGGAGTCTTTGGAAGAGGACTGCTGGATAAAAAAATGTAAAACCCAGAGAATGGCATTGGAGTGGTTTAAAAAGATTTGAATCAACTTCAAAAGTCACCTGGAAGCATAACTTGCAGTTTTTCATGTTGTGAAAACAATGACGGACTCTGACTCTTGGGATGTGACTTATTGGTATGGCTAAGGTACAAACCTTATAGATAAATAACTGAATGAGGCAGTACTCACCATTGTCCTGGAGTGTTTCCACTTGGTAAGTTTGTTGAGGATCCTCAGCAAGTTGATGCAGGAGAAGAGGTTCCTCCAGCAAAACTGGTTGATGTCTCCCGCCTCCTATGCATACAAATATGGATGAAAAATACAGGTTAGTTGAATACGAAATAATAATTTGTAGGCTTCTACGCTTCCCTAATAAAGCTTTAACTTTCAGACAACATTCTGCATCCGTGGCTTATTCTAAAAATAAAACTCTTGTTTAAACTTTAGGACATTTAAAAAGAATGTTAGTTAACTAAGTCCCTTTTATAAGTCCAGATCTTTAAAAATAGCAACATTAGCAGAAATGCCAGGTGATACTCCCTGTTGTAAAACACTTCACATCACTTTGTTTTAACTTGGGAATCTGACCATTCTGCAAAAGACCTGATGTTGCTGATGATATATCCATTAAAGAAAAAACAGATTTCCGGTACTTTAGCTACTTCCCACCAGAATCTATTCAGAAATCTTATAAGGCTATCGTAGTGCGAGGACATAAGGAACCAAATAACAAGGGAATTACAATGTCTTATCCTTTGCAAATAAAGTAAGGAGGGAAGGAGTCAGGGAAAGTAGACCTGCTGATCTAGATGCTACTGAAGAGCTATGATTATGTCAGGCATCTATGCAGCTAGCTTGTCTTTTAGGTGACAATCTCATTCATTAGAAAATGAGCTCCAACCACTAACTATTACGGAATTGGGGGGGCTGCTAATGGACAAGTAAACAGTGTAATTCTGAAATACCAGAAAAGTCGAATAACAGCCCCACACTGAAAATTTTAAATAACTAAAGAAAAAAAAGTCATAGAATTGCACAGGGATCCTGGAAGTAATCCGCCTCAAAAAAAAAAAAAAAAGAATCAGAACTGAGTCACAGCTCAGCTGAAAGATTCAGAAAACAAAAATAATACCATTAAAGCTAGTACTTGAAAAAAGTGGAAAAAAGGAAAAAGAAGATGAAGAAAGAGTAGCAAATAATGTGGAGAGACCTGCAAGTTTTGATACCTAAAGTAGAAAGACTGGAAAAGAGGTCAAAAGGGATGAACACAAGGTTGACTTGCATCCCATAAACCATCCTAGAAAACATGTTGAGGGGATTCTTGGAATGAAAGCTGGCAGTGATGGGCAGAATCCCTTATGTATGAAATAAGGAAACAGAACGTCTATCATGGAGAAGACTGAGAAAAGTAAGAAGTCCATGCCATGTTGGCATTCATCCACTCTTTTCAGTTGTGTCATTGTCAAAGAAGAAGAAAATGCGCCTTAATGTTTCATTACAGTTAATGTGGTAGAAGGCTTTCTTGCTGACCCACACTGAAGGTAGACACATTTTGAAAACATCCAGGCAAGCATGAAACCCCTACTTTGTAACAGTGAAAAACAATATTACCTGCAGTGGAAAGAACAGTATCAGAGCGAGAGACAAGGTGATAAGATGGGACAAAAAAAAAACTACAAATTAGATACCAGTGGTTAAATCAAGCAATAGAACTGAACAAGTCAAGAAATTAAGGTGCTGCTTCCAAGAAGGAGGCCCAGTATCTGGCAGTGAGGAAGAGAAACAGTCAAACAAAATGAAAGTCACAAATTAGAGGAATGGAACAAGAAGTACAAACACCAGTGTTAGAAATAAACTGGAGCCAAACAGAATGATGGAGGAGGAAGAAACCAGTGGTAAAGAAGGTTTGGGATAACTGCTGAATACAGAAAGGCTGGTTCAGAAGAAGTAACTGAGCTCTGATTCAGCATGCCAGAATCTAGACAGAAATAAGGAAGTGAAGTGGTGGGGTGACTCACTGCTGCCTGCTACTATATGAAAAGCAAAGTAAACGAGCACAAACTGACAATGTTTGTGAGTTATGCATGTGGGAAAATGAAATGTGTACGGTTGAACTGATGATAGTAGACAACAGAATAATGTAATCCACAGAGGACAGGGTAAGGGGAATACTGACAAAATGGTAGAGGAGTGACTTGAAAAGAAGAACAGACAGAGGACATAATGGCTAAGAGTAAATTAAATCAATTTAAACAGATAGGAAAGAAAAGACACTAGGGGAAAAAGAGCTTAGAAGCTTGAAAAGGGGTGGAAAGGGGGATCTAAAGGAGACAGGGAACTGCAAAGGAACACATGGCAGTAAAAGTGACAACAATGACTGGAGTGGTGGTGGTAGTATCGGGGAACCAAGTTTGTGGTGAAAATGTGACAGAATGCATACATGCAGGAGACTGAACAAAGGGCATAGTGTTCAATGGAGAAAAGACTAGAAGACCATGTCTATAATGGGCAGGGAGGTTACAAAGGAAGTTAAACTAGAGAAGGGAACAAGTCAGGTCTTCATTATCATCAGGATTATTTTTACTAGTAAGAGATTAATAGGAAAAGAGAGTTGGAGAGGATTCAAGAGGTTATTGAAAAAGAACAAAGCTGGGAAAACTTTAAATTATTTGAGAATGACTGTTATGTTAACAGAAGACAAAGACAGATGCCTGGACTCAATAATGGAGAAATTAAAAAAAAATTGAGAGGCAGTTAGGGTACGAATTTATCTGGAAGTAAATACTGTATGTTATGGTAGGTAGAGGGAACAGAAAATTATACACTGTAAGGGGAGAAGGAAAGAATATTTGAATTTGGGGTGTGTGGATCATGGAACCAGACAATAAAGAACTAATGTAGAGAATAACAGACTGCTGCCTAAGTGAAGCATTGGGGAGAAAACAGTATGCAGGGTAAATGTGGTGAAAAGTAGTGATGGTATTAAGAACTACATACACACTGAAACTTCCAAGTTGGCTGCACCCTGATCAACACAATTTCAGCTTTCCCTGTGTGAAAAAAAGAAACTGAGAAATAAGAGCTAGTAATTCTGCCAGCTTGAATATAATTCAGTTAGTGGCTAGTAAGTAAAGTGTCTGGATGCTAGCAAAGAAGAAAGGTAGAAAACCTGAAGGAAAACCAATTAGAAAAGGTGAAAAGAAAACACTGACTGGGAAGACTCCTGCAGCTGTTCAGCAAAAAGCAGTTCAAGTTCTAGGTTTGGTACAAGCAATGGCTTCCAGCAATTTAGAAGAAAAAAATTAAATCAAATGTACTCCGAGCTGATTAACATAAATGAAACACTGAAGGAATATATCAACTCAGATAATAAAATGCTTGAAAAAAATACATGAAGCTTTAACGAGCTGTTCAGATGAGATGATAAAACTGCAGAAATCAGAGGCTGACATGAAGAAAAAGACTGGCTGAGTATGAGAATTCTCAAGAAGAGATTTTTTTAAAAAAAATGGTAGAATTAGAAGACAGTGCACACAAAGGAAGCCAGAGATTTTCTGCAATAACAATGACACTGGAAGGAACAGACTGTATTAATTTTATGAAACCATAAATAAGTATCTGGACTGGTACTGCAAAGCAAGATCTGTTAAATCATTACACTCTGGTGATGCCTCCAGGAATTTCTGAGGTTACATTCTATTGACGCCTCTGGGCCACAAATATTGGTTGTTCACATTTACATTAATAATTCCAAAACCATGCTACATACAAAGTATTAGAAGATTTCATCTTAAAGCTTATACAATGGCAAACACAACTATTCTGATACTTGACCTCTGTCTAGTTCAGTTAAAGAGATATTAATTATTGTTCATATAATATTTACTTATATTGTCATACACTGTTTCTTTTAATATACTGAAAACCAAGTAGCACAGACAGAACTGCTTAGCCTCATATGAAAGCTGTCAACTGGATGAACAAATGCTGCTGACAGTATGTGTTCAACATGAATGGTTGCTGAGGTGTTTTAAGTTGTTTACAAAATATTATACATAACAGTTACTGTGTTTTCTGTGACTTATAAAAATCCAATTTAAGACATGAAATCTAAAGAACACTACCACTATAAAAGAGTATTTGTGATGAGGAGTTTGACGTCTACATTTCTTTAGTAACCACCATGGTTCCAGAGATATGAACATTTGGTTGAAATGTGAAGACATAATTTAATGTTATCAACAAGCTTAGGCACTGCTCATTGGAAATTAACATGCAAATTACCAGCACTACATTGGAAGGAATGAGTTAACTGAAAGGGAACACTGAGTATATGCTACAAACCTGTCCATGAGAAAGCAGTCAAGATCTGTATTAGTACAGATGCAATCATACCAGCAGAAATAGTTGATCCTGACAAAACTGTGGCAGAAGGGCAAAGTATTAAAAATTGGCGATAGTAGAGTATTTGTGGAAAATGATTATTCTCTGTACAACAGGCATAAGAGAAGTAATTTATCCCAGCAATCAGAGAATATAGACACAGGTATGAGATGCAAGCTGCTATATCTAGCTGTCTTAGAATATTTTTCCTGGAGGATCAAATACATTTTTAGCTAAAGAAAAGGCTAAGGAGGAAATACAAAAGTTTATCCAACAAAAAGTGAGTCATCAAACAGAAGGGGACTCTGCTTCTCATTCTTCTGACAATAAAGCTCATAGAGAGACTTTGCCAATGAAACCTTTTTCAATGTTCTAAAGGAAAATGCTTGAGAGACAGAAAAATCACAAGAGCTGACTATTAGAACTGGGAGTACATTGGATTCAATCTAGAGTCTGTTCTTGGGAAAAGGAGTTAAACAGGAAGAAGACCAGCAGCACTAAAATTAGTGAATAAACATGAGATTATAAAACATCAATCACATTTATGAAATATGGCATTGCAAAAGAAGTGTCTGGGAAAGACTGGACTTTTGTTGATTTTGCGAAACTTGTGAGAGGACTATAAAGAACATACCCCCTATTTTACATCATTAATGTTTAGAAAAGGACACTAAAAAGGGGGAAAAAGTAACTAAGTAAAACATTTTTTTTGCTCTTAATAGTATTTTATAAAACATTCCAAGATATATACTGCATGTTATACAGTAAAATTGATTTATGTAGTCAGAGGTATCTTAAATGTTGGAGTGTGTCTTTACATTACTGTTGCAAGTGTTACAGATATTAAAGTAAACAAGTATGTTTTAGTTTTAAGAAATATAGGTATTACAGTGTAAAAAGAGAAGAAAGGCTAGAAAAGAGCAAGTTTGAGTTGGTATGCTGTAATCTTAGGCTGTTGGGGTAGGGATGGGGTGTAAAATTACACTGATTATATTATATATAGAGGTAAGATGTTTTCTCTTATTTTTGCATAGGTGAATGTCTGGATTATTGCCCTTGGCTTGCTCTAAAACAAGTGTTTTCTGTAAGCAACTAGGCTTGAAAAATGAGAAAAAAAATGATGAATGCCATGACAAGTGTTAAATTTCTTGCATATGTAATGATATTAGCTTTTTTTTTTAGCAAATGTTCAGTGGGTTAAGAAGTCTGCAACTGAAAGCAGTTGTACATTCTGTTCTTATGTTTCTATGGAAACAAGCTGTTTGAATGTGTAAGCAATTAATCTTGAGAGTTGTGAGCATTGTTTGATTAGGGAATGCAAAATTTAAAGGTATAAGGTATAATAGTAAAAAATAAAGTTTGGCATTACTGGAAGTGGGTAACAGACAGCAGCTTCCCTAGGAGCCTTGATACATCAATACATTTAATAGATCAGCGCATAATTTAGTTTTATTTACAGACAGCCAGTGCACTTTTTCTTAAGGCTAAAAGTTAATGCTTTCTGAAAGCATACAAGCTATTTTCACACCTAGGAGGGGATCAGAAATAAGAAGATAATAGACAGCATTCAGAGTAAGTGGGAGCACAGGCTGCAACATGCACTTTACCATGGGTAATCTTAATTTTAAATTAGGTAATGCCTGTGGGTGCAGTTGTTGATTTGGTCCAATTGCTCCTATCAGGAGGGTTAAATGTCATTTTTTGAAGATGTACATAGTTTTGTGTATTTTATTCTAAGTTAATAGGCTATGGGGATGCTTTGAACATTTATTTAGTTTTTTTGTTTGAGTGTTTTCATTAAAACAAAATGTCCTGAAAAATGTGACACAGGTTCAAATGGAGATGACAAGAATCAAATGTATGAAAGATCAAACTGCCAAGCATTATAGTACATGTAATACAAAAACTGGAAACACACATTTAAAAAACTGTCAAGTATCATAGTTGTGAAAAATAACTTCTTATCATAATGGCTATGTTATCCACATTATTTTGGAATGTAAATGGCCTTATAGGTATGGACAAAAAGGTATGAGTATTGCATTATATTAAGAAATGCATAGTGCAAACAGTAACGCTATAGGAGACAAATCTGAAAATGAACAGGCATGCAAATTTGATAAAAAAGGATTTCCGGACAGGTATTCAGCAGAATACCAGAGACAAGTTAATTCTCAAATAAACTGATATGGTATGTGAGAGATATATTTATACAATGTCACTGGAGGCAAAGTTCTCACAAACATACTTCGAATGTCAATAAGGTTGTCAGTAGTATACACTCTGCACCCATTACACATAATTTAAAGCAGATATATAGACCCACATGAGGATTTCAGAATAGATATTAAGCAGAATACCAGAATCAAGTTAATTCTCAAACAAATTAATATGGTATGTGAGAGATGTATTTACACAATGTCACTAGAGGAAAAGCTCTCACATAAAAGTACTCCTAATGTCAATAAGGTTGTCAGTAGTACACACTCTGCACCCATCACACACAATTCAAAGCAGACATAGAGACCCACATATGCTGAGGCACTTAAATGTGACCTTCCTAAAACCCAAAGACCTCCTAGACAAAGTACACATAACAAATACCCTCTACTTATTAGCCCATAAGGCAAGCCATCACACAATCCAACATTCTGGTCATTGAAAACTCTACTGTAAGAAACACTAATGTTCCTCTTGCTGGGGTGTGTAAGGAGAAAGTCACGGTCAGTTGCTTATCAGAGGCTAGGATCCACCACATTACGCATGCAACCAGATCACTGAACCATAAGAACAAGTATAATTCAGTCATAGTGACCTGAGATGTACCTCCCTAGACTAAATGAAGAGAGACATCATAGAGCTCAAGGGAATATGTGTCCCAGGCTGGTATGAGCCTAGCATTGAGCAGCATTTTACCATTTCTATGGATGATGCTACAATATGAACAAAAGATGAGATGACTGACTTTAATAATTGGCTTAGTTTCTGGTGTCATTCTACGGGGTGCAATATTTGTCAGCATGGAAGGAGATGGTTAACAGACCAGGCTTCTTTTCGAGTGATGGTCTGCACCTCTCCCCTCTAGGCTTTCAGATATTAGCTAAAGCACTGTCTTCCCCTGTAATGCCTCTTTTAGGCAATGCCAGACTGAAAGTGCTCCCGACATAGCAAATCAAAACCAAGAAAATCTAAAGGTATTACTGCTCAGTGCTAGGAGTCTAAACAAAATACTCCACTCCCTAGAAGCTCTCTTCGCCCTAGAGAATGCTGACATCTGTGCAATCACTGAGACATGGTTTAAAGCCACAGACAGCACACCAACTGTGCAAGATTTTAATTCCTTCCACACATTTAGACCAGCTACTACACAGACAGGGACTAAAGGTGGAGGTGTCTAGATTTACATCAAAAATAAATATACCTTAAGGCGGGTCAAACAGGACAATGCACCTGAGCTACCTCCATGGTCAAATCACCATAGGCAATATCCAATACCACTTCCTTGCACCTTATAGGTCCCCCTCTATGACCCAGGAAACCCATACCATGTATTTAAACTTATTGGGAACACCCACCATCCAACCCAATACCATATTGATGGGTGACTTTAATTACCCCATTATTAATTGAGAATCCTATACGACACCAAATGTACATGCACAGAGATTCCTGGATTTTGTAAACACAAACTTTCTGAACCAGATTGTCAATACACCAACCAGCAGTGCAACCTTAATGGATCTGGTACTCACTAATATGGGAGAGTGCTGCACACCCCCTAATTTGATGTCTTCTTTGTTAAGGTCAGACCACAAAATAGTCTCCTTTGAAGTAAAAAATAAAACTTAGACCTCCACCTAACCCTGGAATATTCAAGAACTACTCTAAGGCTAACTTCTTGTTGGTGCTGTGGTAGCGTTGTCGCCTCACAGTAAGACACTGTCCAGTTCGATTCTCAGTTAAAGCGTCTTCTGCGTGGAGACATGCATGAATGGGCGTACCTTCGTTGAAGGCTGTGCGTCAGGGCTGGCAACTTGGTACGTAAAAATCAACTGCCAATCATTAAGGGACCGGAGATCCGCTGTGGCGACCCCTAACCGGGAAAAGCCGAAAGTCACAACAACTCTAAGGCTAACTTCTTGCTTTTAAATGATAACCTGGCAAAATGTCAAGCTCCCATAAATAATGAGAACACTGCTGCCTATACAGAACTGTTCACAGAAACCCTGTACAAGCATGTTAATAATTGCATAGAGGCAACTGTACCCACTAGGAAGAAGTACAGAACTAACTCAAAAAACAAGCCACCCTGGTGGAATCACAAAATCAATAGGCTGTACAACAGAAGGAAGAAAATCATGGGAAAAATTAGGAGGTTGAGCACCTAGCAGGATGAAAGCATCTCATCAAACTAAACAAACAACTCAATGAACAAATAAAGTCTACCAAAGCCAAATTTGAGGTAACTTTGGCCTCCCAGGCCATGGACAACCACAAGGCATTCTTTAGCTATGTCTGCAACCTCAAATACAATACACAACTGTGTGCAGAGCTCATTGCAAATGGAGCCACCTATACTAAGCCAGGATATACAGCAAACCTATGGGCTGACAAATTCAACTCCAACTTTACCCCTCTCTCCCCCTCAACCTTCCCTCAGGAAATACCTCCTACTGCTATCACTAGGGAACATGCCCTTAATGCTCTCTCTAAGGCCAAGAACACTGCATCAATTGGCCCAGACAAAATCCCAGGATGCCTTCTAAATAGCACAAAACATGACCTATCTGGTCCTCTTGAATTACTACTTAACTGCAGCCTCCAAACAGTCTTCGTGTCTCATGAAAGGAAAACAGCAACAGTCATCCCTCTGCACAAAGGTGGGCCATCTACAGACCCTGGAAACTACAGACCTGTTAAGTCTCACTAGACTTATATGCAAAACCATGGAAAGAGTTATCATGGAAATGATTAATAAAGATATAGTAAACCCCCAGACATTGGACCCAACCCGGTTTGGTTTCATCAAGGGCAGGTCATGCCTGCTTAACCTGGTGGACTTCTTTGATAAGGTCACCAAAACAATGGACAGGGGAAAATAGTTCACATTGACTACATTGAACTGCTCAAGGCATATGATACAATACCCCACTCACGCATTGTTGACAAACTCAAGAGGTTAGGTAGAAACCCAGTATGTCACCCAGTGGGGAGCCATCTGGCTCATAGGACCCAGGAAGTTAGAATTGGGGAGCCCACCTCTACAAAGAGGCCAGTCGCAAGTGGAGTCCCTCAAGGATCAGTCTTTGGACTGCTCCTTTTTGGCATTTACTTCTCTGAAGTCAAGGCCAATGTCAAAGGTCTCTGGCTGACTAAATTTGCAGATGATTGCAAATTAGGAGCTGTCATTGAATCTCACACCAACACAAATGTTCTCCAGGAAGGGCTGACACAGACAAACAACTGGTTCAGAGCCATGGATTAAAACTAAATGCCAAGAAATGCATAATAGTATCCTTCAGGAAGTCATCCACCCCTGGTAACTTATCATATTGACAACACACCCATTACAGTTGACCCAGCGGACATAGGGACACACACAGACAGTAATTTCACATTTGACCATCCTGTGTCTATGGTAGTGAGGAAATTTTTCTATGTTGCCAATATATAAACAAAGGTATGGCATCTAGGTCTATGGAAGTCATTGTTCCACTGTATTCAGAATTCATCAGACCTATCATTGAATACAATGCCCCCTTTGCTACGTACCTAACCATGCATATCCAACAACTGGAATGTCAACAGAGGTTCTTCACTAAAAGAATACAGGGCGTAAGTAAAATGTCCTCTGCAGACTGCCTCAATGGCCTATCCCTGTGTTCTGTTTCCTACTGGCTGTTGAGGGGAGATTTATGCCTGGCATACAAACCCCACTCTGATGGACCTCCTGCATATCCACAAAACAATCAGCACCAGAATTACCCACTCTAAAGACTTAAAGCTTGCCTGTGATATAAATATGACCTGCTGGAGAGACAGGTATATATCCCAGAGACTATCCCGTCTCTGGAACAGGCTCCACATCCATGTGAAGCAGAGTTCCTCCCTACACCATTTCAAGTGTAATTTGGACAACTCGATGGGAAACAGGAAATTCATCCCTGGCTTGGTATGTATGTCTCTAATTGACACAGATGACCTGCAAATGGTTCATTTTCTAAGTCTGTTTGTAACTGTTTCATCCCCCTAGTCCCTGCTTACATTTACCAAGGATACCAGAACTCGTCAGAGATTTGGGATGCATAGCTAGCCTTAAAAAAGGCTCTTGTGGTGATTAGCCTAGTAAACGCCTATGAACCTATGATCCTATGAACAAAAGAAAAGGCAGCAATTACACTAACTGTGTGAGGAGCTGCAACAGTAATAGCAGATAGAAAAAAGATAAAAAAGGTAGACTTGTGATAGTAAGGGGCTACTGGCAAGAGAGGAAGATTATGCTGGGATGTATTTACATTCCACCAAATATTGCTATTATGGAGCTCAAAACAATTTCAGCAAGGAATATTAATTATAGGTGGGGACTGAAACTTGATTTACAACAATGATGGTGTATCTGGGGTACCTAGAAGCGAAATATAACAAAAGAAGGTAGGTGTCTGAAGAAATTTATGAAAATATTTAGTATGGAAGATATGAATTCAGTAGTAGGAACTCAAAGAGAATTTACATATTCTCCAAGGTACAATAATTGGGGTAGACTAGACAAAAATTATATTTCACAGGAACATGTACATTTAATTGAAATCTTCAACACACATCCAATAACAATTTCAGATCAGGCACCAATAAAAATTAAGATAATGCAAGGCAATGACGTTAAATTGAGACACTGCCACTTTCCTACATACCTGTTAAAACAGAAATTGAAGGAATGGGTTGACAAAATCATTTGTGAGTTATTAGGGAAGAAAGAAATTTCTTTGGAAGTTATGGCTAGTGAGTGGGATAAAATAAAAATTTAGTTTAAAAACATGGTTAAAATAAAAAGAAAAAGACGTGGTTAAGAAGTAATAGGAATTATTTAGAAGGGCTGACAGACTGCAAGATAAGGGGAAACTCACAGAACAAGAACAGGTATGAGTGCGAGTGCTACAGGCAAAATAATGGAGTGACTGGATAATATACTTGAATTTAGAAAGACTACTGTTAAGCAACTGTTTTTTAAATACTGGCCTAGGTCTTTGATACCAATCCCTACTCAGGTATCATTGATAAACTCACCAAACTAAGCATCAGTCCTTACATCACTAGGTGGGTTGTAAATTGCCTCACAGACAGGACCCAGGCTTGGTCCTGGGCCCTCTCCTGTTTGGCATCTACTTCTCAGAAGTCCAGGTTAACACAGAAGGTGTCATTATCAACTCCCCAAGTGATGCAAACATCCCACAAAAGGGCCTCTCTGAGACCAATAACTGGTGTCAGAACCATGACCTGAAGCTTAACGCCAAAAAATGCGTTATCATCCCCTTTGGAAAAAACTAATTTCCCATGAATTACCACATTGATGGGAGCCCACTGAACACTGAAGAAGAGATCTGGGCACCCAGGTCGACAGCCACTTCACCTTTAACCACCACATTGCCACTATGGTCAGAAAGTCCTTCTATATGGCACATTATAACCAAAGGTTTCACATCCAGGAAGAAAGAGGTCATCACCCCTCTCTACTAATCCCTCATTAGACTAATCATTGAATATAACGCCCTGTTTGGCATGTACCTGACCAGACACCTACAAAAGCTGGAGAGGCCACAAAAATACCTCACAAAAAGGATCCTAGGCCTTAAACACATATCCTACATGGACAGACTCAAGAAACTTTAACTGTTCTCAGTCTCTTATCATCTACTTAGAGGTGATCTCTGCTTGACTTACAAAGCCATGTCTGACCCAGCTCTACTTGAAATGCTACACCTAAAGAAATCCCAATCCCCCCGTGCCACATGCTCCAGAGATCACAACCTCATTACCACAATTAACAGAATATGCTGGAGGGATAGGATCATCTCCCAAAGACTGCCCATACTCTGGAATAAGCTTCCCATTCATGTCAAGCAGAGCACCTCACTAGCCCTCTTCAAGAGAAATCTTGACGAGTGGATGGGTAACAGAAAGTTCACTCAAGGGATCATTCCAGTTGCCCTATTGGATAGGGGCACTGTAAACTAACATCAGGTGGCACGGTGCCTGGGCAATTGTTTTGGGCTAGGCTTGTAAAGGCTACAGGGCCATTAGCCTAGTACACACCTATGAACCTATGAATTACCACTTGTGACAAAGGTAAATTCACATTTATATAAAATTAAACAAACCATATTAACAAGTTCACATTTACAAGCATCATACCTCACATATATTCTCCTATATAATATAATCAATCCAACATTACATAAATTGTTCAATTTCTGCCTTTTCTTAAACCTCAATCCTCCTCCACAGCAGCTGTTTTTGATAATAACTCTAGAGCACAAAAACTTTTAGCACAACAACTTTTGCAACAGAAAGTAGAAAGGGTTGTCACCAAACGTAGACCGCTTATAACAAGAAAAATAACCAGAGATTCTGTAGAGGTATTAGAGATATTTTGGAAATTTTATGAATATGTATATAAAGCAGAGAAATATGGAAATCAAGAAAAAGCACAAATGGAAATATTTCTGGAAGACTTTAGTATGGCAAGGTTAAAGTTAAATGAGGGTCAACAATTAACAGTTAAGATAGGAGGAGATGAGATAAGTGATACATCATCAATCTTTAGTAAAGTCTCAAGGAACAAATGGAATTTCTATGGTAGTTTGGAAGTTAGGAAGAAACAATGTTATAAAGATCTGGAAGGTTTCGTTTAATAGTATTTTAAAAGGAGGGGAATCACCAACATCTTTGAAGAAAGTGGTGGTGGCTGTAATACCTAAAGACAGTAAAGACTCAGATCCCAGCTTCATATAGACCCATATACATTTTAAACAATGACAACAAAGTGTTTATGTTGCCAAAACTGACATATATGGATCAATATGTTTTTGTGGACGGGAGGCAGACATTTGACAACATTAATAGAAGAATGATGATCAAAAGGGAAGCAGAATGTAAGAAAATACTGCTGTTGTTGGTGGGTCTTGATGCAGAGAAAGCATCTGACATACTAAGCTGAGACTTTATGAGTACGGCAGTGGAAGCATCTGCATTCTCTGATACAATAATACATTTAATTTGGAGGATATATGAGGGAGCGGAGGCAAAAATTAAAGTGGAAGGGTTTCTGTCTCATAAGTTGTGTCTGAACAGAGGATCCAGGCAGAAGTTTCCTATTTTCCCTTTATTTGCTTTATTTTTAAAGCCACTGGCAAAGAAAATAAGGGACTTAAAAATTCAAGGATTCGGTATGGTAATCAAGAAAAATGGTTTTATTGCAGATGATATTATTTTGCACCTGTTAAATCCAGAAAAGGACATTTCTGTGTTGTGCAACATTTTGAAACAGTTTCAAGTCTTTTCAGGGTATAAAATTAGTAAAGATAAAACAAAGGCTATAGTCATAAATTATGTATCGACACATGAACTGGTTCAGCAGTACTCATATTTATGAGGACAAGATAAGATGAAGTATTTAGGAGTATGGATTAAAAAGGCTTCTGTTATGGCAGCTAAGAATATGTCAGAAGAGACTAAACAAGATATTACAAAAACTGGAAGAGCTTGTTTATGGATACGGATAGTAAGATACATGCAGTGAAAATATTTTTCAGTCCTTTTAGTTTTATATAAAGGTCAGACATATTTTATCAACCAGAGGAGAAGTTGTGGACAATAATTAATAAAGAGTTGAAGGAATTTATGTGGGAGGTGAAAGAGAAAGGATTAGTTGGGATAAGTTGATCCTTCCAATAGAACAAGGTGGTTTAGGATTACCTCCTGATATGAAGGGGTGTTTCAGATCTACACAATTAAGGCTCACATACATAACTCAAGCAGAAAGTTATAATTCAAAGTGGAAAGGGATGAAGATGATGAATTAAGGAGAAAGTGGGATTTTGGGTGCAGATTCTTAAGGAGAATAACAACAGCTTTACACAATACTGTGTTCATAAAGTAGCAGAAAGTACTCTAAGAACTAAGCCAAACTAAGAATGGAAAAAGGAGATTTTGCTGATAGGGATGACTGCAAGTTCACATTTACAAACATTACACAACACACATATTCTCTTATACAACATAATCCAACATTACATAAATTTCTGCCTTTTCTTAAACCTCATTCCTCAGCCACAGCAACTGCTTTTGATCATAACTGTAGAGTGACCAACTGGCATAATGGTTAAGGTCTTTGCTACCAATGGACAAGGTACAAGGTTCGAGCCTGACCTCTAGCCAATGCCTGTTTGGAGTTTGCAAGTTCTCTCTCTCTGTCTCTTTGCGGTTATTCCCACCTCTAGAAAACATGCAGAGTGTTTCCATCTCAAGCTCACCAATGAAATGAGCTGTGGGCAGCAGCACAGACTCTATATGGTGCCCTATAGGGGTGTTTGCAGTATCACTAAGACAGAAGAACACGGCTCACAGACTTCTCACCACGGTAGGGTTAGCCACTTGATGTTGTGAAGTATGCCTCTAGGTGGTTTGTACATGTTGCCAAATGGGCATGGGTAATTGCCAGTGATAAGTGGGTTGAGGACTCAGATTACTCCAATCTATGAAAGGAACCCATGGTAACAGTGGGATGGGTATATTTACCCCTAATGGCCAGTGTGTGCCTGCCAAAAAGCCCAGCAGCCCTGGGTCAATAAGCTACTGGCTGTCCAGTTGCCCAGTCTAGCTTACCTCAGAAAGCTCTGTTGAGTGAAAGCTGGCTGTAAAACCAATCTACCAAAATGAATTAAGAATTGCTACCCTCAGTGTAGGTTCACTGACAAGATGGAGCTTGGAAGTGGATGACATGATGGTATGGTATGTATCCAAGAGACAAGATGGAAAGGCAATGCAGCAAAGACAATTGGCTTGGGAAAAATAGTCTACTACTAAGGAGGAAGACAGGCTAAAAATGATTTGGGAATTGTGGTGAGAGACACCTTTCAGAAGGCAGTGAGGGAATGCCATCAGAATTAGTGACAGACTCATGTCAGTCAGACTCCAGTGTAATGACAGTGCAGTATTAACAATCACAGCGTATGTCCCACAGCAGGGTTGTGATAATGAGCAGTTGTAGGACCTACTAGATGTAGCAGGAAGACAGAAATTGGTGTTGATAATGGGTGACTTGAATGTATATATCAGGACGAACAGAACAGGATATGAGGATTGCCTAGGTCCACATGGGTGGAACAACAGGAATAAAGAAGGAAAGGCCATTTTAGACTTCTGTTTGGCAATTGGCTTCATAGTAGCCAACACATGGTTCAGAAAAGAGAGACAGCCACAAGATCACATACAAGAGTGGCCAACATGCAAGTCAGGTGGACTTCCTTGCACTGGCATAGAAACAGTGATTGTAAAGTCATCTCCAATGAAACAGTCAGCCCACAGCATAAACCACTGGTTGCCACAATCACCTGCAAGCAATGATCAGAGAAGGCTCCAAGGTCAACAGAGACCAGGCTGAGGATCTGGAAGTTGACTGGAGAACGGTTCAAGGAAATGAGCGGAATTGAAGAAGAATGGTATCACCTCAAAACAGCATGTGTGAGGACTACAAAACAGATATGTGGCCATGACAGGTATGGAAATAAGGTACATAAGGAAAGCTGGTGGTGGAATGCAGAAGTTTAGGAAGTCAAAAAAAAGAAAGAGAGTGTAGAAAAAAAGTGGGAGGTAGAAAAGCCGGACTAGGCTAGGAAGGAATACTGGCTGGCTAAGAGATGAGTTACAATAGCAAAGAACGGGACATCAGAGGCATTTGCCAGCTTCTTGAAACTGACTCAATAGCTGGCACAAAGAAACTCTATCAGGTTGCAAGACAAAGAAGATGGGCAGATATCCTTTGTAAGGGATGCCAACAACAACCTCACCAGACCACAGGACATCAAAGGCAGATGGAAGGAGCACTTCTAGCAGCTTCTGAATGAAGAAAACCACAGAGAAGCTGTACTGCCCCAGAAACAGCCTATGATGAGAGAAAAAGAGGAGCCCACCTTAGAAAAAGTAAGAATAACACTTAGGAAAATGAAGTTAGGGAAAGCAGCAGGCTCAGCTGAGGTCACAGCAGATATGATAAAAATGCTGGGTGAGAAAGGGGAGAAATGGCTTCTGAGGATACTCATAGCACTATGGGTCAGTACAAGAACAAGGGGGGACAGAGGAACCAGGCAGGGGTGTCCTCTCTCCCCTTTGTTATTTGCATTATATTTAGAACTACTGGTAAAGAAAATAAGGGATTCACAAATTCAAGGATATAACTGATATGGTAGTCAAGAAAATCTGGCTCTATTTGCACATGACATTATTTTATACCTGACAAAACCAGAAAGGGACATTACAATACTGTGGAAAATACTGAGACAATTGCAAATCTTTTTGGGATGCAAAATTAATGAAGCTAAAACAAAGGCAATAGAGGTAAACTATGCACCCAAATACAAATTGGATCAGCAATATCCATACTTATGGGGACATGAGAAAATGAAGTATTTAGGAGTTTGTTTGCATCTTTCGGCTTTTCCCAGTTAGGGTCGCCACAGCGAACTCCGGTCTGCTAATGATTGGCAGTAGATTTTTATGTACCGAGTTGCCAGCTCTGACGCACAACCTTCAAAGAAGATCGCCCATTCACGCATGTCTCCACACAGAAGACGTTCTAGCTGAGAATCGAACCGAACAACGCCTTACTGTGAGGCGACAACGCCACCGCAGCACCACCACCGCAGTACAAAATGAAGTATTTAGGAGTATGGATTAAAATGATGGATTAAAATGATACCAGTGGGGCAGCTAAGGAGATGTGGGAAGAGACAAAACAAAAGATAATACAAAAACTGAGGAGATGGAATCTCTGTTATATGGATAGCGATAGTAAGATACAAGCAGATACATTTTTTAGTCTCTTTAGTTTTATACACAGGTCAAGCAGATTTTTATCAACCAGAGGAGAAGTTGTGTATTGTAATTAATAAAGAGCTGAAGGATTTTATATGGGAGGGGAAGATGGCAAGAATTAAGTGGGATAAGCTTATTCTTCCAGTAGAACAGGGTGGATTGGGATTACCCGAGTTGAAGGGATATTTCACAGCAACACAGTTAAGGCTCTTATACATAGCACAAGCAGCAAACTATAATTCAAAATGGAAAGAGATGATGATGAAACAGGGGGGAAGCTCAACTAACAGGGAGATACTGGGATTTAGGATGCAGACCTTTAAGGAAAAATATAATAATCATACAGAATATTATATTCATAAAGTAGCAGAAGTTATTCTAAGAACTAAGCCCATGCAGGAAAGGAGTTTCTACCGATGGGGGGGGGGGGGGGGTGAGTGGAATTAGGGATACAGACAACAGGCAAGAGGGGGTGGGTATATATTGGAAAAAATTGGCAAAGGAACCAAGGTATTGGGAGCAAATAGCTAAAAAGGGAAAGGTAACAGAATCAGAAGATGCCAAGAACTTATTTGGACTGCATGTTAGAGATTGCCATATCAAAGAGAAAGAAATAGGGGCAGTCCTAAACAAAAGTCCAACACTGGTAGAGTTTTTGGTAGAATCTAGAATGGAAGTCGCCATTAAGAAAGGAATAATTAATAGTGCATATAAAATATTGCCTGATAACTATAAGAATCAATTAGGGAGGTTAGGAAGGAATGGGAAGAGAGACTGGATAAGCAATTCACAAACAAACAATGGGGGGATATATGTACATCTCCCAAATATGCAACAAAATCTAGACGATTTAGGACCTTTGCCTGGAAGTGTTTACATAGGTATTTTTATACCCCAAGCAGGCTCCAAAGAAGTTTTCCTCAGGTGGACAGCAGATGTTGGAGGTGTGACAGAGAGGAAAAGAGGTAACTGGGACTATATTTTCTGGGAGTGTAATGAGTTGGCAGACTTTAAAGAGTCCCTGCGGTCTGCATTGTTGGAGATGCTGGGTAAGCAAATTGGAGTAACTAGGGACATTTTTTTTGAACTATGATATAGAATCGGAATTGCCTAGGAAATCAAAGTCTAAACCAACTTTACTAGAAATAACGAAGATAAAAAGTAAAAAGTATACAAAATATCGTTGACTCCCAAAGTATCCTTGCAGCAAGACAAACAGCAACAATGGTAACAGCAAAACTGTCAGGATACACCACGAGAATAGTTCGTATAAACTTCTTTATTCACACAGACAAAAAAACGGATAAGCGCTTTCACATGCTCAACGCATGCTTCATCAGATCAATTAAACTGAATATTCAAGTTCTTTTTATATATTATGTTCACCAATCATATCCTCTAGCTTAATTGGTAATTAAGTAATTTATATAACCAACTCAAATATTTTCAAACCTGCTACATCTCATTTTAACTGTGAATCTTAAAGCAGTATACATTATTTACGTCTGTTCAGACAAATAGCATCAGTTCAAGCGCTCACTTTTTATATACATATAAAGAACTATTTAAAACATAATAGTGTATGTTATACATACTTCTACTAAAAACTGTTTAAAGCATTTATAAAACATTTATAAGACATTTTTGAATCCATATAAAATATGCTGACATCAGGTCTTATCAACGACAGCAAACAAATAAAGAAAACGAGTTAAAAACTAATATGTTAGTTATATGAATAAAGCATCATTTCACCATGAAGCATTAATTCCTTTTAGTCGGTTATTCTAAGCACAGTGATTGTAACACTAGTGAATACAATCAAAAGCGACCTCATTCAGTTCACTTTTTAATATCCTACTTACGGACATATTCCATAGCTCTCACCTCTCACCCCGTATTGTTCTAAGACATCAACTCAGACGAGTAATGGTTATGTTAAATAATTCCTACTCACATTCTAATATATGATGTTCTTTAGGTATTCAGCTCCATGTTCACTACATTAACAGACGAGCTAAATGTTTATCCAGGTACGCTTCAACTCGTCATATGACGCTAATCTTCATAAAGCGCTAATTTAAATATACTACGTTAAAATAACATCTAAAATATATGTGCACCAATTATAGTAAAATATAATATATTGAGACATAGACTCAAGATCTATTTAGCACTCACTGGTTTTATGTATATTCTCCAGTAATGTAGGAGAAACAAGTCATATTACAATTTTATCCTACTGAATACAGGTGCAGATATAGAGCATCTATCAAATTTTACAAATACATAAACTTGAGCTACATATGCATAAGTCCATGACAGCCTACCAAACAATAAAATGATTTATGTTCATTGATAGCTAAACGATTCTTATGATTAGTAATTTTACTTATGATTAATAATTTTTAGTCAAAATTACTTAAAATTGTGTATTATACTGTAATTTACTAAAAAATATATATGTATATATGTAACTTAATTAGAGTCTATTAAATATAAGATGAAAAATATATGCTTACAGTTAAAATTTCATTTTATATAAGCTCATAATTAATTCCACTCTATTTGTTTAGAACATAGACTATTTTTCAAAATCTAATTTCCAGCTGTTACCTTTTCTCAAGTATAGGTCTCAAAGACACAAAGTTATTTAGCCCTGGTTCTTTATGGGCACCTGTTCTAAAAATCCAGTTTAGTTCAGTTTCTAAAAGTCGATTAACATTATCACCTAGTCTATTGCTTATCTCCACTAATTGAAGGACTCTAAATTTAAATTCATGTGTAGGATTATTAATGATATGCTTCGCTAAAGCATTGATCTCAACTCTTTTGCGTATATCATAAGTATGATTATAGATACGCTCTTTTATTTTTCTTTTAGTCTGTCCAATATAAAAAGCTTCACAAGAGGTGCAATTCGCCATATATATTAAGTTACTACTGTTGCAGTCAGCATATGTCTTAGGTTTAAACTCAAAGAACCCTCTTGGATGTCTATAAAACTGTACATGATTTATGTGTTTGCACATGTTACATTTCTTACAGGGAAAAGTCCCTGATATATCATTTATTTTATCAATTTTGGTATCTAAGGTTCTAGAGAAAATTTCTTTCAAATTGTCACATGTTTTAAATACAAAGGTTGGTTTCTCACCAACCACTAATCTAATATCTTCTGCTAAAGTCAGAATATTCCAATTCTTTGTGACAATACTCCTAATATGCTCATTGTCATTGGTATATTTCATTATATAAGTTGCTCTGTCCGTATTATTATGTCCATTGGTATGCTCTGCTATATAACCTCTCCTTTTATTAACCTTTCTTATTCGTTCTATTGTCTTCTTCCTTTCATCTGTCAGACTGTCATTAAACTCTGGGGGTATGCTAACATTCCTCACTTCATTAATCAAGTTCGGTCCATAACCTCTTTCTAAAAACATTTGAGTCATAAAATCTGCTTCCTCTTCCAATATACATGGGTCTTTACACAGTTTGGTTAATCTCATAAATTGTCCTTTCACTATTCCTGTAAAGGTGTGTCTGGGATGCATGCTAGTGTGCTCCAACATGTTATTTTTCCAGCATTTCTTTCTGAAAATTCGGGAAGCCAACTTCCTTTTTTTATCAAAATACAGATTCACATCTAGATAATTAATATTATCTTGAGAACATTCATATGTAAATCGGAGAAAATCTGTAGTTGATTCTAGAAAAACAATAAATAATTTAAGTTCTTCTACGGTCCCCTTCCAGAACAGTACTACATCATCGACAAACCTTCTGTAAAAAATAATTTTTTTCATCCATTCATTTTCAAACAAACATGTCTTCTCCCAAAAATATAGGACCAAATTTGCGTAAGAGTTAGCACATGGGGTGCCCATCGCGACACCCCATGTTTGTAAATAATAATGATTATTGAAAATAAAAAGGTTATTGTATAGAACCAGATCAAGTAATTGAGCTATAAGCATTTGTCTATCTTTAGAAAACTCATTGTTTGCCAACATAATCTCACGGATAGCTTGCAATCCATAATCGTTAGGTATACAAGTAAACAGGTTGCAGATATCCAGTGTTACTAAATATATCCCATTTTGTGATATCTGATTTGATGGTATCATATCTATATCTGTTAACAGATTTTGTGTGTCTCTTAATATAGTAGGTACTCTATCTACTAGTGGTCTGAGCATTTTTTCTAAAAAAATAGAAATGTTATAAGTCGCCCAATTCCTTCCAGAGACTATAGGCCTCATTGGTATGGGTCTCTCTTCTTTATGTATCTTTGGTAGGCCTTTCAGTCTCGGTATCGTTGGTTCTTCGATGCATAAAAAATCATGCATCTCTCTACTTATCTGGCGACACATCAATAAATCATACAAGTTGTCCCTGACGTCATTAATTATTTTGTTGACTCTCTCAATAGTCAATTCATTATAGCTATTCGTTGTTCTAAGGGAACATTCTATAGTTTCAATATATTCTGTTCTGTTTAATAGCACTACACCCCCCCCCCTTATCGGCTGAGGTAATCAAAATATTTTTATTGTGCCTCAAGTTTTGCAATGATTCCTGCTCATCTTTATTTAGATTGCAATATCTATTTTTGATTTTCCTTGATGAGTGTATTTCATAGAAGTCATTATCACAAGCTTTAATAAAACATTCTACCATAGCTGGTAGTGGGGGAGAAAAATTGCTTCTATTCTTGAAGCTTTTAAAACTATTGTGATTTTCAGTTTCATTAATCGCCTTCTTATCAGAGAAAAACAACTTCAATGCTACCCTTCTTGCAAAAAGTCTCAAGTCCGTTAGTGTTTCATTCAACCTACTGGGCTGCGCTGGTATGAAATTCAGCCCTTTATTTAATAAGGATAAATCTGAACTAGATAAAACAGTATCAGAATAATTAAAGACAAGTCCAGTCAATTCACAGTTCTTTTCTGCTGCCCATACCTTTCTTGCGAGTATTTCTGTTTTCTTGGTCCCCGACTTGTTGACCTTCCTCTGTTGTATCGACCTTGTTTTATCGGAAAAGGGGCACCAATAATAGTATCCACAGCAGCTGAAGTGCGTTTAATTGTGCCTGTCCTTTCAGCTTCTTCAGCTTGCATCAAAGCCTGTTGGTTCGGCGGTGGAGTATTGAGGTTCGATTCATCCAAACGCTGTTGTTTTCTCACTTCACCCGTCTCAGCACTGCATGACGCTACACTTGACAACGGCGCCAAATTTGAAAAATGAGCTCTTCCTGTTTCACGTTCGCCAGGTTGTGACCGATAGTCACTGTTGGTTGAATTTGCAGCATTAGTTCTAGGCCATACAAAAATGTGGCTAGTCGCAAAATCTTGGACATCTCTTGCTAGTTTCTTTTCTTTTATTCTTTTAAGTTTTTCACTATAGATATTAATTTGCATTGACATATTATTAAACTTCCTGATACATGCTTCTGATTTGAAACAGTCCGTGATTTCTCGGTAAGCACGATCAGTGTTTTTCTGTAACTCAGTTTCAATTGGATCAAAGTGTTCTAATAACAAGTCAATGTATTTAAATCCAACTTCTAAGTTCAACTCTTGCCACTTTTTAAGCAAGCTGGGATAAAGCTGTCCATAAGTTGGCATACATAGGACGCGCATCCCTCTGGGTATCACCTTGAAATGTTTACAGGCCTGTAGGTGTTTTCGTTGCCATGATAACCTCTGAAGCTTATAGAGGTTATTTTCCAATTCTCAAGTTAAGTCATAGAATTTGGACATATCTTCCTCCCCCACATTTGGAATATTTAAATTACTCACTCTTTCCGAAAAATTCAGGTTCAGCAGTGGGTTGCTTTTATGTGGCAAAAAAGCATCAATGTTTAGTACATTCAGTCCCCCTCCAGGATTGTAGTCCAATTCAATTTCAGTATTCTCCATAGCGTGGAGCAAACGATACAAACAAAGAAAAAATAAAAAGTATACAAAATATCGTTGACTCCCAAAGTATCCTTGCAGCAAGACAAACAGCAACAATGGTAACAGCAAAACTGTCAGGATACACCACGAGAATAGTTCGTATAAACTTCTTTATTCACACAGACAAAAAAACGGATAAGCGCTTTCACATGCTCAACGCATGCTTCATCAGATCAATTAAACTGAATATTCAAGTTCTTTTTATATATTATGTTCACCAATCATATCCTCTAGCTTAATTGGTAATTAAGTAATTTATATAACCAACTCAAATATTTTCAAACCTGCTACATCTCATTTTAACTGTGAATCTTAAAGCAGTATACATTATTTACGTCTGTTCAGACAAATAGCATCAGTTCAAGCGCTCACTTTTTATATACATATAAAGAACTATTTAAAACATAATAGTGTATGTTATACATACTTCTACTAAAAACTGTTTAAACTGTTAGAACTACTGGTAAAGAAAATAAGGGATTCACAAATTCAAGGATATAACTGATATGGTAGTCAAGAAAATCTGGCTCTATTTGCACATGACATTATTTTATACCTGACAAAACCAGAAAGGGACATTACAATACTGTGGAAAATACTGAGACAATTGCAAATCTTTTTGGGATGCAAAATTAATGAAGCTAAAACAAAGGCAATAGAGGTAAACTATGCACCCAAATACAAATTGGATCAGCAATATCCATACTTATGGGGACATGAGAAAATGAAGTATTTAGGAGTTTGTTTGCATCTTTCGGCTTTTCCCAGTTAGGGGTCGCCACAGCGGAACTCCGGTCTGCTAATGATTGGCAGTAGATTTTTATGTACCGAGTTGCCAGCTCTGACGCACAACCTTCAAAGAAGATACGCCCATTCACGCATGTCTCCACACAGAAGACGTTCTAGCTGAGAATCGAACCGAACAACGTCTTACTGTGAGGCGACAACGCTACCGCAGCACCACCACCGCAGTACAAAATGAAGTATTTAGGAGTATGGATTAAAAATGATGGATTAAAAATGATACCAGTGGGGCAGCTAAGGAGATGTGGGAAGAGACAAAACAAAAGATAATACAAAAACTGAGGAGATGGAATCTCTGTTATATGGATAGCGATAGTAAGATACAAGCAGATACATTTTTTAGTCTCTTTAGTTTTATACACAGGTCAAGCAGATTTTTATCAACCAGAGGAGAAGTTGTGTATTGTAATTAATAAAGAGCTGAAGGATTTTATATGGGAGGGGAAGATGGCAAGAATTAAGTGGGATAAGCTTATTCTTCCAGTAGAACAGGGTGGATTGGGATTACCCGAGTTGAAGGGATATTTCACAGCAACACAGTTAAGGCTCTTATACATAGCACAAGCAGCAAACTATAATTCAAAATGGAAAGAGATGATGATGAAACAGGGGGGAAGCTCAACTAACAGGGAGATACTGGGATTTAGGATGCAGACCTTTAAGGAAAAATATAATAATCATACAGAATATTATATTCATAAAGTAGCAGAAGTTATTCTAAGAACTAAGCCCATGCAGGAAAGGAGTTTCTACCGATGGGGGGGGGGGGGGGGGTGAGTGGAATTAGGGATACAGACAACAGGCAAGAGGGGGTGGGTATATATTGGAAAAAATTGGCAAAGGAACCAAGGTATTGGGAGCAAATAGCTAAAAGGGAAAGGTAACAGAATCAGAAGATGCCAAGAACTTATTTGGACTGCATGTTAGAGATTGCCATATCAAAGAGAAAGAAATAGGGGCAGTCCTAAACAAAAGTCCAACACTGGTAGAGTTTTTGGTAGAATCTAGAATGGAAGTCGCCATTAAGAAAGGAATAATTAATAGTGCATATAAAATATTGCCTGATAACTATAAGAATCAATTAGGGAGGTTAGGAAGGAATGGGAAGAGAGACTGGATAAGCAATTCACAAACAAACAATGGGGGGATATATGTACATCTCCCAAATATGCAACAAAATCTAGACGATTTAGGACCTTTGCCTGGAAGTGTTTACATAGGTATTTTTATACCCCAAGCAGGCTCCAAAGAAGTTTTCCTCAGGTGGACAGCAGATGTTGGAGGTGTGACAGAGAGGAAAAGAGGTAACTGGGACTATATTTTCTGGGAGTGTAATGAGTTGGCAGACTTTAAAGAGTCCCTGCGGTCTGCATTGTTGGAGATGCTGGGTAAGCAAATTGGAGTAACTAGGGACATTTTTTTTGAACTATGATATAGAATCGGAATTGCCTAGGAAATCAAAGTCTAAACCAACTTTACTAGAAATAACGAAGATAGTAACAGAGACAAAACAACTGGAACTGGGATCTTTGGAAATGGGTAGGAGCAAATTGCATAGGAAAAAAATGGGTAATGTGGGATCAATACATGCAGAGGAGGACCGAGGTTTAAAACAAGGCAGGATTTGAATGAGCTATATAATGGTTGACTGACACTGACTGGCTGTATTATAACTGATGTCTAATGGTTGCAGCTACAGTTGTGCTGGCATGGTTTGTAAGGTATAATGTTTGCAACTGAGATTATGTCTTTATGGCTTACTTTCATTTATATAAATGTAAGATTGCCTATGTCATACATGAATACTTAATAAAGATGTTTTTGTTAAAAAAAAAAAAAAGAAGAATGGGGACATCTACAACTGTGGGCAACACAGAGGTATCAAACTCTTGTCACACTGGATGAAAGTTCTGGAGAGGGTGATTGATGAATGGATGCACAGAGTAGTAGAAAGTAAGATGGGAGATGAGCAGTTCAGATTCAGATCAGGATGCAATACAACTGACCCGATGTTTGCAGTGACACAGACAGATAAGAAAAAGCTAGAGATGAGGAAAGAGTCCAACTGGGTATTCCTAGACTAGGAGAAAGTATATGACAAGGTCCCAAGAAAGCTACTGCTGTGGTTCAAAGTCATTCCCTGATTTCTGGAATAAATTTACTCCTCTTCTGCCTGGTGTACAATGAGTAATCATCTTCCAGAAACACTCCACTGTTAACAACTTTCAGTACTTTGTCCTTCTGCCATAGTTTTGTCAGAACCAATTCCTTCTGCTGGTAGGATTGCATCTTTACTATTAAAGGTCTTGGCTGCTTTCTCATGGTCAGGTTTGGAGCATACACACAATGTACCCTTTCAATCAACAACTCCTGATGTGGAATACCAGTCCAGTTGCTTATTTGTGCTTTCATAAAATTAATACAGTCTGTTCCTTCCAGTTTGTCTGATACAGCAGGAAATCTCAGGTTTTCCCTGCATACTTTGTCCTTTAACTCTACCATTTTATGAAATGTCTTTTCTTTTACAGTCTCATACTCAGCCACTCTTTTCTTCACTTCAGCCTCTGACTTTTTGTAGATTTATCAGCTCATAGTATCTGTTTAAAGTTATTACATTTTTTCCAGCCTTTTGTTATCTGAGTTGATACACTCCATCAGTGTTTTGTGTTTTGTTTATTTTAGTCAGATGTGAGCACATTTGACTTAGTTTTCCCCTAGATTACTGTAAGTCATGTCTTGCACCAAAGCTGGAGCTTGAACTGCATTTTGCTGAACAACTACAGGATTCTTCCTAACCAGTGTTTTCCCCCTCACCTTTTGTGATTGATTTTCTTTCAGTTTCTCCAATTTTTTTTTTTTGCTGGCATCCAAACAATGCATTTACTAGCCAGAAAACTGAAATTTACCCCAAAAGACAAATCAACTGCCTCACTTTTCTGAGTTTCTGCTTTCACACACTGGGAGAACTAAAATTAGGTATTAGTCAGTATGCAGTCATCTTGAAAGCTCTTCAGAGCTCTGGATTTCTGCACTTATTTTCAGTTTTTAATGAAAGGGGAAGAGAAGTAACCAGGAAATGATATGAAAATGGAGAGGGGGCGAGGGCCTACAATGGAATAAAGGAGGAGAGGGAAAGATGTGAAAGAAGGAAGGAGGAAGAAAAGATGTCACAAAATGGAAAATACAGTTAGTCAAAATGCTCAAAGCCTTGTCATGTAAAACACAAAGTGGAAAGTATGTTTTTTTTTTTTTTTTGACTGGAGGCAAACATCTATCTCTCGGGTTTCTCAAAGTGAAATGTTTTGAATCACTTTGTCTAGAAACTCAGTTAGTTTACCCCTGTTTTTTCCTACTTAGTTGCTCTGGCCTGGGAAACACTAAATAATGGCAAACAGGTTATTTTCAATCAAGTAGTTCGATACTCTCATTACTTCTTCTTATGAGGGATACAAATATTTTTTGTTCTTGCTTTTGTCCCGATGGACTTATGCTGTAGGAAAGGCAATATATGACTATTCAGACACATGTTATTGACAGGATCAAGACCCTTTGAACAGCAGAGAGTTAAGGTCTCAGTACTGGCCACTGCTGCCTCTAAGGTGGTACCCAAAAGAAAGCTGCTACTTCTATCAAATGAGGAAAGTGTTTTATCCAGGTGAGAGACAAGGATCAAGTCTTACCAGCTGCAGGAGTGATAATTCCACTAGAAATGGACTGCCAACAAAAGATTTTCATGTGCAAGTGGGTTAAAGGAAGTGCCATTAAAGCCTCCAACACTGTGGCTAAGGTCAGAAATAAACTTGTGAATGCCTTTCAGGAAATGTTCAGGGAAGCAAGATGGCTCCAATAGTTTAGGTTGGTACTAGGCTAACTGCCCTTGCGAGCCATTTTAAGCCAAGCCAATTATCCCTTGTGAGACTCAAACCCTGCACCTTGTGTTTGTAAGGCAAACACCTTAACCATTAAGCCACACTCCGAACCCCCATTTTTATTTTATTGAACAATACTATCAGATATGGTGCTGAGAATCAAACGAACAAAAACATTTGCTGGATATATATTATTTTTAAGTTTGAAAACATAGCACTGGGTATTTAAAAGATGCATCTTTAAGTAAGATGGTATGTTTCTGTTTTGACAGTTTTTATATTTGTTAGCCTGCAAATTACTTACAACTATACTGATATTAAAGTCACTTTGTTGCAAGTGTTGCAGTTTGTCATTTCAAATTGCCATTCTGGCTTGAGTTCGGCTACTACTTAATGACAACTTCTTTACAATGTTTCAGGGTATTGTATTTAAATTATCAGGACAACACACATGGATGTCAATTATACAGCACACTGGATGCGAACTTCAAGCTTTTAGGACAAGAAGGCAACATAATTTCAGATGCGTGCTATTTTATTATAGCTTTAAAATGACATAAAAATATAACTCTTTCTGAGAAACATCAGCATTTTTATTTCTGATCTTGTAAGAACATACAGTAGTGACACAATTAATATATATATATATATATATATATATATATATATATAGATATAAACAGTTTGAAAAAAGGTTAAAATTTGTATATTACTGTGCACCAAAGCACACAGAAGGCAGACGTTTACCTAGTCAGGCTCCACAGCACAAAAGGATGATGCCCTGGCTGCAAATCAAACAAGCCAGGGTTTGACTGATTACCTGAGATCCAAAGTAGCTAAGATAGAATGAGAAATTGAAATTTCACCAATTTCTAGTTGCACACACCACAACTAGGTTGCAGTGACAAGCACTGCCCCCAGAGTTGCAAACTGGATACTCCTGACATTGCTTTATATTCTCACTCCAACTGTCTAATCAATAAAAAAGGGGTCTGTTGCCATGGATATGAACTTTCCCACTATCTCCGTTAGCAGCTTGGTGAATATGGGCATCCAGAGCCAGTGTAGAAATTGCCTTATGTTTACTGACAACCAGTTAAATCTCAAACAAACTGATATGGTATGTGAAAATATAAAGCAATGTCAATAAGGTTGTCAGTAGTACACACGCTGCACCCATGACACACAATTCAAAGCAGACACATAGACCCACATATGCTGAGGCACTAAAATGTAACCTTCCTATACCCCAAAGATCGCCCAGATGAAGTACACATAACAAATACCCTTAGCAGCTCCAAGTGCAAAACAACACCCACATCAACACATACAGCCACATCTCATGGACCCTCTACGTCTAAGACCATAAACAAAAGTGACCACCCTCTTTCAATCTATCTTGCTGTTTTAAAAATAGTGACTCTCCACTAAAACTTAACTTTTTAGACAGGTAAAACTTAAGTTACCTACTTTCACATCTAACTTATCTAGTGCACACTGCAGTGTTTAGGATAAACCTTTTTTTTTTTTCATCTTACCTTTAAGAATCCCTGTGACTAGCACTTGCTTTAATACCTGCTGGAAAGCACTAGGAAGCCTTAAACCAATACAAGCACTCAACTCTCCTTGTTAATAAGGAGAAATTAATCGTAGGCACTAAACAGCTTATAACTGCAAAGTACCTTGCTAAGGCAAGGGAAAACAGTCCTGTACTTTACAAAAAAAGCACCAAACCAGGCATGTCCAAGGGTCAGCTTCCGGTGATTTCTCCTGTCCACCTGGTGAATCTGGGCATACTGGGGCAATGCAGCAATTGCCTCATGTACACAGACAACCTTCTCCTCCTACCACTCAACACTACAAACTGCGAGAAATGCACTTAAATAGCCAAACGAAGCAAAGCTCTCTCCACCCAAGACTGTCATAGACAGTCAAGAGGAGAAGGTTAACACCCGCACTACACCTCAAGTAACACATAGCCCTTCTAAACCCACACCACCAACACCACACATAGCAACATTAAATCCACATATGCGGAGGCCCTTAACTGTAACCTGCCCAAGCAACAACTCTATAGTCAGGCACACTGATGTTCCACTCACCAGGCTGAACAAAAAGAAAATTACAGTCAGCTGCTCGTTGGGTGCCAGGATCCGCCACATAACACATGCACTCAAGTCACTCCACAACAAGTACAGATATGACTCTGTCATTGTCCTTGTTGGAGTGAATGACTTGAGACGTACCTCCCTGGACTACATGAAAAGAGACATGGAAGAGCTCTTGGATCATGTGGCCCAGGTAGGTATGACCCTAGCTCTGAGTAGCATCCTTCCTTCGCCCAGAATGGTACCACAATACAAGGACAAAATAATTGACTTCAACAATTGCTTAAGCTTCTGGTGTTATTCAAAGGTGATCTATTATCTGTCTATCTTGGACGACATGATCGACAGACCACGATGCTTTGCCAAAGATGGTCTGCACCTGTTGCCCCTGGGATTCAGGTTACTGGCTAAAGCTCTTGCCACCCCTATAGTGCCTTTTTTAGACAAAGTTCAATGGACAAAACCACCACCGTAACAGGTACAAGCATGCAAATTCTGAAGGTAATGCTACTCAATGCCAGAAGTCTAAACCTCAAAATGCACTCTCTCGAGGCACTCCTAAAAATGGAGAACATCGATATCTGTGCAGTAAGTGACAGCTGGTTCAAGGCTCCAGAGAGTACACCTGCAATACCAGGATACAACTCTTACTACACTTTTCAGCCACCAAACCAGAACCGAAAAATTAAAGATGGAGGTGTGTCCATATTCACCAAGGATATTCACACCACCAGGCTAGTTGCCCAACACAATGCGTCTGAAATTCTCCAGGTGCAACTAACACTAGGTAAGACTGCAATCCAAATTATAGCTTGCTACAGCTCCCCCACCATGTCCCAAGATTCTCACTACACTTTTCTAAACATACTGGAAAATATTAAGATACAACCAAACACCCTAATACTGGGTGATTTCAACTACCCTGCCATTAACTGGGAAAACTAGTCATGTACCAACACCTTTGCCCAATGGTTCTTGGCATTCATAAATTCCAATGCCCTGAATCAACTAATCCATAGTCCAATCAGGGGCTCCAATATCCTAGGCCTGGCCATTACCAACATGGGAAATCGATGCTCCACACCTATGGTCACCCCCTCATTGGTCAGGTCTGACCATAAGCTAATCACCCTTAACATCCACATCCCACCCACACCCCCCAGTAAGGAAACCTCCATAAAAAACTTCTCCAAAGCCATCTTCATGCTACTCAAGTCAGAAGTTACAAACTTCATGACACCCATGCAGACAGGAAATGAAAGTTTGACTGCTGAATCCTACACTAAGGCACTGTACGAGCACATCCACTCATGCATGAATCGTGCCACCCCAAATAGAACCAAGATGCTCTCCTCCAAAAAAAGGAAGCCAATCTGGTGGCCCCCTGCCTTAAACAAATTTTACAACAAAAGGAAGAAACTGTTGCAGAAAAGAGGAAAAATCCCAGGATACAAAAAACTCCCTTACCAGCCTCAGTAAGAAGCTGAGATCCCTCATAAAATCCTCCAAAGCTAGTTATGAAAATAAAATTGCCAAAGATTCCAAAGACAACAACAAGGCATTCTATAACTATGTCAAGAATCTAAATGGCAATGCGCAGATCTATTCTGAGCTACAACAGAATGGCATTAAATATACTGATCCCAAGGATATTGTCAACATACTGGAAGACGAATTCGGTGCCAACTTCACCCCCTCTCACCCCCTAAACGGCCCATCTCAATACCAGAAGATTGCCAAATTCCAGTAATAATAGCCACACATGTAAAAAACACACTCTCCAAAGCTAAGAATACAGCATCCATGGGACCAGATGACATCCCGGGCTGTGTATTACATGAACTACAAAATGAACTGGCACCTCACCTAAGTGTCATATTTAATCATAGCCTCACCTCAGACTTCATGCCCACTGAGTGGCACACAGCTACAGTTATCCCACTCCACAAGGGGGGATACAACTTGGATCCCGGGAACTACCGCCCCATCAGTCTGACGAGCCTGATCTGCAAGGCTATGGAACATATTATCATGGAACTTAAAAACAAAGAGATTGGCAACCTTCAAACACAGTTTGGGTTTGTGAAGGGACGATCTTGTCTCCTGAACATGATTGACTTCTTCAAATCAGTCTCCAGAGCCATGGATGAGGGTAAGGAGGTCCACAGAGACTATCTGGACCTCGCCAAGGCCTTTGACACCATCCCCCACTCTGGAATCATAGATAGACTTACTAAGCTGGGCATTAATCCCTACAACACTTGATGGGTTGCCAACTGGCCTACTGACTGAACCCACACTGTAAAAGTAGCTGACTCCAAATCCAGCTCCAGACAAGTGACAAGTGGAGTACCTCAGGGTTCAGTCCTGGGACCACTCTTGTTTGGCATCTACTTCTCTGAAGTACAGGCCAACACTAAGGGACTCTGGCTAACAAAGTTCGCAGGTGCCAGTATGAGCAAGTAGCTACACCATAAACCCAACACATGAAACAAAGTGCTCACAAAGAGTATGTTACTCCAGTCTCTTTATTGTTAAGAGCTTTCTTCCCCAGTATACACCTCGAGGACTTCCTCAGAACAAGAAACAGATTACATTGCTCCAAGTCAACACCCTTTATATGCAATGAAACAATCAATTAATCAATTATTCTTCCACAATTTTAAAGACATTGACACTATAACACTAACAACCTTTGTACTTTAAATATACACACAAAAAACTTTAGAAATTGTTTAATTTTACATTATTAAAAATAATATATTATGCAAAAGACAATAAAAATTCACATGTTTAAAGCTCTTTTTCTTAGAACAGGTACCAGGGAAATATAGTTATTTAACCCTGGTTCAACAGTGGCATTTAATCTAATAATTCAATAAAACTCTCTAAGGTCAAACTGAAGCTCCCACCAAACACCTCTAAAATTCTGTGGGACTACTTCTAAAATGCCAAACTTAAATCTTGTATCTCTCTCACATGCTAGTGTGTGCCTATACAATGCATTATTTACATTCCCCTTATTAATGGCATAAAGGTGTTCATATATTCTGGTCTTAAAATTCCTTTCTGTTTTGCCAATATAGTAATATGAACATGTTTGGCAAACTGAAATATATATAACACCTTTCGTGTTACAATTACCGTTATGCAGAGGAATGCCCCTACCATGCCCAACTATCAAGGCCACGTTGCTATCTAAGATGTAGGGGCATTGATTGCAACCACCACATTTAGTAGTTCCTTTGATGAACATAGTCTTGTTAAGGAAAGTGTGCTCTGTCAAATGTTTAAAATTCCTCCCAGCTTTGTATATAAAGCTTAGTGTCTCACCAAGTGTGTGAAAAATATCAAAGTTTCCTTTGAATATATGACAATTCTTCTTTATAATTTCCCTCAATGCATTGCATATAAAGGGTGTTGACTTGGAGCAATGTAATTTCTTCTGTTTCTTGTTCTGAGGAAGTCCTCGAGGTGTATACTGGGGAAGAAAGCACTTAACAATAAAGAGACTGGACTAACATACTCTTTGTGAGCACTTTGTTTCATGTGTTGGGCTTATGGTGTAGCTACTTGCTCATATTGGCACCTTTGAAGTTTTATTAGTCGTTTTTTTGTTAGTGCCTTATCAAACGGATTTGTTGTTGTTAAAGTACGCAGATGACTGCAAAGTGGGAGTCATTATTAAATCCCCAAATGATGTGGATACTCTACAAAAGGGCCTTACAGAAACAGATGCTTGGTGCCAGAGCCATGGGCTCAAGCTCAATGCCAAGAAATGTAAAGTTATCCCCTTTGGGAAAACACATGTACCCATGAATTACCACATAGGTGGCAATACACTAAACAATGAAAATGTGATAAGAGACTTAGGGACATGGGTGGACAATGGTCTCACCTTTGATAACCGCATCGCCACAACAGTCAGGAAATCCTTCTATGTGGCACACCTCATTACTAAGGGCTTTTCATCCAGAAAAAAGGAGGTCATTGTCCCACTGTACTCATCCCTCATTAGGCCCATTTTAGAATACAACGATTTGGTATGTACCTCTCAAGACATCTGCAACAACTGGAAAGGCCACAGAAATACCTCACTAAAAGAATCACAGGCCTATAGCAGATGCCTTACGCTGACCTCCTTAAAGAACTCCAGCTATACTCTGTCGCATATCGTCTACTCAGACGCGCTGTCTGCTTAACATACAAGACCATGTCAAACCTAGAGCTGTTGGACATGCTACACTTAAAGAACTCACAATCCCTCACAGCCACACACTCCAGGGATCTAAACCTTGTCATCACAATAAACAAAACATGCTGGAGGGATAGGTTCCTAACCCAGAGACTCCCCAGACTCTGGAATAGACTGCCCATACATGTCAAGCAGAGCGCCTCTTTGGCCTTCTTCAAAAGGAACCTTGACGATTGGATGGGAGAAAGGAAATTCACCCCGGGGATCACATCAGTCATCCTGCCAGACAGGGGTTCATGGATGTAAATAGTGTGGGAAGAAATAGCCAGTGAATTGTTATGGCTAGGCTTGTTTAGGCCCTAGGGCCGATAGCCTAGTACCAACCTATGAACCTATAAGGCAAGCCACAGCACAATCCAACATTATTGTCAATGGAGACTCCATTGTGAGACACACTGATGTCCCTCTCACCAGGCTGACTAAGGAGAAAGTCATGGCCAGTGCAGGGACCAGGATCTACCACATTACTCACACACTCAGGTCATTGGACCACAAGTACCAGTATGAGTCAGTCACGTTGTAAATTACCTGAGATACTTCCCTAGACTATACGAAGAGAGACATCATGGAGTTCTCAGAATAGGTGTCTCAGGCTGGTATCAGCTTAGCATTGAGCAGCATTTTACCTTCATCACTGCACTTTATTTCAATAAAACAATAAAATAGTGATAACATGACAGTCATTTAATCACTATTTTATTGTTTTATTGAAATAAAGTGCAGTGGGGCGGCCACGGTGGTGCAGAGGTTAGCGTTGCCGCCTCACAGCAAGAGGTTCTCCAGTTTGATTCTCGGCTGGGGTGCCTTCTGTGAGGAGTCTGCATGTCCTCCCTGTCGTCACGTGGGTTTCCTCCGGGTGCTCCGGTTTCCTCCCACATCCCAAAGACATGCTGTAGGTGGATTGGGCACTCTAAATTGGCCCTAGGTGTGAGTGAGTGAGTGTGTGTGTGTGTGTGTGTGTGTGTGTGTGTGTGTGTGTGTGTGTGTGTGTCTTCTGTGGAAGGTTGGGCGCCGGACTGGCAACTCGACACCGTAAAACTCCACTGCCAATCATGAGCGGACAGGTGATCCGCTGTGGCGACCCCTAACTGGGAAAAAGCCGAAAGAAGAAGAAGACTGAAATAAAGTGCAGTGGTGGTTATACTGGCTGTTCTTCTGGTTCCTGGTTTAGTTAAGTGAATTGTTTGTGGTTCAGCATTTTACCTTCTCCAAGGATGATGCCATAATATGAACAAAAGATGACTGACTTTAATAACTGGCTTACTTTCTGGTGTCATTCTAAGGTGATGCAATATTTTCAGCATTGAAGGAGATGGTCAACAGACCACACTGCTTTGCCAGGGATGGTCTACATCTCTCCTCTCTAGGCTTTTGAATATTAGCTGAAATGTTATCCTCCCCATAGTGCTTGTTTTAGGCAATGCCAAACTGAACGTACTTCTGGCATAGCAAATCAACATCAAGAAAATATAAATCTGTTACTGCTTGGTGGTAGGAGTCTAAACAAAAAACTCCACTCCCTAGAAGCTCTCTTCACCTTAGAGAATGTCAATGTCTGTGCGGTCACTGAGACATAGTTTAAAGCAGCACAGGGCACACTGACAGTGCAGCGTTATAATGCCTTCCACACATTTAGATCATCTATTACACAGACAGGGACGTGGTGGTGTCTTGATTTACATCAAAAATAAGTATACTTCAAGGCTGGTCAAAGAGGACAACGCACTTGAGCTTCTTCAAGTTAAAATCATCAGAGGCAAAAATCCTATGCCACTTCCTTGCAAGCTATAGGTCCCCCTCTATGACCCAGGAACCGATTACCATGTATTTAAACTTACTGGAAACACTCACCATCCAGCTCAATACCATATTCATGAGTGACTTTAATTATCCCACCATTAACTGGGAATCCTATACGACACCAAACATACAGGCACAGAGATTCCTGGATTTTGTAAACACAATCTCCCTGAACCAGATTGTTAACACACCAACCAAGGGTGCAAACATACTGAATCTGGTCCTCAATCATATGAGAGAGTGAGACATACCCCTTGTATAATGTCTTCTCTGGTAAGGTCAGACCACAAAATGGTCTCCTTTGAAGTAAAAATAAAACCTGGAACCCCAGCTAATCCTGGAATATTCAGGAACTACTCAAAAGCTAACTTCCTACTATTAAGTGATAACCTGACAACATTTCAAGCCCTGACTGCCATCGAGCCTATGCTAACCATGATGTTGAGCCCACCTTGGAGGAACTCAATGATGCACTAAAAGCACTCTCTTCTGGAAAAGTCCCTGGGAAAGATGTGCCAGTGGTACCCTAATCTCAGAGCTGTATCCTTTGCCAGTGTTGGAGAGAAGGCAGTATACCACAAGATATGAAGGATGCTAACATTGTTACTATCTATAACAACAAATGTGTCAAAAATGATTGTAACAACTATCACATTTCCATTCTCAGTATTGTGAGGAAACTGTTTGCATATGTTGTTCTGAAGATGCTCCACATTCTTGCAGAGACAGTCTACCCTGAGTCTCTGCGTGGGTTCAGAACTGAACAGTCTAACACAGATGATTCAATTCAGAACAATCTACAATTGACATGGTCTTCTCTGTTAGGCAACTACAAGAAAAGTGTAGGGAACCTCTGTATATTGCCTTCATTGACCTGACCAAGGCATTCGACTTTGTTAGCAGGAAAGGTCTGTTTGCAATTCTGTCTAAGATCAGTTGTCCCCCAACATTGTTCAGCATTATCACGGCCTTCCATGAAGGCATGAAGGGGACCATCATGTACGATGGATCCACATTCCAACCTTTCAAGAATCTCAGTGGAGTGAAGCAGGGCTGTGCACTGGCTCCAACATTGTTCAACATCTTCTTCTTTCCAATTCTGCTGAAATTTGCTTTTGGAACTGCTAAAGAGAGTATATTTCTCGAAATCAGAACAGACGGCAACCTCTTCAAACTATTAAGGCTTACATTAAAGACAGGATGCTTAGGAAGCATCTAAGGGAGTTCCTGTTTGCTGATGATACAGCTATTGCTACTCACACTCAGCAGGAACTTCAGTCACTCAAGACTCACTTTGTGGAAGCATGCATGGAATTTGACCTCAGAATCAGCTTAAAGAAGACCCAGGTGATGGGCCAAAACATGGGCAATGAGTCATCTATCAGGGTGCACAAATACAAGCTGGAGGTTGTCCATGAGTTTGTGTATCTAGCTCGATGATCTTGTAAAACTTGTTGCTTCATAGTGAGCTCAACAAGTGCATTGGAAAAGCAACCACAACTTTTTCCAGGCCGACAAAGACAGTATGGGTAACAATAAGCTCACTGTGTACACCAAGGTGGATGTTTACACAGCTTGTGTTTTGAGCACACTACTGTATGCCAGTGAATCGTGGACTCTGTTCTCAAAACAGGAGCCGTGGCTTAACGTATTCCATATCCGTTGCGTCAGGCACATACTCAGTATTTTCTGATAGGGCAAGTTCACTAACAGCACACTGCATGAGAGGGCAGGCACCGTCTCCATTTCATCCTCCAGGAACAGAGGTGTATGCACTGGTTGGGTCATGTCTCATGCATGATGGATGGCTGAAAACTGAAAAACCTCCTCTCTGGAGTGATGCAGTCTACAAACAGGCTGAACAGTTGATTTAAATTGTGCTACAAGGACATGTGCAAATGTGACTTCAGTGCTCTCTCTCCCTCAGCATAAACACCTGGTAGTCTTTCGCCTCAGATAAATATGCCTGGAAATGGGAAGTGAAGAAAGTTCTTGCTATGTATGAAGCTACCTTTGCAAAGGGAACGGAGGACAAGAAAGCACTCAGTAAGATCTGTATCCATTAAACCAGACCGACATCTGATTACTGCTGCTCAGAATGCAGAAGGGACAACCACTCCCAGATTGGATTGTACAGCCACAGAAGACACTGGTCAAATCAGTCTGAAACGGACTCAAACCCATGATCCCTTGGTATTAAAGGATGCCTATGTGTTTAATTTTTGTAAAGAGAGATCTATGCCTTACCTCCATGCCATTAGAGACCCAGTAATCTTGTATCTCTACAAATCAAATTGTCCCACAAACACCAGAACTATTAATCTAAATTTTTATCAGTAAGTAAATAAAACAAGATGGTGAGACAGGTTCATTACACAGCACCTTCTCCAACTCTGGAATAGACTCCTGTGACAAATCAAGCAGTGTTATACACTATTGTTCTTCAAACAGAAAATGTACGATTAAATGGATGTTCACAAATTCACTCCTGGCTTGTCTGGCCCTGCCGTCCATGAAAAAGGAGGTTGAGTCTAAGGGTGGGTGTTGACAAGAAAAAAATCATTGCAAGACTCAGTTGTCTTATATTTCCTGATTCCTATAACAAAATATAAAAAAATAACTCTTTTGTAATACATCATGATAATCTAGTAGATAAATGCTTTACTGCAACTAATGCATTTTCAGAAATGAACCTAAATAACACATCCATTAAATTAATGTTGGTTTCACCATGTCCTACAATGTTTCATTCAGACTTGGAGAAAATATTCCACTTAGGGGGAACCATCCATAATTTCTCTTTCTTATCTAATAAAATATGTTTTCTTTGTAAGGTCAAAGGTACCACTTATTTTATCTATGACTAGAAAATCAAATGTAGCAGTACTTTGGAAAAGGGTGTGTTTATACAACTTTTTGATCATTGATATTTATTATTGCTTAAAGGAAGGGCTATCATTTAGGCAATGTTAACTTAATTTGAACTTAGAGAGAAAACACATTTTAAACACTAAACAAGAAATTATGGATGGTTAGCCTAGGTCCAATATTTTCTCCAGTTCTGAATGCAACTTTTTAGAATATGGTGTAACTTATAATGATTTAATGGATGTACATGATTCAGGTTCATTTTTGAAATTCAAATTAAATTTTTGTCTTGTTGCAATACGACATTTATCCACTAAATGGTAATGATGTATTTCAAAAGAGTTCATTTTATAAAGTTTATTTATATCCATGATATGTCCATATAAGGTTGTTTCATATATTATTGTTTTACAGTTTCTTTCTTTGTTAAGTGATATGACAATAAGGTGGTATTTTGACTGCTATTTATGGTGTATATTTGCCGCGGTGGTACGGCGGTAGCGTTGTTACCTCACAGCAAGAGGTTCTGGGCTTAGCTTGGGAGTGCCTTCTGCGTGAAGTTTGCATGTCCTCCCCGCGGTTAGGTGGAGTTCAAAAGACATGCGTGCGTAAATGGGCGTGCCTTTGTTGAATGTTGGGCGTCGAGCTGGCACCTCGGAATTTCGTAAAAAAATTACTGCCAATCATTAGCGGTCCGAAGTTCCACTACAGTGACCCCTTACCGGGAAAAATCCGAAAGACAAACAACAACATTTATGGTGTATATTTATCCCTTTGGAATAGATTAGTTTTGTTGCCACTTTAAATGTACGTAATGCCCCTCAATCATGTGACTGTCTTTACTGCATTTAATCAAAGTATATGTGATTAATGGGTTACAACACTGACAAAGCTGTTTAGCAAAACCTGTGTCAGTTGTACTCTGTAGCAGGTGCTGGAATATAAAGTCAGACTATATATATCTATATCTATTTTTAATCTCTTTATTTATATATATATATATATATATATATATATATATATATATATATATATATATATGGCTCACCTTTAGATGATCAAAATGTCACTTACCCAAATTTCTAAACGCCGAAACAAAAGCACCAAAAGTTCACTGGAATGAACACTTGCATCACTGATGAAAAACTCCAGGTAAGTAACCATCAGGTGTATTAATATTATTTCCATTAGGAGGTGAATATGTATGTAGTATGCATATCATCTTATGTGAATTAAATTTCAGATAAGTAATTACTAATTCTTCAGTGTCAAATGTTGGGGTTTTGTACAGAAATATTGATATTTCTAGAGTGTTATGGAATTGGATAGCTATCCTCCAGCACTTTAAGTTATTTGATCATATCATAGTACGTTATATCTTAGTGAGAGTATTTCTTCACCACTGACACAGAATTTTAATTATATTTCACTGGGTATTAGTATGGGGGGGGGTTAATACAGGCATGACGTTCACTAACTTTATTGCATATGCTGTTTATATTTCTCTCTCTCTCTCTCTATGTATATATATATATATATATATATGTATATATATATATATATATATATATGTGTATATATATATATATATATATATATATATATATATATGTAATGTATATATGTATATATATTTATATATATATATATATATATATATATATATATATGTGTGTGGGTATATATATATATATATATATATCTGTATGTATATATATATATATATATATATATATATATATATATATATATATATATATATATATATATATATATATATATGTATATATATATATATATATATATATGTATATATATGTATATATATATATATATATATATATATGCGTGTGTGTGTGTGTGTGTGTGTGTGTGTGTATGTATGTATACATATGTTATGTACTCACCATAATGTTTCATGTGAGTTGTTCCATCTCGCCTTCATTCTTCACTGATGGGTTCGGATGCAATCCATTGGCTCCGACACGGTCGTTAGCACAGCTCAAGGTTTACTGGTAGCTCGAGACCAAGCCCCTTATCCCATGATGCACTGCTTGAATTACCTCAGATCTTGTTTGCTTCGTGTACCATATCCCTATGAGAGAACTACTCTTCCAGAGAAAGAAGGATTGAATAATCAGGATGAGATCACCCCTAATCAGCCAGGTGGGGGATGGAGGGAGGGACATAAGAATGAAGGCGAGATGGAACAACTCACATGGAATGTTATGGTGAGTACATAACTTCTTAATGTGAAGTTGTTCAATCTTGCCGTTCATTCTTCACTGATGGGTAGCACCCCTAGCACCCTGAATCTCGGGTGGCTCATGGGAGCACATTCTTCAGGACCGTAGACCCAAAGGAAGCCCTGTCCCTGGAGGCCTTATCAACTTTGTAATGAGTGATAAAGGTATGAGGTTTAGACCAAGTGGCTGCAGCACAAATGTTAAAGGGGTAATTTGGCTTGAAATGCAGAAGATGCAGAAACTGCTCTGGTAGAATGAGCTTTAATCTTGTGCAGTAAGGGCATATTAGCAGCTGAATAAACAAAGGTGATACAATCAGATAGCCATTTCAAAAGTGTTGTTTTAGCCACTGGTCTACCTTTTCTAGCTTCAGAGAAAGCCACAAAGAGCTGGTCTGATTTTCTAACATCTTTTGTTCTGTCCAAATAATATCTGAGCTGTCTGTGAACATCAGGTTTGTGCAACATGTACTCCAATTTGTTGGAATGGTTAGGGAAGAAGACTGGCAACTCAATGACTTGGTTGATATTGGATTCAGAACAAACTTTGGGTAAAAACGAAGGGGGTTGTCCTAAGAGATACTCTATCAGCATGAAAAATCAAATAAGGGGTGGCTGATAGATAAGGCTTGAAGTTCTGACACTCTGCGGTCAGAAGTAAGAGGCACCAGAAATATGGTTTTCCATGATAAAAATTTGAGATCACAAGATGATGCTGGTTCAAATGGGGGAAGAATCATGCGGGACAGCATAAAGTTTAGATTCCAAGGGGAATAAGGAGTTTTCACCGGAGGCCTCATGTGGAAGGTCCCTTTGAGAAAAGCCTTGGACAACTTGTGGGACATTATGTTTAGCCTGTCCACTCCTAGATGAAAATTAGATATAGCAGCCAACTGGACCCGAACTGTAGCAGCTGCAGCTCCTTCACTAAAAATCAGTCAAAAATTCTAAAATGGATGGCAAAGTGGCAAAGGGGCTTGATAAGGATCAATGTTCTGCTTAGAAGCCCATATGGAAAATCTCTTCCACTTACTAAGATATAATCTTCTAGTGGATGGCTTATGGGAAGACAAAAGGATCTGTTTTGTCTCACTGGAAAAGTTATGAAGCCTGGCTATGAGGGGAAATGGAGCAGCCAAGCTGTCAGCTTCAGTGACTGCAAGGAGGGATGGAGGCCCTCCGACGGATGTGTCAGAAGGTCTGGAACTGGGTCCAGAATCCATGGATCCTCCAATAGATGATGATGAAGGAATGGGAACCAAATTTGTTGCAGCCAAAGTGGGGCTATGAGGATGATAGTCCTTCCTAGCAACATTGCTTTCTGTAGAAGTCTGGGTATAAGAGGAATTGGAGGAAATGCATAGAGGAGACCTGGGGGCCAATCGTGTATGAGTGCGTCTCTCGGGGGTTGTCCCGGAGGGGGAAATCAGGGAAAAGTAGCTTCTGCATTTCGTGTTGATGTGACTGGCAAAAAGACTGCAGCAAGGCTGGCCCCATTTGCGGAAAATCCTGTCCTCAATCTCTTGTTTAAGGGACCATTCGTGTGGCAACAGAATTGCCCTGCTCAGTTTGTCTGCTACCACATTGGATCTCCCCGGGATGTGTGTTGCCAACAGAAAGTGCTGGGAGGAGACAGCCCACTGCCAAACTCTGTGGGCTTCTCAGCAAAGCGGGTAAGACTTGGTTCGGCCTTACTTGTTCAAATACCAGACTACCGACATGTTGTCTGTCTGAATTGCAATAGTCCCTAGAGGAAGAGAGTCCAGAAAGTACTGCAACGCCTGAAGTACTGCTCTCATCTCCAAGACATTGATATGCAGGTGTGATTCTTGATCCGTCCATGTGCCTTGGGCGGTCATTCCCTGAAAATGCCCCCCCCCACCCTATCAGGGAAGCGTCCATGGTCACAGTGGCTACTGGAGGGGGTACAACAAAGGGACGTCCTATAGTCACATGAAGAGATGTCAACCACATCCAGAGATCTCTTTTGCAAGAGTTTGTAATCAAAATCATATGACTCACTGGAAGTTCCTGATAGGACCACTGGGTGAACAGAAGCCACTGAAGAATCCACATATGCATCCTTGCTAATGGTATGCCCAAGATCGCTGCAGCCATCAGACCTAATACTTTTAAGACTTCTGCGGCTGGTGCTCTGTCCTTCGACACTAGTGAGTTGACATGTTGGCAAAGGAGAAGAACCCTCTCTGTTGGTAGTCATAGAGTGGTGGTTGAATTGTCTAACTCTGCCCCTATAAAGATAATATGCTGCGATGGCGACAAGGCAGATTTTTCTGAGTTGACTGTAATGCCTAAGTGATGGCAGAGTGTCAGAGTGTATTCTCTTGCTTGAATAAATTGATGCCTGGTGGTGGAGGTAAGGAGCCAATTGTCTAGGTACAGAAACACCTGGAATCCTAGACGCCTCAGATGTGCCGTGACCACTGCCATGCATTTGGTGAACACTCTGGGGGCTGTAGTGAGACCAAAGGACAGGGCTCGAAACTGATAATGATTGGCTCCCAGATGGAAACGCAAATGATCTCTGGATGGCCTGGCCATTTTTATGTGGTAGTACGCATCCTTGAGATCTATCGAGCACATCCAATTTTCTTTCCCTAAAAAGGGGAGTATTGACTGAAGCGTGACCATTCAGAACTTCTCTTTCTTTACAAATTGGTTGAGTCTGTTGAGGTCCAAAATAGGTCTCCAGTCCCCTGTCTTCTTTGGAACCAAAAAGAATCTTGAGTAAGTTCCGGATCCTATTTGGTCTGCTGGGATTAGCTGGATGACTCTTTTTTTCTAGCAACTTGCGGACCTCTATAGTTGTTGTCCCCTGTAACTGGATGGAACATCCGGGATTCTCCTTGGGGGTGTGGGTTGGGTGAAGAATAGTATGAAATACCCTCTGGAAATAATACTTAGTACCCAGCTGTTGTTTGTTATATCTTGCCAGGCGTCTGGGTATAAAGACAAGTGACCCCTGACTGCCTCCAGAGCAGGACAGTCGGGTTTCCCTTCAGGAACGTTGATAGGGTTGACCAGAGAAGTGATCTCTGTCACCCTGGTGTTGCGGACCCCTTCTGCCACGAGGGTGGCATTTTCCATTATTACTCCCTCTTCTGCCCCTAGAGGGGGGGTTGACCACGTGTGTCCTGAAAGGCTCCTTGGGCTTTTCGGAACCACATTTTACCTCCCCATTGGCCTTTGGGGTAAGGCCAAGTAGGGGTGGAAAAACGGACTCTGAAGGCAGACAGAGCTGTTCCCTCCTGCTCACACCTGGTGAGAGTTTCCTTCACTTTGGGTCCAAAGAGAGATGAGCCATCAAACGGGTGTTGACAAATGAAGACTTAAATGGCTCCGCGAAGGAGCACAAGTGCATCCAGGAATGTCGTTTTAGTGCAATTCCTGTACCCGCTGCTCTACTCGTCCCATCAGCTGTATATGATATGAGACACATGGACGAGTTCACGATGGAGTTTAGGGTAGCGAGCTGGGCGGCAACTTTGTCAGAAGCCCATGCAGCTACAGTACCCTGAAGAGTATCTCCCAATTCCTTAAGGAGATCTCTTTGCAATCTGGTGAAGTAGGTCAAATAGTTCAGGGATCGGAGTGTAAAAGTCATTGAACTAAACATGCGTTTCCCATATTGATCCATGATCCTGGACTCTCTGTTAGGAGGATGGATCATCGAGGAAGTCACAGACATTTCTTCTTGGTGGCGGCCACCACCACCATGGCATCAACAGGGACTCCATTGGACAAAAAGTCTTTATCTATGGGGGCAAAAATTAACTTGTTGGGCCTCCGAGGGACAGGCTCCATGGACTCTGGTGACTCCCACGCCCTTCAAGATACCAGCTGCATGAGCTCATCGAAGGGCGGAGACACCCAAGAGGTGGAAGGTTAAGACCAGAAAGCCTTCAGGAGAACTGACTCGCCCTCAGTAGGGTGTTTGGATTGCCAATCACCCCTCTGCCTAAGGATCTCGAGTATCTCCGCAAAGGAGATATCCTCAGAGGGGGATCGGGGGACCCCCTTCTGACTCACCCAAGTCAGTATCAGATGTGAAAGACTCCTGTGGGGAGTCCAAGTGTCTCCTCTTACACAATCTCTTCCTGGGGGCCTCCTCAGTAGGAGCCTCTGGGGAGGTCTTGGAAGAGCAAGGGATGCCCTGTGGGGCTACCTGTGGCTGAGGGTCTCTACGCTTGGCCAGGACGATGGACGCAGAAGTGGACACATGCACCTTGGGGGAAGAAGAGGCCAGACCTGGTGTCGAGGATGTCTTTGGGGACAAGGCTCTCCTCATGGCTTCGAAAGCATCACGGCTTCGATGAGAAGGAGACAACAGATCTGAGGGGACCACCATCCCCTCCTGCACCGAGGCCATGGGCTCTGAGCTGGAGGTAGGAGCCGAGCTCATCCGAGCCGAGGCCTGAGAGGAAGAGTCGGCACCAACAATTCGGTGCAACTATCCTCCCCGGACCCGACAGGAGAGTGTCGGCCCCTAGAGTCCCCAGTCGGTGCCGAGGATGTCAGAGTAGATGGAACCGATGACACCGGAGCAGGTCTCGGCTCTAAAGGCTCCACGAACAGCAGGTCAGCCCCCCTCTGGCTCCAATGATCTGGTACAGCTCAGAGGAGGAGCAGTCAAATCAGGGATGGTGGTCTTCCGTTCTGACGCTGGGGTTGGAACCGACAACAATTTGGCAAGGCCTGGTGCCTGTAAGAGCTTCTGCACCAATCGGTCCATATCCAAATCCAAGAGACTGACAGAAGATCTAGAGGAGTGCACCGAAGGTGCCAATTGGAGGAGTGGAGATACAGGTCTCTCAGAGACCGGCTCTAAGACAGTGGGCCGGCTCCGAAAAGAAGAGACACTCGGCTCCAATAGCTGTGGAGCCGAAGTCCTGGAATCCTTCACTTTCTTAGACTTTTTAGATGCCTTCTACTCAGTGGATGATTTTGATGATTTAGAGGACTTGCTGGCCCCATCCAGGTCAGACAAAGCTTCAGTAAAAGGATGCTTCAGCAAACCTCAATCCACAAGCTTCCTTTTCCTCTCTAAAAGAACCCTTGAAGAAAAGGAATGGCAAATGCTGCAGGACTCCTGCAAGTGCACCGCACCCAAACAATACACACACTGAACATGCCCATCAGTGAGAGACATCTTTTGCCCGCAGTCTGGACATTTTTTGAATCCAGACTTTGGGTGCTTATCTTTTTCCTCAGATGTATTAAACAAAATACAGACTAAACAGTCTAAAACAACCTAGAAGAAAAATCTACCCAAGGCTCAAGATAACACTACTAATAAACAAACACCGTTTAACGGATGGCCGAGAAAAAACAAGCCAACAGTATAATACAGCCTAAAGTTAAAGCTATCCTTAGGCTCAACTGTAATACAAAACACACTCTAACAATGGCCTGGGAAAGGAAGTCCAACTCTACTAAATGTGTAACAGCACACTGTCTACACTATGACCACCATAGTAATATAAGGAGACACACACTGAAAAACTAGGCCTAACACGTGGCTGCTACAAATATGATAAACTATGAAGCACCAAGGGAATAGGTCTAAAGAGACAACTACAGGAGCTATATATATAAGTAATTATCTATAAAAGATAAATAAGTTTCTGAAAAAGACTTGCAAATAATGATTTTGTATCAAAAAAAGGCTAGAGCGAACTGGAACCCTTGAGATCCATGCCACGGCAAACTAGATCTGAGGTAGTGCCAGCAGTGCATCATGGGATAAGGGGCTTGGTCTCGAGCTACTGGTAAACCTTGAGCTTTTCTAACGGCCATCGGCTCCGAACCCATCAGTGAAGAATGAACGGCGAGATTGAACAACTTCCATATATATATAAATAAATGCTATTTATATGCATATATATATATATATATATATATATATATATATATATATATATATATATATATAGTTCTACCTGAGATAGTCGACACTCCAGAACACCGACAAGCGAATCGCGAGCGCCAGAAGATCGACAATGCAGAAGACCAACGCGACGGATTAAAACACGGACGCCGAGGATGCCGACATGGGAAAAGGCTGTGTAAGTATGCGGTAGTGACGGACGTTAGGGTGCGAGTAAGGTAAGTGTGGATATTGACGGTCTGTGGGGATAGGAGTGGGTTAAGTGAGTTAGGGTCAGTGCGCGGGTTAGGTAAGTGTGTGGTAGTGATAGTCTTTGGGTTAGGGGCGGGTTAAGTGAGTTAGGGTTAGGGAGTGGGTTAGGTAAGTGTGCGGTAGTGATAGTCTTTGGGTTAGGCGCGGGTTAAGTGAGTTAGGGTTAGGCAGTGGGTTAGGTAAGTGTGCGGTAGTGATAGTCTTTGGGTTAGGGGCGGGTTAAGTGAGTTAGGGTTAGGGCGCGGGTTAGCTGAGTATGCGATAGTGACGGACCTTAGGGTTAGGGTTTGGGTTAGGGTTGTAGATAGTTGTGTATGTGAGGTTTAGTGTGGGTTTGTAGGGATTTTGGTGTGCTTGTGTTGTGTGTGTGGTTTTTGGACAGGGGATGTGTTTTGTTTGTTGATTGTTATTATTGTGGTGTGTGCAGTGTATGCGGTTTCGTGTTTGTGTACCGTCGGTTATTTCGTTGTCAGGCATGTGAGGTTTCGTGTTTCTGCACTGTCGATTATGTGGTGTCGGTGATTGCGTTGTCGGTGTTCTGGGGTTTCGATTATGTCAGGTAGACCCATATATGTATATATATATATATATATATATATATATATATATATATATATATGGGTCTACTTTAAAAGACCGAACCAACGATTCCCCGACATGCGGAAAACGAAGACCAAACGACCGACATGTAAGTTTACCGACAGGGTGATTTGCCGACAGCGGAAAGACCGACATGGGTAATGTGCGATCGCGACTCGGTAAGTGTGCGACAGTGACGGCGTTAGGAGCGGTGAGGTAAGTGTGCGATATTGTGGGATTTCGGGTTAGGCTGTAGGAAAGGTGAGTGTGTGTTAGTGTCGGAGTTAGGGTTCGTGTAAGGTAAGTGTGTGATAGTGAGGGACTGTAGTTTAGGGACGGGTTAAGTGAGTTAGGTTTAGGGTGCAGGTAGGTGAAGTGTGCGATAGTGTCGGAGCTTGGGCTAGGGGTGGGTTAAGTGAGTTAGGGTTAGGGTGCAGGTAGGTGAAGTGTGCGATAGTGTCGGACCTTGGGCTAGGGGTGGGTTAAGTGAGTTAGGGTTAGGGTGCAGGTAGGTGAAGTGTGCGATAGTGTCGGACCTTGGGGTTAGGGGTGGGTTAAGTGAGTTAGGGTTAGGGTGCAGGTAGGGTGAGTGTGCGATAGTGTCGGACCTTAGAGTTAGGGTTTGGGTTAGGGCTAGTGGGTATGCTATGTAGTGTGATGTGTTGTTTACGTTCGGTGTGTCGGTGTTATGGTGTTCGGTGTTTTGCGTTGTCGGTTTTGTGTGTTGTCGGTTATCTGGCGTCGGTGATTTTTGTGTCGGCGAAGTAGTGTGTCGGTCTTTCAAAGTAGACCCATATATATATATATATATATATATATATATATATATATATATATATATATATATATAAAATATATTGCTACACTATATTTTAAGGACTGAGAGCTACTTTGGTAGAGTTTTGTTTGCTGTTTTTTAAAGTACTCGACCAAGGAAGGTTCCAACAACCAAAACTCCAGCAGTAATGAAAAAAACTTCTTTAATAAATCCAATGCAGACCAATACACGATACAGTATATGTGTTGTGTATTGGTCTGCACTGGATTTATTAAAGAAGTTTTTTTTCATTACTGCTGGAGTTTTGGTTGTTGAAACCTTCCTTGGACGAGTGCTTTTTGTATTGCTGCTTGTTTCAACCTTGTTTGTTCCTGTTTTTTAAAGTGTCTATGGATGCAGTAGTTGGATAACTTGGATATGCTTTGTTGGTTGAGTTTGGATGGGTGATATTTTGACTGCTATTTGTGGTAGAAGGTTCTGGGTTTGAGTATATGTCACCCATATTGTCAGTAGTTGGCACCGTACAGGCATTCAGTTAAATCTGACAACTGCTTTTAGAGTCTAGCTCGAGCTTTATTATAGTGATCTGGATGTTTTAGGACAATTTCTTTTAAAGTAAATAATGAGAGTTATAGAGGGAGATATGGATCTGGTAGATAAATTTGTTAAGTGTGGTTAGGGCTTATTAATGGTACCCTTTGCAGGGAGATGAAAGTTTTTTAACCATTGACAAGATGTTAGAGTTGGTATGGACCGTATTACTTGTTTTATTGGTTGGACCGTATTTCTTGTTTTATTGGTTGGACCATATTTCTTGTTTTAAGATGTTAGAGTTGTTAGTAGTGTTAAATGGAGTATATAAGGCAAAGTGTAGCATACTGCAAATGAAGTATATAAGGTTGATGGTTTGGTTTTGGAAATTGTAGGAGGCGGTTATGTTAGTGAGTTGAGGATCTGTTTATAGAGGGTTAGTCTAGTGAGAAGGAATATTGAGGTTAATTAGAATTAGCTATGTAAGTTGTCATGCAATGCCTAAGGTGGAGGTTGTGATGTTAAAAAGGCTGGTGAAGAGATATGCTAATGAGGGAGGGTTGAATGGGAGGGGAATTTCAAAAAGATGAAATGTGGTTGTCTGATTTCATGGTGTGAAAACAGTTAAGTATAAAGGAAATTATGTTGGATTGGGAAGGATAGGGGTAGGGTAGGGTAGGGACAAAAAGTGCTAATGAATCCAGGAATCTCCTAGATTGCTTCTAGAAGCCTCCTCAAAATAACAGACTACATGCCCCATGTGGTACAGGCTTAATGAAAAGCAAATCAACTAAAAACAAAGCAATCAACTCATCTTTTCAGTGGGTTGTTTTTCTGTGGGAAGCAAACTCCTGACATATATGCAAATGCTACTGGACCCCTGGATGTAACATAATCAACTCTGAAGTTGTTGCACCTTAGGGCAGTGGAAAAACTGTGACTGCAGTGATGTCCTACAATGGTGACATCTTTTAGCCAAGTGTTACTAATCAAGCACTTGGCTACTGCAGAAGTGACATACTACTTATCCTATAAAGGATTCTGCTAGAAACATACCTGATGCCCAGCATTGCAGATTTCTGGATTTTTTTTGTTTGAAAGAAAGTCATAAAGCAGCTGGTAAAGAGTTAAACATTTATCTAAAAATCCCTGGGATGGTGGTGGGATACTGAGATAAGTGGATGAACCCTTTGAGAGAAAGTTGGTGGTTATCATTCCTCTAGTATAGAGGTATATCTGGTTCCTCAAAATCATCTTAGCAATGTCAGTGTTTCATCAGGTAGCACACTTGCTCATAGAACTGGAATACCAGACTGCTGTAGGTTCTATTCCCACTCAGGATGACAGGATTACTGGCAGCAGTGCTGCACTCTTGAGTGTGTCATCCTTTGGATGAAATTTTAAACCAAAGTCCCATCAGCTTGAGTTGGTGGCAGCTCAGGTGGGTGTAAATGATCCTATGACACCAATCAAAAAGAGTAGGGGTTCTTTTATTTACAATATTTACATTACAATACACACAAAATTCACAAAAAATTAGAAAATACTTTGCATTAACAAACATAAAAAACACAAAAATGTTACTGCCATTATTTCTCCTTCTCCTCTCTTGTTGAGACAACCAAAATCTTACCCTCTTCAAAATTTCCTCCTGACTCTTTTACTAAACAGCATCTCTTTTAACCTGGCCTCCCAGATATTTCAGATAATACCAAATGAGACTTTATCCATCTTATCAATCATATTCCTATCTTTAGCTCCATGATACCCTTATAAAATCATATTTATAAACAAGTACTCCACCTTTTTAACATCTCCTAAAGAAAATAATTCAAAAAAGGTTCTCTATAATTTCTTCGCCCTTTTATACCTGAAAAAAATATCTTCTGTAGTTTCCATGTCTTTAAGAAATAAACATAACCTCTGAGATATTTTGTATATTATCCCTTATAAGCAATTTATTTATTCCCAATTTCCACAAGACATCTTGACACTCAAATAATTTACTAAATATATTTTCCTGCTTTCACAGCTTTAATAACATCAGTACTCCAATCTCTCCAAGGATTCACCCCATAACATCTCCTGATCTCCTCACAATATTACTGTACCAGGCTTTCCTGGACATTTTTTATATTTTTTGACTTCCAAACTCTACTTCCTTGTTTTATTTTGATATTCAATTAGTTATCTATTCCCAAAAATCATTTTCCTCTTCAATCTCCCTTCCCTTCCCTCCACTTCCCATACTTTGTACCAAAAATCACTAGAGGAGTTCTCTTACATTTACTATTTTTATCTACTAGCACCTTATATAAAGTCATGAATGCTGCATACAGAATTGGATTGATTAAACCTAAATCCCTTCATCAGATCCAGTATACTAACTCTCTCCCTTCATGAGATTCAGCTTAGAACTCCCAAAACAGACGATACTGTTTGCATCAATTCCTTTTCTTTTACACTAGGAATCTATAAACCCTCACCAAAAAAACAATCCTTCCTAAAATAACTAAATTAACCCTATAAACCTTTTTATTATAGAGTATCCTACACCATTTCCATAACCTCCCTATACCTTTAATGTTATCTATTTTTCTATCCCATCACTCATAAATTACTTCTTTTTTCCCAAATCTTACACCTAACAAACTTACCTCAATCATATCAAAATTAGCACCATCTATCTTCCCATCTTTTCCTATCCCACAACTCTTATATTTACTCCTTTCTAACCCTACTATCCCCAAGCATTTAATAACATACCTAATAATCCTTCCCATCCATCTTTCATCCTTTGATGTTACAATTATATCATCTGCATATGAAGAGAGAGCAGGAAACGCAAACTATCAGGCGAGATGAACACTTATCAGCCGAGAAGGTAAAGACAGTAAGCACGCTTTATTTCAATTTGTCTGACTATACTTTGACCGATAGCGATATTGAACTACTTAATAATGGTCTTTCCTTTGTCCCCTCAAGAGGGAGCATAATGTCCGACTTATTGATTGACTTGCGTTCTTTTGCACGAGCAGTCAGTTTGAAACTGCTCTTTAACAAAGATATAAATACTTCTATACTAAATACTGCCAGTATTCCAGCATATAAAAAGAAAAGTTCGTTTACACCTGTTATGCCAACCCATGTAGATTCATTTGTGAAATTGTGTGAAGCAGATTTTTATAATTATTTTAATAATGGTACTAGGCATTGCGCTTTTTTTAATATGTCAAGTAAAAATATGTATTCATTACAAACTTTGAGACATGATGCTTCACTTACTTTTAGGCCAGTTGACAAGGGAGGAGGCTTAGTCATTTTTAACACGGCAGATTATAATATTCTAATGAATAATATGTTGGAAGCTGACAATACCTATGTTTTAATAGATCAAGTTAAGTTTGATTTCATCATTAAGAATATTAGAGATGATATGTATGATATGCTTATGTGCTGTCAGATAACTGAGACTTTATATGATTACTTTCATGTTGAGCACCCGGTAGTACCTGTCATTAAAGGACTACCAAAATGCACAAGGGGATTTTACCACCACCCATGAGACCGATAGTGTCTGGTGCCAAATGGGTCACCGAAAATATATCCATTTTTTTAGAGAAAACGCTTAGACCACTTTTGGAAGCCATACCTACGGTCCTTAAAGATACATACCAGCTTATAAACTTTATACAGTCTTTGGACTTTGAATTTATACAGAACAAACATCTTTTAATCACAATGGATGTGCAAAGCTTGTTTACCTCAATCCCTAATGATGCAGGGATTGATGCCATCCGTGAATTATTACAATACCACCATGACTTGAAAGGAAATAAAGCCATCATGATATGTCAACTATTAGACATAGTATTAAGTAACAATGTGTTTGGTTTTAATGATAAACTTTATCTTCAGTCATGTGGTGTAGCTATGGGAACCCCGTGTGCAAACACGCAAATTTGGTTGTACATCACTGGGAGCTGAACCATGTTTTTACACACCCTTTTTTTAACAAAGTTGTACTATACAAGCGTTTTGTTGATGATATTCTGATTGTTTGGGATGGCTCTATCAAAGAATTTTATGATTTTAGAACTCATTTAGAAACTACTACCACTTTCTTGAGGTTTTCAATTGAAACCTCCTACTTATTGGTTAATTTTCTGGATGTATGTATCACTATTAGAGGAGGGAAATTAGTAACCACACTTTATAAAAAAGAATGCTGGAAGAACACCATTTTGAAATACAACAGCATGCATCCCCGCCATATATTCAAAGGCATTTTGAAAAGTCAGTTTGTTAGACTTAGTAAAATATGCCTTGACAAGCAAGATTTGACTAAGAAAGCTGATGAAATGGTGAACATGTTTCTATCAAGAGGATATAACCATGATTTAGTTATGGAAGTCAGAAACAGTATTTTGCCTTTAGAATCTCTGACTCCATATGAAGCCAAAACCAACTACCAGGCTGTCAATTTCATAAACATTGGTCATAAATTCAATCATACTGAAAGAGTTTCATTCATTACAACATATACCAATGATTTTATGAACATTAAGAGAATATTAGTTAACAATTGGAGAGTTTTAACGTTGGATGAACCTACTAAAAGAATAGTAGGTCACTCTCCACTTATAGTGTATAGGAGCAACCAAAATTTAAAATCTCTGTTATGTGACAGAAAGCCAAGATTGCTTTACAACAATTTAAGTAATAATGAACTTCCTGGAACTTACCCCTGTTACAGTTGTAATTATTGTAAGTTCATCACCAAAAATCAAGTTTTTGTGCATCCAGAACTTGATTTTACATTTACACCTAGGTTTAGAGCTAATTGTGACACCTCGGGCTTAGTATATTTAGCCACATGTGAAGATTGCAATGCATTTTACATAGGCCTCACAAAAAGGAAACTCAAGAACAGGATATATAATCATCAATATGATATAAGAAAGAAAAATGAGTTGAATGCTTTGGCTAAGCATGTGATTTCTAATCCATCGCATTCCTTTGTGTTCAGGGTGCTGCAAGTGGTAGAAGCTACAGAACGAGGTGGTGATTATCTAAACCAGTTAGAATTAAATGAACTCAAATGGATACTTAGATTAAGGGGCCATTACTTGCCAGGTCTGAACAACTATATTAGTATTAGATCCTTTCTAAATAATCGAAGATGAGTTTATTTTAGAATGGATAAATTTGTTCAGTAGCCTCTAACTATCATCCATGGTCAATGATGAAAAAATACTTTTTATTTAGCATTTTATACATGCTTATTTTTTAGTCTGTTTTTTATACTGATTCATTTAATATATAGTTGCTTGGTATCTATTCAAAGTTCATTATTTCATGCATAAAAGATTTTATTTTAAGAAATTCATGATGGATATTATATTTATATTTGCATTCATATATATTTATTATTATCCATATTTACACATATATATTTATACATTTTTAACCTAATATAAACATATTTGCACTGAATTCATTCTAAGAATATTATATGTAATTCATTACATTTTTTCATCATCATCTTATGCGTCTATTTTATATATATTTATATATAGTTCATATACTTATAAGCTTACATACATATTCATCTATTTATTTATTTATTTATTTATTTATTTATTCATACGGTGTTTTGACAATCAGCTTCATATTTATATATATATATTTAACATTTAATTTAACTGTATTTTAGCATATACCAGTGAGATCACTTTTAAGCTTTTGAGTAATACAAAATATATTCACATTAATACACTTTAAATGAATTGCACAGTTCCAAAAGTTCTCTGATTGATTTACATCCTGAAGTTTTATATATAAATATTTAGCTTGCTTAGACTTTTTAATACACTTCAGAACTAAGAAATGCTAATATGGCTTTTGATGAACTACTAAATGTATCTGCATCTACAGCTTTATATTTTGTTCAAGAGTTAGCTACTATGTTGCAATGTTTATTGAAACAAGTTTTCTCTGAAGCACTACGTAGAATATATGCTACTATTTTTTATTTATTTATTAAATCTATATATGTACCTTTAATCTGGTATGATTTTATGGTATACACATGACGTTTTACTTTGATTGTTCTTAACTTTTAAATCACTCAGTTTTCAAGTGCAGCTTCCTTTTTAAATACTAAATGTTTTAAGCCCAGTTTTTAAATGTTTCTCTGTGGTTAATTGATTAATTTAATTCATCTGCTGATAGGCTAAGCCTCCCTATAAATTCATTGATGTTAACATTTTCAAATTGTCTGATGAAGCGTATGGTAGCATACGCGAAAGCGCTTACCTTCTGTTTTGTTTTAATAATAAAAAGTCAAAAATTGTTACGTGGCAGAGTCGGAAGTTTTCATTATATATTCATCTGCATATGAAACAAAATTAGGAATATAAACAGTATCATTAATGTTCTACTCTAGATACCCTTTAATGTCTTTTCTCCCATTTTCAGACCTACCACATTCATAACCGAATAAAATAATATCCTACTCATAGGGCAACCTTACCTCACATCCCTTTTTATATATACTACAGAACTTAACCATCCATTCACCAAAATCCTAACTGTAACATTATTATAAACAGACTGCAACACATTTGAAATACTCCATCTCAAATCACATTCTTTCACAATATTCCATAAGCCCTCATTAACCACGCAAACACTTTTCTAACATTCCCCACTAACAATCATACATCTCTTCCCCTACATAAAATATCACTCACCATTTCTCTCACTAACACCAATAATTCCTGACTATATCTACCATTAACACCAAAGATAAACTTTATCAAAAACTTCATGCAAAACTTCATTAAACCTAATCTTCAATACCTTCAAGAAAATCTTACAATCCATGTTATTTAAAGTAATAGGACTTTTCTCCTTTTCTTTTTCCATATGAATTTAATAGCCCCCTCACATACTTCATCCTTCACTATACCTTCCTCTAACCACTCATTAAACACATTTAATAATATCATCTTTTGACATACTTTTACATTTTTATATACCTCATAGCTTATACCATCAAAACTGGATACATAATTACTTAACCTTAAGCCACACCATATTCAACTCTTCCAATGAATATTTTCTCATTAAACTTTCAGTAGCCTCACCAGAAAACACCTTAACCCTCACATCACATTTCCAAGCCTCCTTTGTTTCTCATAGACAGTCCTAACAAAGTATAACCACATTATACGTTATAACTTTTTGATTATGAGTAACAATTCCTTTTTTTATTTTTAACTTCTTTAGCCAAATAATAGCTCTGCTTATATAATAACCTATGAGTCTAAATGGAGAGATGAGAAATTAGCAAGCAAAGGACAGTAGTATTGTTGCAAATGAATTCATTCTCAAGTCTTGGGTGAGTACTTTCATGAGGAGGACCCTGTTTTTCACAAAATCTCACCAAGATGAGCACATGAAAATGCAAAGGCATCAAGATATGGAAAAGTTTGCAATAAAAAAATAAGATCACCAAGAGGGAACATAGAGCAGAAGTTATGGAATACCTACGAAGTGAAGGATTTAATGTAGAAAGTCTAACACAGGTTATACGACACCATGGTGGAACAACAATGGGTTCCCCAAGTAAGGAGAAACAGGCAGAGCAGGACACATCTGAAGAAGAAATATGGACACGGGAAGGAAAAAGACATTTTTTATGGTGAAATATTTATGCAAAGGAGAAAGCAAAACTAATCAATATAAAAAGAGCAGCACCAAAGATATTTGAAGAGAAATACAGGCAAAGGCATCCAGCTATGGAATATTTTATAAGACAAAAAATAACAAAACAAAGAGGAAAATTAGAAAAGAGGATTAGTAATGAAGAAGTTAGATATAGAAACTGAGATTATGGATTACCTGCGAAGTTAAAGATTTAGTGTAGAAAATCTAACTCTGATAACACCACAGCAGGATAGAGTAGTGGATCCCCAAATTAAGGAGAAACCAGTTGAGTGAGAAATATCTGCTCAGTTGCCATATGCAGGCACTTTTGAGCCGTACACAGGAAACCAGTACAAAAGTTCAGTTGGAGTTGCACAGCAAGGGAAGGAACAGTAAACTGTGGCAACTGTGATGCAGTCAACATTGTGGAGTAATAGGCCAGTGAGTTCCCATTCCCATATGAAAGAGAAACAGATGACCATAGGATGAAACTGAAGAGAATCTGGTACAGGAAGATGCTCTGGACCTTTCTGTAGAATGCCCACAGGAAATGGAGAACAAAGAATGTACTCTCAATTTAGAAGAAAGTGATTTAAGAGAAGGGTTCATTGATTTAACAGAAAAGAACAGACATATTAAGATCAATGAAAGAAACAGACTACAAAAAGCCAAGAAAAGCTCAAAAGTTAGAAGTTTGATAAAACAAACACAGTAATTAGGACTGTTCACAGAAATTCATGCAATACAACAAACGTAAATAGGATATATTACTGTGCAGTTAAATTAATAACATATAAAGTTTTACCACAAAAACACAGGGCAGTAAGGAGAAGGAAGGGGAGAAATTAAATGCCACTATAGAAGGGTACCTGACAAATCTTCGAATAATCAAAATTTGGAACGTTACATGGTCGAGACCAAACTTCGAAATTTTGAGTGTTCGAAGATAGACTTTCAATGGTGCCTTATGGTGCAGATAGGGAGACTTTCCCTTTTCTGCACTGAAGTGCCGTCTCGGAGTTGGTATATTTAAGTAGGGGGGTGGGCAGCCCCCATGGGGTGCAGGGGCTCGCCTATCTATACTGTTAAAATGTTTTTCTCTGTTTTTACTTTTTTTTTATTTTATGTTCGAACATCCAATTTGGTCTCGACCATGTAATGTTTGGCATTTTGGATGTTCAAACATTTAACATAGACCCTTATAGAAGTATCAAACAGAGAAAACTTTAAAGCAATTAAGACCAAAAGTGTCACTGTTAGAAGAGTACAGAAGCAAGAACAGATCAACAAAAATGTTCAGAAAAACAGACATGATAAAAGCAATGCACAGTATCAGAACAGATCAGGATCTATTATGCATTACTGCAAATAATAAACTAAAAATATCAGCACGGTTAGAAAAACTTAAAAGACATGCAGATAAATATAAATGAAAAGTACAAAATAAGCAATTTATTGATGACTCAAAAAAGTTGTATAGTGATTTGGGAAACAAGGCAAAAGAAACTGAAACACCATCAAAATGAAGAAATAGATGTATTTCAGTGAAATATCTATGAAGACCCTGTTGAACATAACAAAGATGCTGAATGGATAGAAGAAGTAAAAGAAAGAATATGAAGTTCAAATGTACAGGATATGAAATGGGGTGAAGTAATGGCCAGAGAAACTGAAACAAAAGTTTAAAAAAGCTAGTAACTGGAAAACCCCAAACCCAGATGCAATACCTAACTTTTGGCTAAAAGTATTAACATCTTTACATGAAGATTCAAACATGAGTAAGAACTATTCATATGCGCAGCCCGAACAGATACCAACCCAGTTAACAACAGGAAAAACAATACTCCAACTTAAGAGCGAACCTGCAAGCTATCCCAAAAACTATAGACCAACAACTTGCCTTCTGACAAAGTATAAACTATACACTGGAATTGATACTGACAGAGTTTTTAGTCATTTAGAAGAAAACTCAGTCAATGCAATAGAACAAAAGGGTGATAAAAGAAAGTTATATGGAACAAAGGATCATTTGTTGTATAAAGTCATAATAGAGAATTGTAAAAAGGAGAAGAATTTAAGTATGGCATGGACAGACTACAAAATAGCATTTGACAGTATCCCACATTCATGGATAAAAGAGTGCTTATGATACACCCTACACCAGTTGATTACATTACAATGACCATGAAACAGTGGCAAACCACTTTGCAGTTAAGCCATGATAAAGGACAAATTACTACTACTATAAATTACTAAATCTGAAGGTAATGCTACTCAGTGCTAGAAGTCTAAACATCAAAATGCGCTCTCTTGAGGCACTCCTAAAAATGGAGAACATCGGTATCTGTGCAGTAACTGAGACGTGGTTCAAGGCTCCAGAGAGCACTCCTGCAATACCAGGCTACAACTCTTACCACACTTTTCGGCCACCAAACCAGGACCGAAACACTAAAGGTAGAGGAATGTCCATATTCACCAAAGATATTCACACCACCAGGCTAGTTGCCCAACACAATGCTTCTGAAATTCTCCAGGTACAACTAACACTAGGTAAGACTGGAATCCAAATTGTAGCTTGCTACAGATCCCCCACCATGCCCCAAGATTCTCACTACACCTTTCTAAACATACTGGAAAATATTAAGATACAACCAAACACAGTAATACTGGGTGGTTTCAACTACCCTGCAATTAACTGGTTAAACTACTCGTGTACCAACACCTTTGCCCAACAGTTTTTGGAATTCATAAATTCCAGTGCCCTGGATCAACTAATCCATAGTCCCACCAGGGGCTCCAATATCCAAGACCTGGTCATTACCAACATGGGAAATCAATGCTCCACACCTATGGTCACCCCCTTGTTGGTCAGGTCTGACCATAAGCTAATCACCCTTGACATCCACATCCCTCCCCCACCCCCCAGTAAAGAAACCTCTGTAAAAAACTTCTCCAAAGCCAACTTCATGCTACTCAAGTCAGAAGTGACAAACTTCTTGACACCCATGCAGATGGGAACTGAAAGTTTGACTGCTGAATCCTACACTAAAGCATTGTACGAGCACATCCACTCGTGTATGAATTGTGCCATCCCAAATAGAACCAAGACGCTCTTCTCCAAAAAAAAGGAAGCCAATCTGGTGGTCCCCTGCCATAAACAAACTTTGCAACAAAAGGAAGAAACTGTTGCAGAAAAGAGGAAAATCCCAGGATGCAAAAAACTCCCTTATCAGCCTCAGTAAGAAGCTGCGATCCCTCATAAAATCCTCCAAAGCTAGTTATGTAAATAAAATTGCCAAAGATTTCAAAGACAGCCACAAGGCATTCTATAGCTATGTCAAGAATCTAAATGGCAATGCTCAGATCTGCTCTGAGCTACAACAGAATGGCATTAAATATACTGATCCCAAGGATATTGCCAATATCCTGGCAGACGATTTCAGGGCCAACTTTACCCCCTTCTCACCACCTAAAGGACCCATCACAATACCGAAAGATTGCCAAATTCCGGTAATAATGTCCACACAGGTAAAAACTGCACTCTCCAAAGCTAGGAATATAGCATTCATGGGACCAGACGACATCCCGGGTTGTGTACTACACAAACTACAAAATGAACTGGCACCTCACCTAAGTGTCATGTTTAAACATAAAACCTCTGAAGTGTATAGCTTCCGCAGCGGAAAAAACAAACTTGTAAACGGATTGCTGTAGATAAAGCTGGTACTCAGAAAAACCTCCAGGCAATCGAGTGAACAGTTCACTTTTATTCATAAACCACACAAAAATATATTAACGCTCTTCCACATAAAATACTCGCGTTTTCGTCTCACAAATGTGGGACTTCATCAGATCTAAGGTAGTTGTGCAATGAAACATTTAAATAGGAAAATATCCTATTAATTAAAAACAATATACCAATGATACTCAATTTCCACATTTTAAAATGCCCTATCGGCTTCAATATCTCATGAATATTCATGAGCGTCTAAATTAATTATTAAGCATCTCAGTGGTGAACACTGACGCTTATTCCAAAGGACATACATTCCTATGTGTTCTTCACTCACGCTGTTATGCCATACGCTTGATGCGAATTTGTCTCAATGTTAGGCTTCCATCTGCCATTACATATATATATTCTCAGTGAACTTAAGGTAATGCAGTGTATTGACTTTACGTACTTGTAAGGAATTTTTAATTCGTAAGATCCTTGACCACTTCTTAATATGAAGGAAAGTCAATGTTGCCTGTGCCACTTCTGATTAATGTAAAAAGTTAAAAATACTTAAAAACATAGCTGTATGTACAAATATAAACATGTCATATATATAAATATTTAAATAAATATATGAATAAATATATAAATATGTATAAATATAAAGTGCATTAAGTGTGTTTAAAACCAAACTAGTGACAAAATGAATATTACATACCTTGCAGATGTTAAATTTATAGGGACTTAATGAATATATCTAATGAATTTCTTAAGATCTTTGTTATTATTAAAATGAATAAATGAATATTCATGAGATATTGAAGCCGATAGGGCATTTTAAAATGTGGAAATTGAGTGTCATTGGTATATTGTTTTTAATTAATAGGATATTTACCTATTTAAATGTTTCATTGCACAACTACCTTAGATCTGATGAAGTCCCACATTTGTGAGACGAAAACGCAAGTATTTTATGTGGAAGAGCGTTAATATATTTTTGTGTGGTTTATGAATAAAAGTGAACTGTTCACTCGATTGCCTGGAGGTTTTTCTGAGTACCAGCTTTATCTACAGCAATCCGTTTACATGTTTAAACATAGCTTCACCTCAGGCTTTGTGCCCACTGAGTGGCGCACAGCTACAGTTATCCCACTCCACAAGGGGGGATCCACCTTGGATCCTGGGAACTACTGCCCCATCAGTCTGACGAGCCTGATCTGCAAGGCCATGGAACTTATTATCATGGAACTTGTAAACAAAGACATTGGCAACCTTCAAAACTGGACCCCACCCAGTTTGGCTTTGTGAAGGGCCGATCTTGTCTCCTGAACCTGATTGACTTCTTTGAATCAGTCTTCAGAGCTGTTGACGAGGGTAAGGCGGTCCACACAGCCTATCTGGACCTCGCCAAGGCCTTCAACACCATCCCCCACTCTGGAACCATAGATATACTTACTAAGCTGGGCATTAATCCCTACATCACTCGATGAGTTTCCAACTGGCTTACTGACAGAACCCAGACTGTAAAAGTAGCCAACTCCAAATCCAGCTCCGGACAATTGACAAGTGGAGTACCTCAGGGTTCAGTCCTGGGACCGCTGTTGTTTGGCATCTACTTCTCTGAAGTACAGTCCAACACTAAGGGACTCTGGCTAACAAAGTTCACAGATGACTGCAAACTGGGAGTCATTATTGAATCCCCAAATGATGTGGATATTCTACAAAAGGGCCTTACAGAAACAGATGCTTGGTGCCAGAGCCATGGGCTCAAGCTGAATGCCAAGAAATGTATAGTTATCCCCTTTGGGAAAAAACATGTACCTGTGAATTACCACATAGGTGGCAGTACACTAAACACTGAAAGTGTGATAAGAGACTTAGGGACAAAGGTGGATAGTGGTCTCACCTTCGATAACCACATCGCCACAACAGCCAGGAAATTCTTCTATGTGGCACACCTCATCCAGAAAAAAGGAGGTCATTGTCCCACTGTACTCATCCCTCATTAGAGCCATTATAGAATACAACGCCCCTTTTGGAATGTGCCTCTCAACACATCTGCAACAATTGGAAAGGACGCAGAAATACCTCGCTAAAAGAATCACAGGCCTAAAGCAGATGCCCTATGCTGACCATCTAAAAAAACTCCAGCGATACTCTGTCGCATATTGTCTACTCAGAGGTGATCTCTGCTTAACATACAAAGCCATGTCAAACCCAGAGCTGTTGAACATGCTACACTTAAAGAAGTCCCAATCCCTCAGAGCCACACACTCCAGGGATCTAAACCTTATCATCACAATGAACAAAACATGCTGGAGGGATAGGTTCCTGACCCAGAGACTCCTCAGACCCTGGAATAGATTGCCCATACATGTCAAGCAGAGCGCCTCTTTGGCCCTCTTCAAAAGGAACCTTGACAATTGGATGGGAGATGGGAAATTCACCTCGGGGATCACGTCAGTCACCCTGCTAGACAGGGGTCCAGGGAAGTAAATATTGTGGAAAGAAATAGCCAGGGAATTGTTATGGCTTGGCTTGTATAGGCCGTAGGGCCGATAGCCTAGTACCAACATATGAACCTATGAACTATTCCAAGGATAAACATTCAAAGGAGGATATTCCAGGGTGACACTGTCACCACTGCTCTTTTGGCTTGCCTTTAACCCATTAAGCTGTCTACTTAACAGATTAGGTCATGGCTACAATTTGGCTTCCAGAAAATAACAAAGTGTAAAGATGTAAAGACTTCTCATCTTCTTTTTGTGGATGATTTAAAACTGTATAGTTCATCAGATAAGGAACTGAAAGCACGACTGCAAGTGGTCAAAACTTTTTCAGATGATATAAGAATGTCATTTGGTCTTGATAAATGTGCAAAAGCAACCTTTAAAGCAGGAAAGCTGCAGCACCAAGAAAACATCAGCCTGGGACAGGAATGTGGATATAAAAGAACTTGAGCAAGAGGGGGTATATAAACATTTCGGAATTGATGAAGGATCAACAAAAAAATATGAACAAATGCGAATAAAACTTAGTAAGGAATACTTTAGAAGACTAAAATTAATACTGAAAACAGCACTGACGTCTAGGAACAAAGTCAAGCTATATATCAATTTGCACTTCCTGTCCTAACTTACAGTTTTGGAGTGAATGATTGGTCCCAAAAGGTGTTGGATCAGTTGGACAGGAAAACAAGAAGAATAATTCATGCTTATCAAATGATTTATAAACATCGGTGTATACCAAGACTATATATTCCCCATTCTGAAGGAGGTATGGGCCTCCTCAAAACTGATTCCATGTATAGATCTGCAATAGTAGGAGTGCATACATATCTTCTCACCTCACAAGACCCAAACATAGTGAACGTTTTAAAACATGAAGAGAATAAGTCTAAGAAGACTTCCCTGCTTAATTTAGCAGAAAAATATTAATGTCAAGCGGGAATGGAAATCAAACCAGAAGTAGATAAAAACCAGGCAGCAACTAAATGTGCCAAAAAACGAAAGAAAAAATATAAAGTGAAGGATCAGATGAGAAGGCAAGAAATGTGGGAAATGCATAAATATAGTTGCAAGTATAGAAAACTCTTGGAACAACCTCATGTTGATCAGGATCAAATGCAGTAGTGGTGAAGGAGAGGTGAATTTAAACCAAAAGATGAAAAGTTAATATTCGCAGCCAAAAATCAGTGGATTACATGCACGTTTAAGTCCACCGAACATGTGGGAAAAACAGACAAATGTACGTTTTGTAAAAGAGAATTGGAAACAGTTGCACATCTTGTTGCTGGTTTTGATATACTAATGGCAGAAGAACTGTATACTGAAAGGCGTAATAATGTGGCAAGACTGTTACATTGGTGATTGTGCAAACATTATAACAGTGAAATAGCTAAAAACACTGGAAATATGAGCCACAAAGCATTATAGAAAATGTTGAAGTTTGTATCACATGGGATCACCCACTACCAACACTTCAAAAGATAGAGGCAAGAAAACCAGATATAGTAGTCCATGAAAAGATGATAAAAGTGGCACTGCTCATTGAAATTGCTACACCCAGGATTTGCAGGCAGAAACAAGGGTAATGTGGAAGAAGGATACCAAGGCAGTTCCAATAGCAACAGGAGCAATGGGTCTTATAAAAAAAAATTACAATCATACTTGGATGTGTTACCGATACATGTAACTCTGTATAAACTGGGTACATTGCGGGTTCAGTGAAGAGCACTTCTGGCTAACATCAAAGACTGAAACAATACTAATTTCATGAACTTTAATCATATTTTGATTTAGGAATGGGGTCCATTCCTGTCATGGTATTAAAAACCCAAAAGACTTGGAGAAATTAAAAAGACAGTAACCTATCAATTTTATTTTTATTTTTAACAAAAACTTTCTAGATTACTTAGCATCTCACTGTGAATATTAAAAATAAACTTTGCTATCTCTTTTCCTTTTTCTCTAATTCCAACTGTAAAAAAAATGTTTTTATATTTTTCTTTAAAAACAATCAACCATTCAGACCATGACGAATAAAATTCTCACATAGGCTCAGGATCAACCCATAACTGATCCAATTCTCTTTTTAATACCTCTTTGTTAACAACTTTATTGAATTACTACTTAAGACATAGGCAATTTTTTTTTCCTAGATGTTCTTAACCCACAGCTTAAGTTCCCTCATAATAATTATTTTCATATTTATCATTAAATATGGCTTCAACATGTCAAACACACCCTCTCTTTTCTTCATTGTTGTAAAAGCATATACTCCTATTAGCCTAAATAAATCCTTACCCCTTCTCACATCCACAACAGTAGCTTTCCCAGCCATTATAATTCTAAAATCTAACACCTTAAAATCTTCTCCAAGTAGAAACTCTATACCTGAACACTTCTCCTTTCTTAAAAAAAACATAACCTTTCCATCCCATAATGCTTCATCCTGCAACCTACCAACTTCTAAATTAAATCTAGTATTTTGCAAGCAAATTTAGCATCACATTTTACACCATTGCAAACTGGCAATTCATCTACCTTTATGAATGCAAGTATTAACATTCACAGAAACAAAGCTAACATTATTCCTTACCTTTCTTTTAAATTTTTGGTGTGAGATTTTTAAATTTTCTCTTCTTCACTTTTAACTACTACTCAATTTCTTTTTCTCACTTCCTTTATAGATCTTCTACCAAATCAGATCTATCACTATCTATTTTCTCCCATACATTTTCATCTACATCATAAATATAACGGGTTCCTATTGGAACATCGAATTTCCAATTGCTTGAATCCCTAAAGGTTGACCCTAAATGATTGAACAATTGAAAATTTGAATGCTTTAAAATGAACATTAAAAAAAAAAAAGAAAAAGTAAAGGGTGTAGGCAGAGAGGCAAACCCCCCTGCACCCCCCCGCTACTTAAATATACCAATTCCGAGATCGCACTACAGTGTAGGAAAGGGAAATCTTCCCTTTCCACACCATAGTGCATTAAAGTGCGATCTTGGAGTTGGTATATTTAAGTAACGGGGGGGGGGTGTGCTTTAACCTGTCAGGGTATGTTGTCTTTGTTTTTTTTTTGAATTTCGAAGTTACGGAACTTCGATCATATGGTATCGACCATATGGTATTCGAAGTTCCATAACTTCGATTTTCTAATAGGTAACCAATATAACATGCCTCCTCTTGATTTGCAACAATATTAATTATATCATCTTCAGTGGTATTTTCTCCATCATTAGTTACTACATTTTTTATCCCTTTCCTCTTTCACTTCATAAAACTCAATATTTTCAACATTCTCCAGATCACTGTTATATTCTTTGCCCTTATCACAATCAAACAAAAAAATAATCCTCCTTATTACAAATACTGCATTCCCTTTTATACTTGTTCATCGTGTGGCCTTTCCCTCCACATTGATTGCACCTGATTTTTACACATTCATTAATAAAATGATTACAATCACCACAAAAATAGCTTTGGGCTGACCAATATACCACACTGCTCCCCTATTTCAAGCCACATGTACAGCACTGAGTAATCCTCCTCCAATTAAAAAAAAAAACAACGTCCATGTCCCACCCTCCATTCCAAACACCTTTTTTCATATTTACCTTTGACAATATTAGATATAGAGTGACACAATGGGCAGGATTCATGAAGCCTCCGTGTAAGAGTTACAAGGCTTACACGGAGGCTGCAGTTAAACGGTGTGAGGTCAGCATGTCATGCATATGCATGAGGGCATGCTGAATCACACCTAAGGCTTACACGGTCCGTGGAAGACAGTAGGGGGCGTGTCCGTAGGCCGAGCCCTGCAAACGGACACGCCCCCAGAAGAGTAAAAGTCCCGAAAGTAAACCCCCACGACAGAGTCTGTGTAAATGTGAATAAACACAACACAACACACGCCCCCACAGACTATGAACATAAAATATATAAATGAACATGTTATATACATTTTTAAATTGTAAAGATGTTTGCCCGTGAGTGCGCTTGTTTGCGCGGGCATGCCCGTAGCTTAGCCACAGTTAGCAGTTAGTGGAAAAGCATACAAGAACTACATATGCAAAGTAAGCCAAGAAGCAATAGCATAGCAGTAGAGACGTCGACTGAAGAGCAGGCAGTCATGGTTCGAGCCCCCCCCAACATCACTTTTTATTTTTAGTGAAATAAGCACGAAACAAGTCCCTGACATATATGTACGCATATAAAATTATATTTTATGTAAAATGTAATGAAATGGGCCATTTATTTTGAAGAAATGTGAGATAAAATAAAAAATGCCAGATGTGCCTATAGCTGAGCTACAGTTTAACAAGTTGAGTGCATCTGCCCGTAGGTGAGTAGTGGTTTAACACGCTGAAACTGTGTACCCCTAGCTGAGCTGAGCGTAATATGCGTGCTGACAGCCAAATGAAGTGTAAACCAGCGTAACCCGTTTGCGCGTAGCTGCGCGTCGCGCCAACAAGCTAACCGACGGGCAACGTTGAGCAAGCTGTAACAAAACTGCCTTTACACAGACACACCTCCTAGCCTGTGTAGACAGTCATAAAATATAAAAAGCAGTGGCCAGGTTCGAACCCATGATACCATGCACCATAGTCAAAGTACTGAACCACTAAGCCATGATAGCTGCACTTAGAAATGCAGTAATAGCAAATATATAGGAATGAATAGAAAGAGGAGCATGACAAAGCAGGTTTTGTGAAGCTGATACAATTCCAAAATGGCCAATCACAGATAAGTGCGGGAAAAACAGCATATATAAGCCCCATAGGCGGGAATACACAGCATAATCGATTGTAGAACCAACTTGCAGCCAGAATGTCAGGTGTAGGTGAGGGAAGTTGCTTTCGAGCACAGAGGTGGGGCGTTGAGAAGTCCAAATATATGGTTTGGCTCCTTGTCCACAATCATGAGGCCCAACTCATGCAGGGCCAGGTCCTATGAGGAGCATATAGGGCTGAGGCGTGGGACCGATTGGCTCATGATCTTACCAGTGCCACAGGGATACCATGGACTGGTGAGCAGGTCCATCACCACCATGCAGACCTGAAGAGACGGAAGCAGGACCAACTGAACCGTTGGATCCAGGAGGCCTGGCAAATGCCCAACGCCCCACTACTGAGTAAATTACATCTAATTATTTATGTAAGAAATTAACCTAGCTGATATTATGGAGATGTGTATTCCAATATTACTTTATTTATATTACAGCTGCAGGTGTCCGTTCTGCGAACCCTAGAGCCTATGGCGATAGGCTGGTGTGGTTGCGCCACCAGGTAGGTCAGTAATCCTCTCCCTGTAACTGTAAATAAATATAAAAGTATGACAGTTAGCAAAAGAGTGCAGTGTACTCACTAAGTAATAAAATGTGCAAGTAACAGTGTAAGAGGGTTTGCAAGTATTGCTTGATTACAAAAGTGTGATGCAGTCTGTAATCCAAACAGAAAAATGAAAAAGTCTGAAATAAAGTCTGAAATAAAGATGTCCCACTTGTAATATAATAGTACATAACCTGCAGCAGGCTGAAAAGTACAGCTGCAGAAGCTGAGTAAAACACGTGTGAAATATATCCCTGTTGAAATACAGAAACATGACAGAAGTGAGACTGTTGGAAAGGACTGTAATAACTACAGGTAAAACATGTCAATAAAGCCTAGAATTAAGTACCATCCTGAATTGTAAAAATAAAACAAGTGAGAGAGTGTGAGAAAGAGTTATGAATCCACCAATAAAGTAGTAATAACTCCTGAATAAAGTATACTGCAGTCAGTACAGAATGAAATGAATGTGACAAGCAGAACCAAACTGCAAAATGTGTTGAAAATGTTACTGCAGCTGGAATGTGTATCCCAAAATCTGGATATGTTGCTCTCAGTCTGAAATATGCAGATAGTATGGTTGTCTGAAATACCAAACATCCACAGTTGCCTATAGCTGTATAAAGCAAATGTAGCAGGATGATGTAGCTGAACAGAGCCAGATATGAAGTGTATGAATAAAAATGAAAATGTATATTGATGTAGCAGTAACATTCCTATCACCAACTTGAAGTAGTTATCACATAGGAAACTATAGGTAGAACAGTAGTATGTGTATATATCTGCAGCTATTAGAAATGTACAGCATATGTATTGGTATTTGAAGTTGTTAATTAAATGTTCTTCACCCTACCCTATAACCACATATAATCCATTCCACGTGAAATTGGTATGTGCAATCACAATTAACACCCCTGGACATTTGTCCTGCTGGTTCATACATATTTGCATGTATGTTGATGCATCTGCCCTGTTCATACATCCAAACCTGATGACCTGTTGCCATCAATCAACCCTGCATGTTGTTGGACTGTGTATTGCTGTTCAAAATATGCATGTGTTATGCTTGCTGTTCAATGGTTTGAATATCTGGGTGTCTGGTTAATGGGAATACTAATGCATGCTGTTACAACTAATTGTGAATGGTATTGTACGTTACTAACCCAAACTGTCATGACATAATGCAAGGACGACAGGGAAGGCGGGTTCCAGCGGACCCACCTCTCCCACCTCAGCTGGCGAGTGCACCTGGCAGTAGTGCCCAGGCCGGACACTCCTCCGGTGGCCCTGTGCCACCTGCGGGTGGAAGCGCTTCAGGGGATGGGGCTCATCCCCCCTCTGCAAGTGTGGGCGGAGGAGAACATCCACTCACCCTCCGTAATGTCTGGACTGTGGTGCGTAGGGAGATCCGGGAAGCTGTTCTTGGGCCCCTACGCCAGCTTGAGGCACAGGTGGCACAACTAACGGGCTTGCCTGCTGCCCGGCCTACACAGCCCCCAGCACAGCCCCGTCCTGGGCCATGAAGGCACAGTGGCAACTGCCCATGGGTGGGGATATCAGTTCCACTGTTGCCATCTGTGGGCTCATGGGCTCTAGATATCCAAACATCCGTCCCCGTCAACTGTGTAACCCCCCCACATGTGTCATACACCGCCCCTGTATGCATCTTGTTTGTCTTGTCTGTTAACCTACCCAACCTACCTCCCCAGCTATACCGACTTCCCGTACCTGACATACCACTCTCACCTGAAAAAAAAAAAAAAAAAAAGGGCACTCTGTACCCACAAAAAAATTATGCCCCATACATAGCTGCCCATTTCGCACACATGTCTGCTGGACATGGAAACTGTCAATTACAACTGGCTGTACAACAAGTATTATTGTTGTCCTTACACCTCTCTCAGGGGTGGAAGGTTTTAAATGTCACACCAAATTACAAACATATGCACAGCTGTTGCTGATGAAGAAATGGGCAGCTATGGGTTTTACCTACATCCCTCCTGCAAAACCCAAGCTTGTTTCCCTAATGTCTTACCCTCTTTGTGACTCCTTTTTCACCACTTTCCAGTCTCCCCATTTTCATTTCTTTCAAAGAAAATAGTGCGGGTGTGCGCAAGAGTAAGCACTTTTAAGCAGTTGTAAGCGGGTGTGCGTGGAGCTGAACGCCAGTGCGCATGCGTGAGCTCCGCGCAAACCAGTACTAACCCGTTTACAACTGCTTAAAAGTGCCTTAGTCACTCTGAATGACAAGTCCTGTAGTCTGCTCAAAAGCAAAATAAAATCCCACTGTCAGTCCTGAACCCAGGACCTTGGAAACAGTAGTCTGCATGACTTACCACTAAGCCATGACTGTTATATAAGAACATTGTGCTACAATAAATATATCATGTAATAGTAGGAATGAATGTAAAGGGAATATAGGATGTGTAGTACACAAAGCATGTCATGTATATTTACTGTCAAATGTAGTGGATTTCTAGAATAGTAGTCTGTGAACAGAAACAGCCATGCTAGTTGGTAGCTAGTAGGTAATAATGTCACTGTAGCACCTTGCAAGCCACACACATACTCACAGCAGGATAAGCACTGCCCATACCCCACAACCTCTTACAGGAACACATCCAGACCAAGTAATAAAAAATGTGGAGCAAAGGGCCAAAAACAGGGGCACATTCCAAATAATGCTACAACAAACTTAGACAGTTCAGAGAGTAACAGGTTCTGCATTTTGTTGGATGTTTGGAAGGGTATGAAGTCTGAAACTTAAATGTTTGTCACTATAGTCTGACTTGAGCCCAGAGTGATTTTCCAGAAAGAGCTGTTTATGAGATATTGACCAAAATATGAGGCAAAAATGTGGACAACCTGCAAATATATGTACACTTCAGAGGTCTGACACTGCCATATTTGAATAGTTAAGAGCCTAGACATAGCAACAGTGACTGAGTTACAGGGATGCCCCACAGACTCCCTGTGAAATGTACAAACAGTAGGCAGAAAGGTGTTACAACACATGCAATGGTAACTATGAAGTACTGAAAGTATGCACCACTTGCACGGCAGAAATAGTGTATAGTGTTGTGTATACTGGTAGTTAATGCATGTGTGAGGTGTGTCCTTGGTTTGTAGCTGTCATCATAGTATTTAATGTGCAAGTGTGATATTCTCAGTATCAGCAGCTGACCTGTGAAAGGCGACTGTTGTACTACTGACCTGTATCATACTCAGTAACAATGGCACAGTTGTGCCCACTGACATTAATTTCCTCACTTCTGCAGGTCCCTCCGGTGTAACAGCAATACAGCCTATCCATGCTGGTGAGTGTGTATTAACAATACCTTTAATAGTCATGATAGTAATAGTAATATTAGGCTCACTGAGTAGTGCTCTGTATATGCATGCAGGTGTGTCTGTGTGTTGATATCTCGCATACTGAGTAGTGTGCAAGTGTGCAACTGTGTGCATGTGTGCACCTGTGCACGTGTGCATGTGTGCACCTGTGCATGTGTGCATGTGTGGATGTGTGCACCTGTGCATCTGTGCATCACTGGTAACATTGTGTAGACATTGTAAACTGTGTTTCCTGTTTCCCTCCCACAGGTTCTGGTGCTGCTCTGGTGTCATGCAGCAGGGAACCTGAATCAGGTGCCACGAGTACTGATAATGATGACATCTGTGTAATGGCAGAGGAAGGTATGCCAGGGTCTGTCATTGGTCAGCCAATTGACAGTACACAGCTGTCAGCCCCATCAATGCGCACAGTTATCCTGCCAATACACCCTTTGTCACCAATGTCCCTAGGTGATGGACAGGATACAGTGGGCATTGACCAGGGTAATGTGGTATCCGTGGCACATGCTTCCCCATACAGCAGCCATGGGCATGGCCCTGAGATGGTACCACACAGACAGATGTCCAGGGGTTCTCGTGGGAGCATCCGTGGGCGTACTGCCCCTGTCAGACGTGCCCACAGAGGTCTTACAACCTCAGCTATGTTTCGGGCTGTCATGCAGGCACAGTCACGTATGGAACGGTACACCAGACAGGGTCTGAGGGAGCTGACAGCATGTCGCACAACCATGACTGACAGTATGCGTGACATTGCGGCTGCCATCCGTAATTTCACCGATGTCATAGACAGACGTTGTGGGGACATATTAGACCGTTTCCACAACTACATGTACATGAGCCAGGGCGATGGTGGACAGTTGAGGTGTCGATGTGGGCATATGCCAGCAACAGCAGCAACTGGCAGTCGTCGCAGAAGACAACAGGGCCGAGGCCGTCCACATAGTGCCAGCAGCAGCCCCAGCAATGCTGGGTCTGTGCTGTCATCAGACCACCCCAGGAGACCACGTGCACGTGGCTCTGGACAGGCCCGACAGGGATCTGTGTCCAGTCAATGAACACCTGCTTCTGATGACAGTACCCAGTCTGGATTGGTACTGGATATGGTCCGTAGCACCCCTGCAAGGCACAGGTACCGTGTCCGTGGCCACAGACACTGATCTGTATGACCTGGCAGGTACAGTCTGTGGCTGTCCACAAACACCAGTATATGGCAGCCATGAGGTGGAACTGTGTGCATCCATACACACATGCGAATTGACAACACCTAGGGCTACCACATACACGCACACACTGCATCAACATTGCCCCACCTTGTACTGCTGTCCTTCACCAACACACATACACATACATGTCAATTGGTGGTATCAGTGGCAGACTCAGGCATACCAAGTTCACACCCTGTGCATATGATGAAACTGTGCCACCTCCTGCAATCTGTAACATCAGTGCAGGTACAGGTTAACATGTTGCTGATGCACAGAGTGACTACATAGACGTGTAGTAATAGTATCATGTTGTTAATAGTACTGTGTGCTGATATAATTGTGGGTATATCCCAGCATGCCTGATGAAGTAAGGGTATGATTGTCTTGTACTGTTGTCTACATCCATGGTAAGTACCATAGTGTATCATCTGCACATGTTGGCATACTGGTGGTAAGGATGTCAACAGAAGGCTACATACATAGGTAGCACAAGGGATAAGGTAATGAAAGTATTGATACGCAATGATGGACATGTAAACTGCAAGTGGTATGTTGCCCACACTGGACTCTGCAATGCGGATGTTTGAGGATGTTGATATGTGTGCAGTACTACACGACTGGTACAGGACACACAGGAGCACCCTAGCACTGCAAGCTCACATCTCATACCATGCTAGACAGCCCCAACACACAAAACTAACTGTCACAGGAGGGAGAGTCCCCATACATGTCAGGGATACTGTGGTGGCAGGCCAGGTAGCATACATCCTGCTAAGTATGGAACCACTGAGTGAAGGCTCAGTGTCTGTTATTTGACATGTGTATTACTGCAGGTATGAGCACCTGGGTTTCCATCCAGTTATTGTACATCCTGACGGTACATGGTCTGTACACTTGTGTGTGCTGAGACTGGACCCTAGCCATCTGACCTGTGTATTTCCATGTACATGTGTATAATGCCTGCATATTTGCACTGTTACCTACTGGAAATGGTACAGCTTGTTTGTTGTACAATGGACTACATGCAGCCCTGCTTACTGTAGCTTTGTTTGCATGCATGTTTGCTTGCAGTTACCCTGGGACACTGATCCCACCTGCAATGCAGAGTTACAGAGCTTCTGTGGACTCCTAGTGACATCTGCATAGCTTACTATATGTATGTCCATGTCTCACTTGACAGAACGTCACTGTTTGTCCTGTTCACATGTACGTTGCCTGTGACACATTGCATATGACTTACCTGGCATTTGTCCACGTGAGCAGTCATATATGCCAGTGCTAACTAATCACAGGCACTACACCCTCACATACTCACCTTCTGTTGAACCACCTGCTTCGCTAGGGACGGCTTGCACCTGTCACCCCTGGGCTTTCGGATATTGGCAAAGGCTCTTGCTACCCCCATAGTGCCTTTTTTAGGCAAGGCTCAAAAGACAAACCCACCTCCATAGGTATCACAAGGGATAAGAAACTAAGAGTAATGCTACTCAACACCAGAAGTCTAAACCACAAGATGCATGCACTCGAAATTCTCCTTAGCATGGAGAACATCAATATCTGTGCAGTAACAGAAACCTGGTTTAGGGCTCCCGAGAGCACCCCAGCACTACCAGGTTATACCTCATACCATACTTTTCGGCCCCAAAACTTGGACCGAACCACAAAAGGAGGGGGAGTATCGATATTCATCAAATATACCCACACCTCCAGGTTGGTGGCAAAGCACGAAGCATCAGAGACTATCCATGCGCAACTAACAGTGGGTAAAACTGCCTTCCAGTTTATAGCCTGCTACAGACCACCCTCCCAAACCCAGGAACCCCACTCGGCCTTCCTGAGAACACTGGAAAATATGAAGGTCTCTCCAAACACCATTATATTGGGCGACTTCAACTACCCAAACATAGACTGGGAGCATTACTCTAGCTCCAACACCCTAGCCCAAAGGTTCCTAGAATTTATAAACTCAAATGCTATGGAACAACTTGTTACCACTCTCACAAGAGGGGAAAACATACTGGACCTGATCATCACCAACATGGGGACTCTATGCTCCAAACCAGAAGTGTATCCCTCACCGGTAAGATCAGACCATAAACTAATCTCACTGGATATTCACATCCCGACCCCACCCCCTGCCCAGAAAACAACAGTGAAAAACTTCTCTAAAGCAAAATTCACACTCCTCAAAACTGAGGTGAAATCCTTCAAAGCCCCCGGGCCTGTGGAAAATACGGCCCAGACTGCAGAATCCTTTATAAACGCATTCTATGAACAGCTTCAGGAATGCATGGATCATGCAATCCCAAATAAAACCAAGACCCAATCCTCCAAAGGCAGACGTCCTGTCTGGTGGACCCCAGCCATAAACAAACTATACAATAGAAGGAGGAAGCTACTAAATGATAGAGCAATATCCCAAAAAGGGAAGGCATCACTGATCAGTATTAGCAAAAAACTACGGGCACTCATAAAATTGTCTAAGGCCAGCTTCGAGAGAAATATTGCACAGGAGACTAAGGATAACCACAAGGCTTTCTTTAGTTATGTTAGGAACCTGGGTGGTAATTCCCAGATATGCTCAGAATTAGTCCAAAATGACAAAAAATACACCGAACTCACAGACATTGACAACATCCTAGCTGACAGGTTCAGTGCAAACGCCCCCCCCTCCACACCAAAAGGGCAAATATCTATCCCAGCATAGTGCTGCCCCCCTGACATCTCAGATGCTCAGGTAAGAGCCGCCCTCTCCAAAGCAGAAAACACAGCATCAATGGGACCAGACGGTGACCCAGGCTGTGTCCTACATGAACTCCAAGAAGAGCTAAACCCAAACATAACACTACTGTTCAATCTCAGCCTTACTACAGGATATGTGCCCAAAGAGTGGCATACAGCAACAGTGGTCCCTATCCATAAAGGTGGTGCCTCAATGGATCCTGGAAACTATCGCCCCATAAGCCTGACTAGCTTGGTCTGCAAAGCTATGGAAAGGATCATCATGGACCTCATAAATAAAGATATTGGGGACCTACAGACACTGGATCCTACCCAGTTCGGCTTTGTTAAGGGCAGATCCTGCCTCTTAAACCTGGTTGATTTCTTTGAAACAGTCACCAAGGCCATTGACGAGGGGAAGGTGGTCCACACAGCCTACCTGGACCTCGCATAAAGCTTTCGATACAATACCCCACTCGGGCATTATAGATAAGCTCACCAGCTTAAATATAAACCCCTATGTCACTAGATGGATTGCAAACTGGCTCAAGGACAGAACCCACATGGTTAGAATTGCTGGAGCCATGTCAGACTCCAAACCAGTTACAAGTGGTGTCCCACAAGGCTCAGTCCTGGGACCTCTCTTGTTCGGTATATATTTCTCGGAGGTACAGGCCAACACGGAAGGACTGTGGCTGACCAAGTTCGCAGATGACTGCAAATTGGGCACCATAATCGACTCTCCAGCCGACACAAGCATCCTCCAAAAGGGCCTCATAGAAACAGACAACTGGTGCCAGAGCCATGGCCTCAAGCTAAATGCCAAAAAGTGTATAGTCATCCCCTTTGGCAAAAACAAAGTGCCCACAAATTGCCACATAGGTGGTAATCCATTAAGTACAGAAGAAGTAATTAGGGAACTGGGGACCCAAGTTGATAGCAATCTCTCATTTGACAACCACGTGGCCAAAGTGGTTAGAAAAACATTTTATATAGCCCAGCTAATCATGAAGGGATTCACATCTAGATCAGGGGAGGTCATCGTGCCTCTTTACTCATCCCTCATCAGGCCCATAATTGAGTACAATGCCCCTTTTGAGATGTACCTTACCAGACACCTGCAGCAACTGGAAAGACCCCAAAGTACCTCACCAAGAGGATCAAAGGGCTCAAACAGATGCCATATGCTGCCTGGTTAAAGAAACTCCAGCTCTACTCAGTGGCATACTGCCTGTTCAGAGGCGATCTGTGCCTGACGTATAAAGCCATGTCCAACCCAGAATTAATGGACATGCTGCACCTCAGAAAATCCAAATCCCATCGAGCTACGCGCTCGAGAGACTTGAACCTCAGCACTGAAATAAATAGGACATGCTGGAGGGACAGATTCATAACCCAGAGGCTCCCTTCACTCTGGAATAAAATCTCAGTCCAGGTTAGGCAGAGTCCCTCTTTGACTCTCTTCAAGAGGAATCTTGATGAGTGGATGGGAGATCATAGGTTTACCCGGGGTATCACTTCTGTGTCACTGTTAGACAGAGGCACAGTATACTAACCTTGACAAAGGGCATAGCAAAATAAATTTAAAATGGGTGGCGAAAGCCAAACACATTCTGGCTAGGCTTATAAATGCCCTAGGGCAGATAGCCTAGTATGAACCTATGAACCTATGTACCTTGTTCCCCATTGGCCCTATGTGCTGTTAATCACCATGGCAATCACAATACTATGGTAGCATGTGCAAAGGTCACTTGTCAGTCACGTCTATGGTACAGTTGTGGAATATGTGGGTCATGTGGCAATGTCACAGCTGCCACATGTACACAGTCAACCCTCTCCCCTACACATGGACGTACAACACTTGTATGAGATGCAACCACATAGCCAAACTGGGGACTTAGCACTCTGAACCCAGTACTGGCATAACCTGTCAGGTGGCATGAAATACTACAGTGACTACAATACCAGTCTGATGTAGACCTACAGTGACAGCAATCCAAACACGTGAACACACTGGGACATTCCTGGAGCCTCAGAATAGCATCCTGCCTGAGCAGCAGACACCTCTGCAGATGGCACACAGGCATACGTTAAGCCGGAACACAGCACGTGCAACACATAGCACACAAATCCTGTGTGCCAAACAGTCACAGCCTGTACGGCTAGACAACACACCTGCTACAGTTGTGTTAGGTACCTTTATTGTCTGGTACAGTGAGGTCCTGCTCACCAGGCTGGACAAGGTGAAGGTCACAGTGATATGCCCGTGGGGCACTATGGTCCACCACATAACACAAGCATACAGGTCAGTCAGAGGCATGGACACATATGACTCAGTCATTGTCCATGCCACTATGGCTGAACTGTGATGTACCTCCCTGGACTACATGATAGGGAACATGGAAGGGCTCTCTGAGCATGTGGCACAGGCTGGTATGACCCTGACCTTGGTTGGCATCATACCCTCACCAGGAATGCTGACGTATTACTGAATGCTGATGAATTACTGTAGCTACAACACCCTAGCTGAAAGGTTCCTAGCATGTAGTCACTGCATTGCTATGGAACAACTTGTTACCACTCCCACAACAGGTGAAAACATGCAGCACCTGTTCACCAACAACATGTAGACTATATGCCCCAGACCAGATGTGTATCCCTCGCTGCTAGGATGATACCATATACATCTCACACTGTATATATACATACCACATGCAGCACCCGCACAGAAGACCACAGTCATAATGTTATCCATTGCAAATACCATGTATTCACATGTGGCAGGAATCAGACATGGGAACTATTGAAGGTCACAGGTACATATGTGTATTTGGCACACACATACATCATCTGTGTCCATTGCCATTACTGGTTTAATCGATGTCATGCATTATTGTGAACAACAACCCACACACATGGGCATTCTGTGTGACAAAAACACACGTGGCATGTGTGGAATTCAAAGCCATAACTAACTGTGCTATGACAGTAGTGACAGACGCAGTAGCAGAGCATGCAATTTGCATTACTGGGAGATTTGCCCTCTTCCACTGTACTTGTAGGGTGCTGACATCATCTCTGTGTAGAGATTGGAATATGCAGCAGCTGGTGTGTTGTACTGGTTGGCAAAAGGGTCAGTTCTCTCACACATGTAATTGCACACACCCTACTTCCACCCCCCCCCCCCACACACACACTTGCCATTTGCAAGATTCAAACCCCTACCTAACTATGTTATAGAACACAAGATGGACACATTAGCAGAGCGTGCTATTCGCATTACTGGGAGGTTTCCCTTCTCCTACTGTACTTATAGGGTACTGACATCATCAGTGTTTAGAAAGGGGAATGTGCAGCCTGTAGTGTGTTCTCCTAGTTGCCAAAAGGGACATTTCTTTCATACAGAATTGCACACACACTACCCCCTCTCCACACACACTGAGCATTTGCAGGATTCAAACCCCTACCTATGTTATGACACTCGAGACGGATGCATTAGCAGAGCACACTATTCGCATTACTGGGAGGTTTCCCTTCTCCTGCTGTACTTATAGGGTGCTGACATCATCAGTGTTTAGAAAGAGTAATGTGCATCCTGTTGTGTGTTCTCCTAGTTGCCAAAAGGGACATTTCTTTCATACAGAATTGCACACACACTAACCCCCCTCCACACACACTGAGCATTTGCAGGATTCAAACCCCTACCTAACTATGTTATGACACTCGAGACAGACGCATTAGCAAAGCGCGCTATTCACATTTCTGGGAGGTTTCCCTTCTCCTGCTGTACTTATAGGGTGCTGACATCATCAGTGTTTAGAAAGGGGAATGTGCATCCTGTAGTGTGTTTTCCCAGTTGCCAAAAGGGACATTTCCCTCACACAGACTTGCACACACACCAACCCTGCTCACCCACACACACTGAGCATTTGCATGATTCAAACCCCTACCTAACTATATTATGACACTTGAGGGAGATGCATTAGCAGAGCGCACTATCCGAATTACTGGGCATCTGTTCTGCACCTGCAGTATTTATAGGGTGCTGACATCATTATTTCTACAGATGTATGCACATCTAGTACTACCTGTCAGGTGGGGGATAGCATATATATGCATTTGCAGCCACCTACTTCAGGGTCAGATATGCACATCGCACTGGCAGGTTATGTTCTATACCATGCTTCGTGACCACAGGACCTGTAACACACAACACAACCAGTTTGGACCACCCCTCCCACATCCAGGACACACACTTTGCTTCCCTGGGAACAGTGCCAAGATATGCAGGTGTTCACATACACCATTCCAGTTAACGTCAGGTACAGGTATATTGTGTGTGGGAACTACTCAGGCGTCTACAACATTACCCTACAGCCACTACAATTTGTGAGTCCATGTGCTATGGCAGAACCACTCACCACAGCCACAAGGGGGAATATATATTGCACCTGACCATCTGCAACATGGGTATTCACTGCTCCACACCAGAGGTAGACCACCATTGTTGATATCCGACCATACCCACCTTTCCCTGGACATCCATATCCCATCCCCACCCACAGGCAAGGTTGTCACTGCAAACAAAGTGTATTTATCAAAAGCAGTCTTTACACTTGTGAAGACTGGTGGAAGACTTCAAAGGACCCATGCTGGGGGAGTATACAGGCCACTCTGCATAATCCTTGACAACTGCATTCTATGAGCATGTGGAAGGTTTGCATTGATCATGCTATCCCAAATATACCAATGACTGCTCCACAACAGGACACCTGTCAGGTGTAAACCAGCCATATATGAGCTGTCCAACAGATGGAGTGAGCTAATACATTGCAGAGCAGTAGCCCACAGAGGGAGGACATCTCTGAACAGTACTGGCACGACACTTCAATCCCTCATAATCATCACGACAAAGTGTTGACAGTGAAATTGTCCAGACAATGCAGATAAGGCTCCCCTCAGTCTGTTATTGACGCCCACTTACTGTTAGAGGTCCTCACCAACCCTCTTCCAGCACACACCAACAACATGGATGTGGCTTAGCAAATTCAACCCTGGGATCTCCACTGTGTCCCTGCTTGACACAGGCACAGCACACTAGCCTCACACGGTGCCTTATGTGACCTACTTTACAGTGGCACAGTAGCCTACTGTACTGGGGAGGCAGATGCCAAGCACACTCTGGCTAAGCTGTCATTCCCTAGGGCAAACAGCCTAGTGTTGACCTCTACACCCATATGTTTAATTGTCAGATGCACAATATTTGTTGCTGATAGACTGTTTGCAGGTCTTTATTGCCATAGCATTCCCTGTTTCTATGAACAACTTGTGTATCTGTGGAAGATGTTTGAATATGAGAGGGATCCACTATATCACGTATGTCTCTGTAGTCATTTAACTGTGTGCACTGGGCAGACTGCTGTAAAGTGGTTGGTTCCTGGAATTACACGTACAAATACCGGATATGTGTGGCCAACTGCTAAACTGAGATTTGGCCTAAGTGTGTGAGCATGCCCAGTTCAGGCTTTCCATGGCATGTTGTCTGACATATGTCTCATTTATCAAAGTGTGCGAGCATGCCCAGTGTGAGCTTTCCATATGTTGAACTATGCAGCCCACCACATTTGTGGATGAGTGTGAACTTCAACAATATCTCACGTTTATGGTTGTGTGCTGTGTGTCATGTTGTGTAGTTACTGTCCAACTGCTTTGTGTCTGAACACAACAGGGATTATACTGTGCCTGCAGGGTTTGCATGGGATACTTTGCATACAGTTGTCAACATCCTTTCATACTGACCTAACACTGTAGTACCGTATAGTGTACTAGTTCAGTACTTTCACTGTGGTGGACATTATCCTGGGCTTTAGTCCTATCACTGCTTTACATTTTCATAGTGAGCACAACAGCCTGGTTAGGGGCCAGTTGTGCACATCTGACCATGTTGCATTATGTTCAGATATGAACTACTTAAACCAGGCTTGTCCAACATTGGTAGTGTATTCCACAACATAGGTGTACATTGGCAAACACTAGCAATGTGCCCTAGGCCATTTCTAATGCTAGTCGGAGAGTGTGTTTGTCCTTCGACACACATTGTAAGTGGAGTTTGCCATGACATATGTCATGGTTAGTATACTGTGCCTCCGTCTACCCGTGACATAACAGTGATACCCAGGGTAAACCTACCATCTCTCATCCACTCATCAAGATTCCTCTTGAGGAGAGTCGATGAGTGACTCTCTGGCTAACCTGTACTGGGAGTTTACTCAAGAGTGGGGGTGGCTTCTGTGTTATGGATCATTCAGTACAGCTTGTCCTATGTATGTCAGTGCTGGGGTTCAGGTCTCTCATGTGCATAGCTCACTGCCATTCAGATTGTACAAGGTGCAGCATGTTCATTGATTCCAGCTTGGACATGGCTTTATACATCAGGCACAGCTTGCCTGTGGGTGGGCAGTATGGCAGTGTGTGGAGCTGCAGTTTGTTTAATCAAGCAACACATGGCATCTGTTCAAGCTCTTTGATACTCCTGGTGAGGTACTTTTGGGGACTTTACAGTTGATGGAGGTGTCTGCTGAGGTACATCCCACAGGGGTTATTGTAGTCAATTGTAACGCTGATGAAGGATGACTGCAGAGCCACAATGACCTCCCCTTATCTAGATCTGACAACCTTCATGATTAGGTGGGTATATGGTATGTTTCTGTAACCACTACAGCCACATGCTTGTCCAATGCAGGATATCTATCAACTTGTGTCCCCAGGTCTCTCATTACATGTTAAGTACTTAATGGGTTAACACCTATGTGGTAATTGGCGGGCACTTACTGTATATCCACAGGGGTTGACTATACACTTTTCTGCAATTAGCTTGCTGACATGGCTATGGCACCAGTTGTCTGTTTCTGTGTGGCCCTTTTGTGGGATGCTTGTGTCAGCTGGAGGGTCAGATATGGTGGCCAGTTTGTAGTCCTATGCAAACATGTTCAGACACAGTCCTTCCATGTTGGCCTGTACCTATGGGACATATATACCAAACGAGGGAGGTCCCAGAACCAAGCCTTGTGGGATGCCAGTTATATCTGGTTTGTAGTCTGACATGGCTGCAGCATGTCTGACCATGCCAGTTCTGTCCTTGGTCTGGTTTGCAACCCCTCTACTGACATAGGGGTTTATATTTAATCTGGTGAGCTTATCTATAATGAACACATGGGATATTGTATGGAAGACTTTGCAAGGTCCAGCTACGCTGTGTGGACCACATTGCCCTCATCAATGACCTTAATGACTGTTTCAAATGAGTCAAACATGTTTAAGGGGCAGGATCTGCACTTAAGAAAGCCACACTGGGTAGGGTCCAGTGTCAGTATGTCCCCAATATCTTTATGTCTGCGGTACATGCTGATCCTTTCCATAGCTGTGCAGACCAAGCTTGTCAGGATTCTGGGGTGGTAGTTTGCAGTATCCATTCAGGCAACACCTTTGTTGAGAAGGACCACTGTTGTTGTACACTGCTCTTTGGGTACATATCCTGTGGTAAGGCTGACATTGAGCAGTAGTGTGATTTGGCATTCCATTCTTCTTGGAGTCCATGTTGGACTCAGCCCAGGACACCATCTCATACCATTGCTGCTGTGTGTTTTGCTTTGTAGATGCTGGCTGTTACCTCAGCATCTGCAATGTCAGGGGGCCAGCAGTCTGCTGGGATAGATATTTTGCATTCTGGGGGGGGGGTTTGCACTTCACCTGTCAGGTTGGATGTTGGCAATGTGTGTGTGTGTTTGGTATGTTGTTTGTAATATTTGAGTGATTCAGAGCATATCTGTGAATTCCTAACAAGGTTCCTACCATCAGTTAAGAAAGCCTTGTGATTATCCTTAGTGTCCTGTACAATTTGTATCTTCATAGGTTCATAGGTTCATACTAGGCTATCCACCCTAGGGCATTTATAAGCCTAGCCAGAGTTTGTGTGGCTTTCGCCACCCCTTGCTATGTGAATATTATGGCCATTTATGATTTACTTTACTGTGCCTCTGTCTGGGCGTGACACAGTGAAGACCCCAGTGTACATCTACAATCATCCATCCACTTGGCAAGATTCCTGTTGAAGAGTGTCAGTGAGGGGCTCTGCCTAACATGGAGTGGGATTCTGTTCCAGGGTGTAGGGAGCCTCTGGGTTATGTATCTGTCCCTCCAGCACATCCTATTTCATTATGTGTTGAGGTTGACATCTCTCACTCTCACAGCTCCGATGGCTTTGGGTTTTCTGGGGTGGAGCATGTCCATTACTCCTGTGTTGGACATGGCCTTGTACAACAGGCATACAATGCCTCTGTGTAGGCAGTATGTGACTGCATTCAGCTGGGGTGTCTACAGCCAGGCAGCATATGACATATATTTGAGCAATTTTATCCTCTTGGTGAGGTACCTTTGAGGTCTTTCTAACTGCTGCAGGTGTCGGGTAAGGTACATCCCACATGAGGCATTGTACTTGATTATGGGTCTGATAAGAGAACAGTATAGGGGCACAATGACCTCTGTTGACGTAGATGTGAATCCTTTCATGATACGGTGTCCAATATAGACAGTCTTCCTAGCCAAGTTGGCAATGTGAGTGTCACATAACAGGTTACTGTCCACTTGTGTCCCTAGGTCCCTGATTACTCCTTCCATACATAATGGTTTACCACCTATGTGGTAATTTGTGAGTACCTTGTTTGGTATTTGGTGAGACATTCATACTGTCCGGTGTCATCAGGACGGCTGGGTGGGGTTCCTGTGTGTGAGAGTGTGGTCTGTAGCATGCTACAGACTGTACAGCAGTTTTGCCTACGGTTAGTTGCACATGGGTGGTCTCTGATGCTTCGTGCATTGTCAGTTACCTGGACGTATGGGTGTCTGTGCTGAATATGGATACTCCCCCTCCTTTTATGTTTTGGTCCAGGTTTTGGGGCCATAATGCATGATATGAGGTATAACCTGGCAGTGCTGGTGTGCTGTCAGGAGGCTTGCTGCAGGTTTCTGTCACTGCACGGACATAAATGTTCTCCATACTGGGGAGGGCCTCAGGAGCATGCATATTGAGGTTTACACGTCTGGCATTGGTCAACATTACCCTTATGTTTCTTTCCACTTATGTTTTCTAGGGTGGTGGGTTAGTCTTTTCAGCCTTGCCTATGAAAGGCTCTATGGAGGTGGCAAAAGCCTTATCCAATATCCAGACGCCCAGGGGTAACAGGTGCAAGTCATCCCTGGAACAGCAGCGTGGCTTGTCAAGCATGACATCCCAAACAGACAGACATTGGATCCCCTTGGAATGACACCAGTAATTGTGCCACTTGTTAAAGCTGATCATTCTGTGTTTGTACTGTGGCATCATTCTTGGTGAGGGTAGGATGCTTCAAACGGTCAGTGTCATACCGACCTGGACTACATAATCGGAGAGCTCATCTATGTCTCTTTTCATGTAGTCCGGGGAGGTACATCTCAGGTCATTCACGCCAGCATGGACAATGACTGCATCATATTTCTACTTGCTTTGGGGTGACCTGCATATTTGTGTTATGTGGCATATTGTAGCAGCCTACAGGCAGCTTACTGTACCCTTTCCCTTGTTCAGTCTAGTGAGCGGGACAGCAGTGTGTCTGACTATGGAGTCACCTATTACATCTGTATCAGGCATGTTGTTTCTCCTTCTGGCTTGTGACTGTTTGGCACACCAGCTTTGTGTACTATGTGTTGTATGTGCTATGTTTGGAGGTTGTGGTTGCTTGGGTGTCTGCTTTGGAGGCCTCTGTTGGTGTGGTGTGTTTGTAATTAGGGCCTCCGGGAATGTTTTTCTGTGTTTATGTCTTTGGTTTGCAGTTGTGATAGGTCTATGTGGGACTGGGTTTGTGGTGTGTGTGGTTACCTTCTCCTCCTGACTAGTTTTGACAGTACTGAGTTGAGGGAGCTCAGCCTCCGATTTGGATAATTGGTTGCATCTCTCACATATATTTGTATTTCTTGGGGGAAGTTCAGGGTTGTCTGTGTACTTGGGGCAGGTGTAACATTGCCTCAAGATTCACAGATTCAACTTGTTGTAGCTGGCCTTAGTGGATTATATGTGTGGACATATTTTATTGCCATACTACTGATCAGTGATTACTTCCCTTTTTATGTTTGCTCTATCATGTAGTAGCTTCCTCATTCTCTTGCATGGTTTGGTAATGGCTGGAGTCCACCATGCCAGATGCCTGCGTGTATGGCATTGTGTCTTGGTTTTATTTGGGATTGCATAATCCAAGCATTCCTGGCAGTGTTCATGGAATGCCTGTATAACAGGTTCTGAGGTGTGGCCCATATTTTGCACCTGCACAGGGCCTTTAATGGATTCCACATCAGTTTGGAGGAGTGCAACTTTTGCTTTACACATGTTTTTCACTGTGGTTTTCTGGCCAGGGACTGTGGTCAGGATGTGTATATCCAGTGTGATTACTCTATGGTCTGGTCTTACCAGTGAGGGATACACTTCTCATCTTGCCATCCAGTACCCATGTTGCTGATTATTACATCCAGTATGCTTACCCCTCTTGTGGGAGTGGTACGTTGTTCCTGGGCATTTTGGTTTATGGATTCTAGGAACGTTTGTCCTACAGTGTTGGAGCTAGTATAATGCTCCCAGTCTATGTCTGGGTATTTTCAGTCACACAATATAATGTGGTTTGGAGGACATGATATATTCATGTATTCCAACATAGGCCAGGTGCAGTTCCTGGTGTTGGGACAGTAGTCTATAGCAGGCTATAAACTGAGAGGCAGTTTTAGCCACTGTTACTTGACTGTGGCTAGTCCATGCTGCTTCTTGTTGTGGTACCAACATGGGGGTGTGGTTATCCTTGACAATTATTGCTAGTCACCCTCCTTTTGTAGCTTGTTCCATGTTTTGAGGCTGTACAGCACAGTATGAGGTGTAACCTGGTAGTGTTAGGGTGCTGTTGTGAGCCTTGACCCAGTTTTCTGTTACAGGACAGATATCAACATTCTCCATACTGCGGGAGTTTAGACTGCATGCATCTTGCTGTTTAGACTTCTGGCATTGGGTAGCATCTAGGTTCTTATCCCTTGTGATACCTATGGAGGTGGGTTTGTGTTTTGAGCCTTACCTATTCAGGGCACACTGTGGGTAACAACAGCCTTTGCCAGTATCCATAAGGCCTGGACTGATAGGTGCATGCCACCCCTAGCAGGTGGAGCATCATGTCATGCTCAGCATGTCATCCCAGGCTGGCACACATTGGATCCCCTTTGACTAACTGCAATACTTCAGCCATTTATTGCAACTGATCATCTCATCATCATATTGTGGCATCATGCTTGGTGAGGGTAGGATGTTAGTCAGGGTCATCAAGTGTGCATATACTACATGTTGTTACATTGCTTAACACATGGCATTCATGCCTCAGGTGGTGCTGCAGGGCTGCCTCTGTCGGATGCACATACTACACTCCCTGTACATGTTTGAGAGCAGGTTATGTCATTTTAGGAATCCCTGTTATTATATGAGTGAGTCAGAGAGGGGTATCATTCCCAGGGTTCATACTGAGCCAGTGTATGTGCTATGCGTTGCCTCTTTGCCAAGGCCAGGGCATACTGGGCACGCCTCCTTCTGCCTACTGGGGCAGGCTCAGGTTGTTCCTCCTCCGAGTCACGCTCTGCCTGTGATGGCCTTGGCAATGGTGGGGGGCTGTTTGGCCCGGCCCTATGCTGGTCCTGCTGCAGCTGTTTTCGCAAGATCATATTATGTAGCATAGCACATACCATGACAATTTGGGTACATGTAGTTGGTGAGTACTGCAAGATGTGTCCAGACACCGGGACCGTGACTTGAGCAGCCCAAACACACACTCTATTACATTACGTGTTTGTGCGTGTGCCTCATTATGGCGTTCCTGTTCAGGTGTGTGTGCGTTTCTGATGGGTGTCATCAGCCATGGCTCCAGTGCATAACCTGCATCCCCCACTAGGTGTCCATGTGGGATGTCCCCATTGGCAAATGTCTGGTACAGCTGCGTCAAATGCCAGATATGGGAATCATGGTAGCTCCCAGGGCAGCCAGCACACACATTCATTATTATGCCCTGGGCATCACACACGACCTGGCAGTTGATGGAGGGGAAGCCCTTGCGGTTAATGTAGGCCCTACCCCGCTCACCGGCTGGTGCTTTGATGCGTATGTGTGTGCAGTCTATTGCACCCACTACCTCAGGGTGTTCCGCTATTTGCTGGAAGAGACGCATATTGCTGGCCAATACCTCACGGGCATTGGAGAAATATACATGATCACCGACATGTGCTGACATGGCATCCAGGAACTGGTGCAGTACCCTGGAGGCTGATGCCTGTGATATCCCCATCATATCACCAGTTGGTCTCTGGAAGGTACCTGTTGCTAGTATTCTTAGGCCAACACATACCTTGGTTTCCACTGGGATGGGTTCCCCTGTGTTGGTTCTGTGTGTGAGGCGTGGCCTGCACAGCTCGACAATTTGCTGCAGGAGGTCTCTGTCCACTCTATAGCGCTCTACTATCTCCAGCTCATGTAACCCGAGGTAGGTGACCCTGGGCCTGTACACTCTTCTCCGTCTCCTCACTGTGGGTTGTCTGGCACCATTTGCATTGTCACCACCCTCAGCAAGTAGCCTATGTCTCCTTATGACAGCTATGGCAGCCCCTAGCATTTCTGCTCTGAGTTCAGCTTTTTCAGTTTCCACTTCTAATAGCTTACTCCTGTCTTGCAGTGTCTCTTGAGAGAAACATCCTGCACTGACAAAAAAATATAAGACTTGATTAAAGTGAGAAACCAAAAATAAAGGAAATGGAAAAAGAGGGTGACCTATGACTTCGCAAACTGAAATAACCTAACTGAACAGTGAAATTAAACATAGTGTGAGACGTGATCAAGAAACATTTATAGAAAATGTATATAAAGATACTGAGCACAATAGGAAACCATCTTATAGATACATAAGATGTGCTAGGAATAAAGGCATACAAACTGATAAACTGTAAATTCTGAAATTTATTCAGAGACAAAACAGATTATAGATATATTTACAAAATCGTATGCAAAACAGTTTGGTTCCACAAAGAAGGTGATAGATTGTCCTAGTGACATTCAGCTAACCTCAGATACTGAAGTCAAATTAGATTATATTGAAAAGGAAGTACGTAAACTGGATCCAAACAAAGCACAGGGATGAGACGGAATTAGTAATGATGACCTGAGAACACTTTAGCATGAACTATCTGTTATTTACTAGGTCATGTCATATAAATACTGAGAGACTCCTCATGATTGGAAACTTGCACTTGTTAAACCTGTGTGTAAGGGAAAGGGTAGTAGGACAAATCCAGAGCCATACAGACCCTTAAGTTTACTTTCATGTTGGTGAAAAACAATGGAGAAGGTTATACTGGTAAAATATTGTCAGAATTAGAAATATTATGACTTGAAACCATATATCAGCATGCATAAGTTGAAAACAGATCCATTGCAACCTGTAACATGATGTTCTATAACAATATAATAACAGCTATGAATGACAATTTGTGCTATGATATACATTTTATAGACAATTTCAGCATTCGATAGGGACATACACAGAACACTGATCAATAAATTATAACAACTAAGTACTGATGTACTCTTGGTAAGTTGGATAGCTGCAAGGCTTACAAACAGGATATGGCAAGTATCGTACATCAATTGGACACTTGAAATTCTAGGTTACAGTCAGGGTGTTCCACAGGACTCTGTCCTAGGTCCATACTTGTTTAGGTTTGTGTCTTTCTTCTTTCAGCCCTATCTTTTTCATCTGAGTTGCTCTATGATCTGTATGCAGATGACCTGAAAATGGGTAAACTGATTACATATATTACAGATATGGCATGTCTGCGAAATAACTTGACTGACCATTTGGGAACAGAAAAATAATAAGCTGAATAACACATCAGAAGCTACACATATGAGATTTGTGAGACAAACTGCAAGGTGAATACTTAATACAGCACACACTGATTGAAACTGTAGATTTATTTAAGGACATGGATACATCAGTAGATCTAGCTTTGAGCTTTTCTAATCATATCAACCAATTGGTTAATGACAGTTATAGAGCTATAGGTTGTATAAAAAGATTTATAAAGTCTAGGAAATCAGAAATTATGAAATCACTGTTGGTTACATTAGACCCAAGTATGAGCATGGAAGAGCAACACGGAAATCTTATAAGAAAACAAGCATGAGTAAACTGGAAAGAGTAAAGTGGAAATATACCAAGGGCATCCATGGATGTGAAAATGTAAGTTATTATGAAAGACTAAAATATCTGAACTTGTACAGTGTCTCATACAGACATTAAAAGGAAACCTTATTCAGCTACATAGGGCATTTAGAGGCAACTACCTCTGGGAATGTTTACGGTTATCAAAAAGAAGTACAGAATCAATGGACAACCTATGTAGAAGATACTGTAGGAATGAGAAGTGCACTAACTGGCTGTCTGAGAGAATAGCTGATACATGATTACATTAAAGCAAACACTATTTTTTCAAGAACAACCAGGACACATTATAGAAGTAACTGTTTTAGTACACTGACAGGCTAGAAGGGTATTACTGCCCATACCAGAAATATTTGTAGGTATGGATGGATGGATGGAATGTCAAAAATCTGGATCATGTGAGATGGTTCCACAGCACAGGAGAAATACATCCCTGACTGCAGCCTCAGGTTTGATTACTGGTCCAGGCTCTGGAGCAGCTGGCTGCAGGGGGATGAAAATGAATGGCTCCCAATGAGCTGTTCATCCCTGAAGGAGGGAGCTGGTGGAGTTCTACAGCAGAAATACCACCTGCAAGGAGTACTGAAAGTATAATTCCATTTACAGGGGGGGGTTATGGATCTGCCAAGCATTGTTTTAGAACTTCAGCTTGTCCCTGTTTGCACGTAGAAGCATGCAGTCAGGGCACAGTTAACAAAAGGGACACCGTACTGCATTTGCAAGTAGTGTATATGTGTGTGTGTGGGGGGGAACTAGGCAGATATCAGAAAATCTAAACCAGCAGCAGGAGAAGGACGACCAACTGATGTTCAACTGTTATATGGACACAAGAGGGTGTATAGACCCACAGGGAGCAATGCAGGGTGGTGATGCCAGACAGGATGAAGGAACAAACCGCTCAATGCATGCTAGGGGAGGCCAGATGGTCAAGTTAGTAACAGGCAAAAAAGAAACATGGAACGTCTGTTAGGTAATATAGGCCCTTCATCCATCTGACACACCTAAAAAGATAATTTATCTACTTTGCAGACTGGAAAATGGAATGAAGACACTACAGTATTAGAGGATTTGGATGGAAGCTTGACACAAATGGCATTTGAAAGTCTGGCCCAAGACTCTGTTAGGTACAGGAACACTTCAGTATAAACATGTTTTTCAGTCTTCTTAGATGTTCCCTTCTTTCTTATTATTATTGTTGATATTTAAGAATGATGGCTTTAACAAGACCAGGATGTATAATGAAGTAACTGTCTAGTTTTGAAGTCAGGTAACTGATGGCACTCCAGAAACAGTATCGCAGACTTTGTTGCAAATTTGGAAGAGAGCTGTTAATGGATCAGAACTGTCTATTGGCTAGAAATGAACAAAACAGAACAGAAGAATAGTCCACTGGTGCAGTGGCTGGATTTCTAATTGCAATGCCAAACACCCAGGTTTCTGAACAGGTCTAGGTGCCTTAAGGCCAGCAAGGGGGAGGCAGAGCTGATAATAGGAAAATCCACTAACAGAGCCAACAACACATATTACTCTACAAATACGCATAACTGGCATATTTTAAGGGCAGTGTGTTTAGTGGATAGTATCGCTTCTTCATAGCATTTGGTTTCCCGGTGCTTGCCTCTTGAAGAAGTGTCATGGGTGAACAGGAATCTGTTTACCTTGTGTGCACATATATCTTTTCATGTGCGGGTTCCCTGTTCAAGATAAGTCTCACTGCCTTACACCCACTTGGTGTCAGAACAGTCTCTTGCTCCTCCAACCCTAAGATGAGTTAATCAGCTTATCCAAAAAGAATGAATAATTGAGTATATTTCCATTTTCTTTCACAATATTGAATGCATTTCATCTTATGTCTTTCTCCACGAAACTAGTAGAAAATATAATCTTAAACCACAGCAATCTTTTCTACTTTAATATCATAAAACACACCAAAACTGTCATACCTTTTCACTGTTTTGGCATTTTCAACCAAGTGAGGTAAGTTTTACTAATTTCCACTAAGTGATTGAAGGTTCAATGAATTTGAATTAAAAACAAACCTATCAATACTGAATTTGTTACTATAAAATTAAGAATTTTGTTACAGGATGAATGAAAGGATAATGTCTTTCAGATAAACATTCTTAAAGTTATTGTTTAACAAATTAATTCTATATTCCATACAACAACAAACAATTTGGGGGGGGGGAAGCATATATGTTTTTTATCATATAGACACAATTCTCAGCTGATACATGCTTCAGTTTCATGTCCATATAAACTGAAAAAAGAGAAGAGGAATCATTTTTACAGATGAGGGATGGAAAAGATGGCGGAATTATCAAAGTCTTCTTAAGTCATTCAGGAATGTTTCTAATCAAGTCAGGATATATTATACAGACAATTATCACAGCCTAACCACTCAAACTGCTAATAACTAAAACAAAAAAACAGCAAGTAGCTACAAACCTACTGACTTTATTACAATGGTAAGTGCTTTTGACCAGTAATTCTGGCCTTCATCAGACATCTTAAAACAGTTATATGACCTTTTTATACAATTCCAATGTGTCCCCAATTTACATTTAAAGGACCAACATTAAAACAAGTAAAAAATGTATTACATATTTAAACTCATAGCCCAACAGCACCACACTACTTAATTTTAATTACAACTACGTATCACAAAACTAGCATGCTTATCTTTAGTATAAAACAAGACATCAAATAGCATGCTATAAAATAATTAAAATAAAATATATTTCATTATTTAACACAGTAAAAATCACGTATCATTTACTTTCATTTTCAATATACTAGAAATAGAAATAACATCATTAAGACCAGGGGGCGCTGAATAATTTAAATAAACTTGCCACCAATATTCCCTCTGTTCTAACAAGATGTTCCACGGACCCCCCTGGGGCTAATTTTTACATGTTCCAACACTATAAACCCAAACTGATGATTATTAAATTCATTAATATGTTTAAAAATTGCATTTGTTGTTTTATTATCCCAGCCTATTCTAAAGGAATCCCATTAACTCTGAATTTTTCTTAGCAGGGCTGTGAACAAAAGAGAAGTTGGAGTGATTGATAGGCCAAATCCCTTAAAGTTGAGAGTGTACCTATGCATGAAATACTTTCAAAGCTTATATAAAGATTCAGAATTCACTTAAACCTTTGAAACAGCTTTTAGTAAAGCATGTTAGTTGCTCACAGGAAAAGGCAACATTATCTGTTTTAAGCAGGAAAGGCCATTGAACAGTGTACATAAAAATTTGGAATTGAACATTTCTAGAGAACCTTCCCTCAGTAATATGGTAGCACAGTTATCTAGAAGCTCAGTACTCTGAACAACCACATAAAATATGAACAATAAACTGAGAAGCAGAAGAATTAAGAGTAAAAAAGCTATGAAAATTTCTAAGACCCTTTGAGAAAGGGACACACATAAGAATATAATTTTAGTTATGGGGAGATATTATTTCGGTACTTATGTATTATCGCAACCAGATTTCTAATCTGGTGTAATTCATAATGTCATCATGGAACAAGTGCATGTGAAATTAAAAGGTTCCTATCAGAATAGACAAAAAATCAAAATCTCAGATGCTCGGATGAGCAAAAACGCAGGTAACTGAAATCGATATTGTGAGATCGCGGTATAGTGAAGATCGGAAAATTTGCCCTTTCCTCATTGTAGTGCGATCTCCGAGTTGGAATATATTTTTAGGGGGGCTGTGGGGGGCTAATAACGATTTCAATTACCTGCGTGTTCGCTCATCCGAGCGTTCGAGATTTTGATTTTTTTGTCTCTGTAATATAGACCCAAATTAAAAAGGGGTGTGTAAACTGCAAATTAGTGTTTATCACTTTGGTACTGAAACAGGAAAGTATAGTTGTGTACACTTACCATAAATGTAGATGTTCGAGTGTATTCACTGTTGTAGTCATCACATTTGGGTTATTCCTGCCAGGGTAGCCCTCGGCCGGCCTGAATACCAGAGGCTTAGTATTTCTGCGTCAGTTGCTGTCGCTTCAGGACTGACGTCAGGTTGTCAGTAGTATAAAGTAAGGCAGCTGACACCATTACATCCGTTTTTCTTGCCCTAACCTGTCAGGAGTCCTCCAAGTAGGAGCCAGGTTCTGGTGGAAAAACCCCACCTGTAGAAAGTAAATACTAATATGTGCCTTGTAAGGAAAGAAAAGGAAAAAAGGGGGATGGAGGGAGGGAAACCAGGACTGCAACAGTGAAGACACTTGAACATCTACATTTATGGTAAGTGTACACAACTGTACTATGTTCTTCATGTTTAACTGTTGCAGTCATCGCATTTGGGTGGATTCCCAAAGCTAAGGAAATGGGTGGCGGCAGTCAAGGAAACTAAGGGCTGGCTAAGATGCCCTGAAAGACTGCAGAGGCAAACCCTGCCCTGGATTTGGAGAAGAGAGGTGGGTGGTAATCCTTGGTAAAAGTGTGAACAGATATCCAGGTGGCAGCATCCATCCCTGGTTGGGACTCCTCTGAGGAAAGCTGCAGAAGTGGAGGCTGCTCTGGTGGAGTGAGTCCTGACCCCCTTGGGGGGAGACTTTCCATGTTGTTTGTAGCAGAAATGGATCCAGTGAACTATCCATTTGGAAATGGTTTGTTTGGAGATGGCTTTGCTTTCTGCTCCTGTAGCAAAACTAACCGGCCATTGATCAGACTTTCTGAAGGATTTAGTCCTGTCTAGATAGAATCTGAGCTGTCTGTGCACATCTAGAGAGTGCAGGATCTTTTCCCCCTTGTTCTGGGGATTAGGAAAAAAGGTGGGCAAATTAATGGATTGGTTGAGTGCCACACTGGACACCACCCTGGGCATTAAGGATGGGTTAGTCCTGAGGGATACCCTGTCAGCATGGAAGAAGATGAAGGGTTCCACAGCCATGAGTGCTTGCAGCTCGGAGACTTTTCTGGCTGAAGTGATGGCCAGAAGGAAAGCTGTGTTCTGCAGAAGAAGCTGGTTTGAAGGGGGGGGGGGGGATAGGGTGATCTTTTCCAACACAAAGTTAATGTCCCCAGCTGGGGTTGGTGCTCTCCTGGGTGGCCTCAAGTTGCTAGCCCCTCTTTGGAACTGCGTGATCAAAGGGTGTGAGAAAAGGGGCTGCTCAGTGGGAAAATGAGGAGAGATATAGCAGAGGCATGAATTTTAATAGAGGAAAAAGAGAGGCCACTGTGTAGTAGGTCAGCTAAGTAATCCAGGATGAGAGGGAGGGAGGGCTGTGCCGTATTGGCTCCCTTAGCCTGTATCCAAGTGCAGAACCTTTTCCATTTTGTCAGCATAAGATTTTCTGGTGCTAGGGTGTCTGGCCTCAGGTACAACATCTAGAACCTGTTTACTTAGGTTAGCAGATTGATCGAGGGTTAGGAAATAAGCCAGGCTGCCAGACTGAGTGTCTGCAATTGGGGATGCATGAATTTCCCTTCCCTCTGGGTCAGGAGGTTTGGAATCTGAGGAAGATGCCATGGAGGTAGTGGGGACAGGCTGCGCAGCAAGGGGTATCAGTGCTGGCAATGCCAGTCTGGAGCTATAAGAATTGTCCTTGTTTTTTTTTTTTCTCCTTTATTTTGAGCAGTACTCTGGGGATGAGAGGTAGTGGAGGAAAGGCATAGACTGATAGATTGACCCAGGGGAAGGACAGGGCATCCACTTTCCAAGCCATGCAGTGATGCTCCCTGGTGCAGAACTTGCAGAACTCAGATGGTTGGTGTGGGAGGCAAAGAGGTCAACCTTCAGGGTGCTCCATTTCTGAGTTATTAGGGTGAAGGTTCTTCTGTTGAGCTGCTACTCATGTGGGTCCAGAAGATTTCTGCTTAATTGGTCTGCCAGAGAGCTGAGAGAACCTGATAGGAATTGTGCTAACAGGTGGAGTTGCATGGCAGAGGCTGTGTGCCAAAGGGTCATGACCAACCTGCATAGAGGGTAGGAGTGAGTCCCTCCCTGCTTGTTGATATACCACATCAGAGTGGTGTTGTCTGTTTTGATCAGGAGAGCCCCTGGGGAGAGAAGGGGCTTGAAAGCTATCAAGGCGTGCTGGACAGCCATCATCTCTTTTTGGTTGATGTGCAGAGGGATTTGCTGTGGGCTCCATTGGCCCTGTATGCACCTGCCGTCCAGGTGTGCACCCCAGGCATAGTCTGATGCAACTGTGGTGAGGGTCTGGGCGGCGGGGGGAGGTGAGAAAGGTAGTCCCTTGTTGTGGGAGCATGCTGTTGCCCACTAAAGAAAATCTTTTCTGAGGCAAGGAATTATAGGTATAAGAGTCTCCAGGTCCTGAGAGTGTTGACACCAAAGGCTTTTTAGGTACCATTGAGGTTTCCTCATACGCAGTCTGGCATATGGAATGAGTAGTATGCAAGATGCCATGAACCCCAGAACTTGCAGGATTTTCCTTGCAAATAGCTGGGATCTGGTGGCTAGTTGAGAGAAGTAGGCCTGTCGGAAAATTTGTTTTTCTGGTGTAAGGAATGCCATCTGGGATGCTGTGTCCAGGCTTGCTCCCAGGAATATAATCCTTTGGGTGGGCCCTGTTTGTATTTCTTTTCATTGAATGTGTACCCTAGGGAGGTTAGTAGGGACTTTACAAAGCCAAGTGCTTGAGCAGCTTTTCCTGGCTGTCTGCCTGAATTAGGCAGTTGTCTAAGTATGGGTAAATCTGGATATTCCTTTGTCTGCAAAAGGCAATGGCCGGAGCCAGACATTTTGTGAAAACTCTGGGAGCAGTAGATAAGCCAAAGGGAAGTGCAAAGAACTGAAAGTGCTGAGATCCTGCCCTGAAACGGAGATATATCCTGCATGAGTCCCTGATAGCAATGTGAAGGTAGGTCTCTTTTAGATCTAGGGTGGCTAGCCAAGCATCCTTGGACAGCATGGGTAGCAGCTGCTGGAGGGTGAGCATTTTGAATTTTAGGATCACCAGAAAGGTGTTTAGAATGGATAGATCGAGGATGAGGTGCCAGGTGCCCTCTAAAAGTCTGGAGTAGAAACCTTGGCCTTTCTGTTCTGCAGGAATGTGCTCTACTGCCCTCAAAGAGAGCAGGGAAAGGGCTGGCTTTTCTCTGCCCACTGGTTTGGAGGTAGATCTGGGAACCCTTTTGGGGTTGGAAGAGTGTGGAAACCATAAGAGGGTGGCTTAGAACTCCCTGGTTTTGAAGTGGAGGTAATCCACTGCTTAGATCTCTGCATTCCATGTGGCTGCTGTCTGGGAGGTCTGATTAACTGGGGTCTGGGCTGAACTGGCTTAGTGGGAGCAGGAAAGGACCAGTGCTTGGTGGGACAATGCCTGCTGAACCTGGGTGGCTAGACCTGTAAGAAATCCTTAACTGTCTGCATAGATTTTGCTTTTTCTTCCATCTTTTTTAAGACCTCTTCTGCCTTAGTGCCAAATACGTTGTCTTTGTGCAAGGGGGCATTCAACAATTTAGATATGACATGGTCTGGCAAGGGCTGTTCCTTAAGCCATGCATGCTTTCTATTGACAGATCCAGTGACTGCTGCCCTGCAAGAAGCTTCTAGGGTGTCAAAACCACAGTGCAAGGTATGTTTAGTTACTTGACTTGCAGAATGCATTAAGTCTTGTTACTCTTTAGATTCTGTGCAAGCAGGAAAGGAAGTCATTTTTTTGTTTGAGGAGTTCCAGGATTTGTTTGTTTGTTTGTCTTTTGGCTTTTTCCCAGTAAGGGGTCACCACAGCGGAACTCCGGTCCGCTAATGAATGGCAGTAGATTTTTACGAAATGCTGAGGTGCCACCTCAACGCCCAACCTTCAACGAAGGCACGCCCATTTACGCACAAATGTCTTTCGAATGCTACCCAACCGCGGGGAGGACATGCAGACTCCACACAGAAGGCACTCCCAAGCCAAGCCGAGAATCGAACAGGAGAACGTCTTGCTGTGAGGTAACAATGCTACTGCTGTAGGGTATGTTGCTGAAATGTTAGCATATGGAACTGACAATTTAGTGCCCTGATAGCAAGAGTAGCTGAGGTGCATACTTTATGTTAAGTTGTCTATCTCGCCTTCATTCTTGCTGGATGGGTTCGGAGCCGACCTCGGCTCCGACTCGGCCACTCTAAAGCTCGAGAGTTGGTTCCACCGGCTCGAGGCTCCCCTTATATCCCACAATGCTAGGCGAGAGTTACCTCAGATCTCGTTTGCCGCTACAGCTTCGAGGTTGGTTGTTCTACCGGTTCCTGGTGAGTTTAAGCTTTTCTATTAAAAGTTACTCTTTTTACCCCTTTTTTAGTTTAATTATTATCAAATTAGTGTAGTTCATTGAACTTTATCCCCGACCTAATTTTTTCCCGTTTTTTGTTTAAAAGAACTTTTAGTTCTTCCCTTGGGCCTTGGGCCTTCCCTTCCCTAGGGAGTGTTTGTGTAGTTTAAACTACTGTTTATTGTACTTTATTGTACTTTATTTTTTAGTATTTTTACTAAAGTAGTTATTTTGACAGGGTATAACTGGTGTTTGAGTGTGTGTTTGTGTTCACCAGTTAGGCTATGTCTAAAGAAGCAAAGGTCTCCGGATTCAAGAAGTGTGATGCGTGCTGTCAGAAAATGTCTCTGACAGACGCTCACACTTCTTGTGTCTATTGTCTGGGGCCTTTGCACCTGCAGGACTCCTGTGCTGTTTGCCATGGCTTCAGCCCCAGGGTCCTGCAGGAAAGAAAAAACAAGCTTATTCTGAGAGGCTTGTTGAAGCCTGAGGATTCCCTGTCTGTCTCAACAGGGAAGCCCTCCAAGGCATCGAGGTCTTCGGCTCCGGCTTCTGAGCCGAGACCTCAGGTTGTTCAACCTTGCCTTTATCGGCTCGGCTGGAGCCGATAAGACTCAGTCCACAGTTTTCTGTGGCTTCTCGGCTCGGCCGGAGCCGAGGTTATCGAGGTACCCGTGTCGGCTCCGACAAGATCTTCGGAGCCGACAACCAGAAAGAGGTCTAGGTCACCTTCTCTTGGCTCCGTTCATTCGGCTCCAGGATCGCCCCTGCTGTCTGAACGGAGCCAAAGGTCTCATTCCTCTAGGTCATCGAGGCTGTCCGATCATGACCTTCAGAGGGTGGTGAGTCGACTACTCAAGTCTGAGGCACTAGCCCAGATGCTTCAGAGCCCGACTCATCAGTCGGTGCCTGCCCCGTCCATCAACTCTTTCCTCCTTCGACTCTCTTGAGTTCGGAGCCGGGTCGTGTCGGAACCGAGACTGTGGTCACCTCGGAGCCGAGACAATTGTCTTCGGCTCCGTCGTCGGCTCCGTTTTCTTCCATGGAGGAATCTCGGTGCCGGACTTCCCTCGTCGGCTCCGAGGGGGTGAGTGGCATCGACCCTTGTCCGACCCCCTCTCCCTCTCGGTGCTTCGGCGCTGGTGAGTTCGGCTCCGACATCGGCCTCGAGCCATCACTGTCGGTGCCGAGGGGGTCCTTAGCTCCTCGGAGCGGGACCTCTGGCTCTGCCTGACAGGGGTGCTTTCGAGGTCATGCGGAGTGTGTTAGAGCCTGGCTCTACTCCACAGTCGGCTCCGTCAGCCCCTCCCTCTATGCTGCCTCAGGGTAAATCGACTCACTCCCTCATCCCGGACCGCAGAGAGCCAACTCCTCAGGAGCTCCCTTTGGGGATTTCATCCTCTTCCGAGGCCTCTCCTGATTTGGCAGAAGAGCCCCCTCGGAAGAGGAAGTGCAAGAGGAAGCACATTGACTCACCTGAGTCTATCACTTCCGACACAGATCTGGATGATTCTGAGGGTTCCCCCCATTCCCCTTCTGAAGATGTCTCATTTGCAGACATTCTGGAGATCCTTAAACAGAGGGGAAATTGGCCAGCCCTCAACCCTTCGGAGGACAAATCTGTGTATCTTGAGGCGTTTGGCTCTCGTCCTTCCACCTCCTGGGTGTCCCCCTTCGACCCCCTCATGCAGGTGGTTGCTAAGAAGGCATGGACGGCTCCTGATTCAGTGGACCCCACTCCCAGGAGACCCTCCAAATTCATCACAGCTCCATCAGACAAGGAATTTTTATCAAAAGGAGTCTCTGTGGATGCTATGGTGGTAGCTGCCGCCACAAAGAAGGAACTGGCTGATCCTTCAGTGCCTGTCCATCCACCTAACAAGGAATCTAGGTCCATGGATAGGTACGGGAAGCGGATGTTCTCCTCAGCGACATTTACTATGCGTTCGCTGAATTACCTGTGCCATTTCACTCGTCTTCAAAGGGACTTGATCAAAGAAGCGAGTGAAATGCTGAGGGACCCTACAGCTGCGGGTTTCCAAGAGAAAATGAACACGCAGCTGGCTATCCTTAATTCTATTTCCAACTCCTCCATGCGCCTCCTCTCTTATGCGGCCGATGGAGCGAGCAGAGCCGCAGGAACAGGGTAGCCTTACGTAGGCACGCCTGGATGCGGCTATGCAATTTTGTGGAACCTTTCAAGACGTCTTTCACGAACTCCCCTTTTGATGGATCATCTCTTTTTGGTCCACAAGTGAAAGAAACCCTGACTAGGTGCGAGACTGATGGCAAGACCCTTTCTGCTGTCGGAGTCCGTTTTTCTACTCCTTCTAGGCCTTACCCCAAAGGCCAGAAGGGGGGAAAGATGTGGTTCCGTAAACAATCCCAAGGGACTTCGCCTGACGCACAGAGTCAGTTCCCCGCCAGAGGCAGAGGGGGGAACAACAATGGTAGACGTCGCCCTAGAGGCAGAGGGGGTCCGCAGAACCAGGGCAATCGAGAAACGGTCTCCGATAAGCCCTTTCAGCATCCCTGAGGTGTTGCCCGACTGCCCATCTTCAGAGGCAGTCGGGGGAAGATTGTCACTGTACCCAGAAGCCTGGCTATCCTTGACACAAGACAAATGGGTACAGTCCATCATTTCCGAAGGTTATTCTATTCCCTTTCTTCGTTTTCCAAATCAGTCAAAAAAATCCCTTCCAGATGTCCCACCCGCTCAAAGGGATATAGCAGCTTTGGAAATTTCAAAACTGCTTGCAAAAAGAGCTATTCAGCCAGTGCCAGCAGACCAACTAGGATCCGAATCTACTCAAGGTTCTTTTTAGTTCCAAAGAAAACAGGGGACTGGAGACCAATTTTGGATCTCAGTATCTTGAACAGATCGGTCAAGAAAACAAGATTTCGGATGGTCACGCTGCAATCCATTCTTCCCTTATTGGGAAAAGGAAACTGGATGTGCTCTATAGACCTTCAGGACGCGTACTATCACATAAAAATGAACAGACGCTCCAGAAGATTCCTCCGCTTCAGGCTGGGAACCAGTCATTTTCAATTCAGGGCCCTGCCCTTTGGTCTCACCACTGCCCCCGGTGTTTACCAAATGCATGGCAGTGGTAGCTTCTCACCTGAGACGACAAGGATTCCAGGTGTTTCCATATTTGGACGACTGGCTCCTCACAGCTCCCACCAAGCATCTCCTTCTGATGGCCAGAGATTACACTTTTCGCCTGTCAAAAACTGGGTATCTCAATAAATTGCGAAAAGTCTGTTTTGTCGCCTTGTCGCACTATTACCTACATAGGCAAAATTAGATACTGTAAACATGTCTGCAACACTAACGAACCAAAGGATATCAGACATTCAAAAATTGGTATCACTACTTCTCAACAACAACAGAGCCAAAGCCAGGTTAGTTCTAAAGGTGTTGGGAATCATGGCAGCGCCATACCCTCCTTCCATTGGCCAGATACCACATGCGGATCCTTCAGTGGATGCTCTTTTCTCAATGGTCATACCAGGAACTTCCAATGTCTCACACCATTATGATCACGCAAGCGTGCAAAAAGCATCTCATGTGGTGGATGTCTTCCCCAGCTCCTGTTGGGAGACCATTTGTTCCACCTCCTCCGGTTGCTACTCTGACAACGGATGCCTCCCTGATCGGGTGGGGGCATTATCAGGGCAGGACAGTCCAGGGCACATGGCAACCAAACGAATGCCACTTGCACATAAATGTTCTGGAGATGAGAGCAGTGCTTTTAGCGTTGCAAGCCCTTCAACACTCTCTTCCCTTGGGAACGATTGCAATCCAGACAGACAATATGTCTGTAGTGTGGTACATCAACAAACAAGGCGGAACCAGATCATACCCCTGTGTCGAGAAGCACTCAGACTGTGGCAATGGGCGATTTCTTCTCAGCGTTTTCTGATAGCAACGCACATCCCGGAAGTCCAATCACATTGCGGACAAGTTGAGCAGAGCTATTCTCATGCCTCACGAGTGGTCTCTGAAAGACTCTGTAGTGAGAGAGATTTTTCTCAAGTGGGGTCAGCCTTGCTGCGATCTTTTGCTACTCCCCAAAACAGCAAGTGCAGAGAATACTTCACTCTATTCCTTTACCAGGCCAACCCAGCAGGGACGCTAGTCCAAGTTTGGCCCGGGACTTCTGTATGCATTTCCTCCTTTCCCACTGATCTCTCAAGTAATACAGAAAGCTATCGCTCAGAAGGCCTCATTGATCCTCATTGCTCCTTACTGGCCTCGACAAGTGTGGTTCCCCTTTCTGCATCGATTTCTTTTGGAGCGACCGTGGAATCTGGACCTAGTTCCAGATCTTTTGATCCATCAGTCGGGTCAGTTTCATCGCTCCCTCCCCTCTCTGAACCTCACTGCTTGGTTCCTCCACTTCCAACCGTAGCCAGGCTTCCTCAATTATCTCACTCTGTTAGAGATATTTTGATAGCTTCCCATAAATCTTCCACTCGAAAGATTTATTTGAGTAAGTGGAAACGATTTTCATATTGGGCACAAGGAAAGGACATAGATCCTTTCACCGCTTCCATCCAACTAGTCCTCGATTTTCTTGCTGAACTCTTCCATGCAGGTTCATCTCCATCTACTCTTAAGGTTCAATTGGCAGCTATTTCTAATTTCCATGTGGGTATTTCTGAATCCGCCCTAATGTCCCACAAACTCTGCAAAGCCTTTTTGAAAGGAGTTTTTCTTCTCAGACCTCCTGTAAGAAATCCTCCTTCTCCTTGGGACCTAAATTTAGTTCTTGCTTCTTTGATTCTTTCCCTTTCGAACCTGCAGCTTCATGTTCCTTAAAGTTATTATCATGGAAAACTCTCTTTCTGGTGGCTATCACATCAGCTAGAAGAATTTCAGAACTTCAAGCACTCAGTTGTCGTTCTCCTTACCTTGTGTTCCATAAGGACAGAGTTTCCTTACGAAGTAACCCGTCCTTTTTGCCTAAGGTGGTTTCAACATCAAATCTAAACCAATGCATTGACCTCCCTGTCTTTTTCCCGGAGTATTCAAATAGGTCTGAACAAAAATTACACTGTCTGGATGTTCATCGTCAATTAAGGTACTACTTGGACAGGACGAAACAATTCAGAAAATCTGATCAGCTGTTTGTCTCCTATGCGGAAAGCAGAAAGGGACTTCCAGTTTCAAAGGTATCTTTATCCAGATGGCTAACATCTCTGATTACCCTTGTTTATGAGATTAGACACAAAAACTGCCTAATAAGCCTAAAGCCCATTCCACCAGAGCTTTGGCTACTTCTCTAGCCTTCCAAGACAGACTGCCTATTGACACCATTTGTGCAGCGGCTACTTGGGCTACTCCTCACACTTTTATTTCCCATTATAAGTTGGATTTAGCTTCTAGGCATAGAGCTAATTTTGGTTCCACTGTTCTCAGGAGTCTGTTCCGTTAGGCCACCCGGGACAAGGTGCTAGGGACGCGGTCCCATCCAGCAAGAATGAAGGCGAGATAGACAACTTAACATATAGAAGTTATGTTCTTACCATAACGTTCCATGTTAGTTGTCTTCTTCTCGCCTTCTTCTTGCGTCCCACCCTCCTTCCCCCTGGCCTGGACAGACCTAGAGGAGTTGTGATCGTGACCTCTCTTTCTACCACCTCTTTCTTAGCTATATGCTATTATGCATATTTCTTGTTTCAGGATGTAGGTCACCCTTCTTCTTCCTGTTGTTAGAGGTGGATTCTGTTTTCACAGTTATACTGTTTCTGTTATAAGCTGGGGTTAGCTTACAAACGAGATCTGAGGTAACTCTCGCCTAGCATTGTGGGATATAAGGGGAGCCTCGAGCCGGTGGAACCAACTCTCGAGCTTTAGAGTGGCCGAGTCGGAGCCGAGGTCGGCTCCGAACCCATCCAGCAAGAAGAAGGCGAGAAGAAGACAACTAACATGGAACGTTATGGTAAGAACATAACTTCTATTTTTACCCCATCTGTCTAGTGCTCGGGAATCCCTATCTGAGGGGGTGGGATTCTTAGCAAAGATTGCTTTAATTCCTTTAGGACCTTGAGAAATTACTTCAGGGTCAGCAGTAGGATTTTTAAAAAGAAATTTGTGTGAGTCAGGGACTCTGTAGTACCTGTCTGGTTTTCTGGGTGCAGGAAGAAGGGTGTCAGGAGTCAAGCTGGATTCCAGAAAAACATCCTTCACAACATCCAGGACTGGGGGGATGGCCAAGGGTCTGTGCTGTGGAAGAGCTAAGAATTCCCTGAGTCTCTTTTTAGACTGAGGATAGTCCTGACTCTCCCATTGTAAATGCTCCCTTAAGGCATGAAGGGTTTCCCCAAAGGAAAAATCCTCTGGGGGAGAGGCTGAATGGATGGAATCCTCTGCATCAGAATCCTCATAAGAAGAGAGGGGTTGCAAGTCTTCATATGCAGATGCATCAGTCATCCGAAGCTTGTTCAGACAAAACTACAGGGGACAGATTTATTTTCCTTTTGGAGGGAGTAGCTTGGCTTCCCCTAATCAGCATGATAAGGTCTTCTGCCATTTTAAGCATTTGAGAATGAGGCAAGGAAGCAGGTGCCTGAGATTGGGTCGTCAGTTTCTTGGGTGTGGTTCATACCCTGGGCCTAAGAAACTCGGTCATTTTTGAAAGAACAGTAGTCGCGAAAGAAGACGTCGGTTTGTGTCGAGGATTGGTAGTGTGAAGGATTTCCTCGGAAGCCGGTGCCTGCTCAGGTAGAGACGACCATAGGATCCTTAGTCGAAGAAGAGTTTTGTGGCATATCAGACTCCAAAAGGGTCCAGGTAGCAGCCTGCAAATCCAAAGAAGCGGGCATCAGGGGCTGCGAAAGCGCCTCACTGAGGACCGGAGAACTGACAACTAGCTTAATGGGAGCATCATTGGTAGGTTTGGACCTGTGCTGTCTGTCTCTGTCTTTATCACGTTTTTTTTTGGAAGATATGCTGTCGGATGGCTTGCTGAAGCCATATCGGAGTTCGAGGACTGTAAGCGAAAAAATATAGCTACAATAAAAGCCCGACGACTGATAGTTCTGGTGTTGAACAAAGCACAGAAGCAAAAGCGGGGGACATCGTAGTCTGGGCCTAAACAAGTCATGCAGTAAGAATGAAAGTCTTAGTGTGGTATTTGCTTTCAACAGGTGAGACAATTGTTAACTTTTTTTGACATCAGTTAGTGCAAGAAAAAAGGATCCCCAATGGGGTACTTAGTTTTAGAAGACTTCAGCTTCAATTCGGTAGATGAAACTCAGGTAGCAGCCGACCGGCACCCGTGCGAACTGCTTCTGTTTCGGGCTCCATGGCAAGAAAGACTGATGTAATGGCATCAGCTGCCTTACTTTATACTATTGACAATCTGATGTCAGTTCTGAAACGACAGCAACAGACGCAGAAATACTAAGCCTCTGGTATTCGGGCTGGCTGAGGGCTACACTGGCAGGGATAACTCAAATGTGATGACTGCAACAGTGAAACACGAAGAACATCAGCAATAATGACTAAATTTGTATTCCTGTGTAGCATCCTTGGCCAATGACAGTTACTGAAAAGTAAAATTAACCTGGTGCTACACATACGGCATATGTATATCATTACTTACTGACTTCTATCCTTAGATCATCCTACTGACTTGGTACACAGTCACAAATTCTTATGAGGGACATACCAAAAATATGTGTCAAAAGGTTGGACAATGTGCTCAAATCTGGACAGTTGACAGGTATGTATACGTACAGTAGTAGTGAGAATTAGGTACACTGGCGCAAAGCAGCAGTTATGTACAATAGCCCGTTTAATTTCTGACTGTGGGAATATGACCACTACATGTAACAAACTGAAAATGGACATTACCAGTTCTACCATTGACATTAACCTTTCTGCTGTAACTGAAGGCAAGCTTTGCCAAAGAAGTAATGAGGACAGCCATTAATGTCAACATGGTAGTGCAAGAAATGTGGCGAAAACTTGAAATAATGGGAGGGCAAGAGCCTAAAAAATCTGGGTACATTTTAATTAGTTATACACTTTGAAATTGACACAATAACGTGAAATATTTCTGTCGCTACGTGAACACCATATGAATATTTGGTACTTGACTATTATCGGTTACAAATCTGGTTGCAATAATATGTAAGTACTGTTATTTATCTTTATATTTTAGAATCATTTTCTCATTGCTATGATGTTTCTTTATGTTATTCATGCCATTTTTTAGTTAAAAAGGAGTCTCACAACACTGTAAACTTACAGTTTAAAAATAATCCATTTGGACCCCACTGATCTGGGCTGGGTAGCATTCTCAAAATAAAATGATCTGATCTTACTGACAATGCAAATGATGCTATGTAGGCCTGAGAATACATACATTTAAGGATTCCATTTCTAATGGGAGAAACTTATTTTCATTTTCTCCAGGACAATAAGGGGAGCAGTAGCAGAGAAAAGTAAATAAACAGTTTGAAAATACACAAATATATGAAGATTTATGTAATACTGAAAATGCTTTTTTAAATATCCTTTCTGTGTCTCACTGCTGCCAACTTTCAGGTACCCCATATTCTTAGATGTCCCATTTGTTCATATCTGAAAACAAAGCAAACGTAAATCAAAAAGCTTGAGTCAGGTGTGGTATCCCACCTGTGACCCAGAGGGTGGCAGGACTAACAAACACAGTATAAAAGATTAGTCCAGATAAAAACACTTTAACTAGCAGATCAAGGGCACTCTCTCTCTCTCTCTCTCTCTCTGATGCCTTCCCTACATGACGAATAAAGGCATATTGCCAAAGTTCCATGAAGTTTATTCAGTTAAGCAGGCAGATGGACTTAACTGAATAATTTTCTTGAAACTTCAAAAAGGTTTTTGTTTACCAAGATAGTACAAAAACACTTTTTTAGCAGAGGTCGGGGAAAAAAGATTCAACATCAGATAAACAGCAGTATTATAACAGGATATAACATGCAAGTGCATATATACATATATATATATATATATATATATATATGGATTCACTTCATAACATTGAAATATCAAAATACTGAAACTCAAAATACTGAAACCAAAATACTGAAAGCGCAAAATACTGAATACTCAAAATACTGAAAACACATATTATGCATAAACTCAGCTTAAACTACATAAATCATAACAATTTCTACCAAATATATGCAGGGCAACCCTGCACCCCACCCCTGCTAATTAAATATATCAACTCCAAGATTGCACATAGTGTAGTTAAGTGCAATCTTGGAGTAGATATATATAATTAGCAGGGGTGTGGAGCCCCCATGGGGGTGCAGGGTGCTTGCCCCCTGCATATATTTGGTAGAAATTGTTATGATTTATGTTGTTTAAGCTGAGTTTACGCATAATATGTGTTTTCAGTATTTTGAGTTTCAGTATTTTGAGTATTCAGTATTTTGAGCTTTCAGTATTTTGGTCTTCAGTATTATGAAGTTTTGTCATTTTCAGTATTTTGAAGTTTCAGTGTTATGAAGTGAATCCATATATATATATATATATATATATATATATATATATATATATATATATATACACACATACATACATGTATATACAGGAAAGCATATTGCTGTACAACTGGTTAGGCATGTCCATATTTACCAAATTATACAACCTTAGATTAAAAATGGTATTTCCAGATTGCAGTCTATATATCTATTTCATATAAAAGTACTTTCAACCCTCAAACATCTTTGTGGATTTTCATACAAACACCATAGTGTTTGCAGGGGACGAGACAGCAAGCCCCCCATACTCCAAGACTAATAAATATTTATATATATATATATATATATATATATATATATATATATATATATATATATATATATATATATATATATATATGGATCTCATACTATTGAGCGAAAGTTCAAACAAACTAAATCATATCGGCTGAACACACTTTAGCAAAAGTGCTTTTCACCGAAAAAGCACTTTCGCTAAAATGTGTTAAAAAAAAATCTAAAAAAATAACAAAAAAAACCTCCCAAAAAACATAGAACTCACGTTTACGCAGGCGGGCAAGACCCCCTGCACCCTCCAAGTAGGGGGGGCTGTGCCCCCCTACTTTTATATTCTCATTCCGAGATCGCACTACAGTGGGGAAAAGGGAATATTCCCTTATCTCCACTGTGCTACAATCTCAACAACAGCCATCTCCCCACATTTTCATAGGTTCATAGGTTCATAGGTTTATACTAGGCTATCTGCCCTAAGGCATTTATACGCCTAGCCCAAATTTTTGTGGCTTACGCCACCCCTTATATGAAAAAATACTGTGCCCATTAGTTTGTTGTGCCTCTGTCCAGCAGTGACACAGAGATGATTCCCGGGGTAAACCTACGATCTCCCATCCACAGGTCTAGATTTCTCTTGCACAGAGTCAGCGAGGTGCTCTGCCTCACATGGACCGGGATTTTATTCCACAGCATAGGGAGTCTCTGAGTGATAAATCTATCCCTCCAGCACGTCCTATTTATATCCGTGCTAAGGTTTAAGTCACTTGCTCTAGTGGTTTTGGTGGATTTGGATTTTTTGAGGTGGAGCATGTCCATTAATTCCGGGTTGGACATGGCCTTGTATGTCAGGCACATGTCACCTCTGAGCAGACGGTATGCGACTGAATAGAGCTGGAGTTTCTTCAATCTGGCAGCATATGACAGATTTTGGAGTCCCTTTATCCTTTTGGTGAGGAACTTTTGGGGTCTCTCCAATTGCTGCAGATGTCGGATGAGATACATCCCGAATGGGGCATTGTACTCGATCATTGGTCTGATAAGTGAAGAGTACAGGGGAACAATGACCTCACTAGATCTGGATGTGAATCCCTTCATGATCAGGTGGGCAATGTAGAAGGTCTTTCTAACCACTTTAGCAATGTGAGTGTCAAAAGAAAGGCCACTGTCAACCTGGGTCCCCAGGTCCCTGATAACCTCTTCTGTGCTTGGTGGATTGCCACCTATATGGTAGCTTGGGGTTACCTTGTTTTTCCTGAAGGGTATGACTATACATTTTTTGGCGTTTAACTTCAGGCCATGGCTCTGGCACCAGCTATCTGTTTCCGTGAGTCCCTTCTGAAGGATATCCGTGTTCGATGCACTTTCCACTACGGCGCCCAGTTTGCAGTCGTCTGCAAACTTTGTCAGCCAAAGTCCTCCCATGTTGGCCTGTACTTCTGAGAAGTAGATGCCAAACAATAGGGGGCCAAGGACCGAGCCCTGTGGGACACCACTTGTGACCGGCTTGGAGTCTGACACAGCGCCAGCAACTCTAACCCTGTGGGTTCTGTCCTTAAGCCAGTTTGCAACCCATCTTGTGACATATGGGTTTACATTTAAGCTGGTAAGTTTTTCTACAATACCCGAGTGGGGTATTGTGTCGAAAGCCTTTGCAAGGTCAAGGTAGGCTGTATGGACTGCCTTTCCCTCATCAATGGCCTTGGTGACTGTTTCGAAGAAGTCGACCAAGTTCAAAAGGCATGATCTTCCCTTGACAAAGCCAAACTGGGTCGGGTCCAATGTCTGCAAGTCCCCTATATCTTTGTTTATGAGCTCCATTATGATCCTCTCCATAGCTTTGCAGACTAGACTTGTTAAGCTTATGGGGCGGTAATTACCAGGGTCCGTAGAGGTGCCGCCTTTGTGGAGTGGGACCACATTTGCCGTACGCCACTCCTTTTGCACGTATCCTGTGGTAAGGCTGAGATTAAACAGCTGCCTTATGTGCGGGTTTAATTCCTCATTTAGCTCGTGTAGCACACAGCCGGGGACACCATCCAGTCCCATTGATGCTGTGTTTTTAGCTTTAGAGAGAGCAGCTTTCACCTGCGCATTTGAGATGTCCGGGAGGCTACACTCGGCTGGGATAGTTATCTCTCCTTTAGGGGAGAGGGGTGAAGTTTGCACTGAACCTGTCTGCCAGTATGTTGGCAATGTCTGTGGGTTCAGTGATTTTGTATCATTTTGGACTAATTCTGAGCATATCTGGGAGTTTCCACCCAGGTTCCTAACATAGCTGAAAAAGGCCTTATGATTGTCCTTTGAATCCATGGCAATTTTTCTCTCAAAATTGGCCTTAGTTGATTTTATGAGTGCTCGTATTTTTTACTAATAATGATCAGGGTGACTTCCCTTTTATGGATTTTGTTCTATCATGTAATAGCTTTCTCCTCTTATTGTAAAGTTTGTTAATGGCTGGGGTCCACCAGACTGGACGCTTGCCCTTTGTGGAAAGAGTCTTGGTTTTATTTGGGATTGCCTGATCCATGCAGTCCTGGAGGTGTTCATAGAAGGCATTTGTAAGGGCTTCCGCAGCTTGGGTTGTGGTTTCCACTGGCTCAGGGGCCTTGAAGGATACCACACCAGTCTTGAGTAGTGTGAAGTTTGCTTTAGAGAAGTTCTTCACTATGGTCTTTTTGGGGGCGGGATGTGGATTTCCAGTGAGATTAGTTTATGATCAGATCTCACCAATGAGGGATATACTTCGGTGTGGAGCATTTTGTCCCCATGTTTGTGACAATGAGATCTAGTATATTTTCTCCTCTCGTGGGAACAGTGACTAGCTGTTCCATGGCATTTGAATTTATGAACTCCAGGAACCGTTGGGCTAGAAAGTTAGGGCTTGAGTAATGTTCCCAGTCTATATTCGGGTAGTTGAAGTCACCCAATATGATGGTGTTTGGAGATACATTTATACCCTCCAGTGTCTTCAGGAAGGCTGTGTGGGGTTCCTGAGTTTGAGAGGGTGGCCTGTAGCATGCTACAATTTGTAGAGCAGTTTTGCCTATGGTTAGTTGCACCTGGATGGTTTCCGAAGCTTCGTGCGTTGCCACCAACCTGGAGGTGTGGGTATCCTTTATGAATATGGATACACCCCCCTCCTTTTGTGGTGTGGTCCGGGTTTTGGGGCCGGAACGCATGATATGAGGTAAAACCTAATAGTGCCGGGTGCTCTCAGGAGCCTTGAACCAGGTTTCAGTTACAGCACAGACATCGATGTTCTCCATACTGAGAAGGGCCTCGAGTGCGTGCATTTTGAGATTTAGACTTCTAGCATTGAGCAGCATTACCCTCAGTTTCTTCCCATTTTTGTTTTCTAGGGTGGTAGGTTTAGAATTTGAGCCTTGCCTAAAAATGGCACTATGGGGGTGGCAAGAGCCTTAGCCAATATCCGGAATCCCAGGGTGACAGGTGCAAGCCATCCCTTGCGAAGCAGCGTGGCTTGTCAAGCATGTCATCCCAGGCAGACAGACACTGGATCCCCTTTGAATGACACCAGACATTAAGCCAATTGTTAAAGCTGATCATCTTGTCTCTATATTGTGGCATCATTCTTGGTGAAGGAAGGATACTGCTCAGGGTTAGGGTCATACCTGCCTGGGCTACATAATCAGAGAGCTCCTCTATGTCTCTTTTCATGTAGTCCAGGGAGGTACGTCTCAGGTCGTTCACACCAGCATGGACAATGACTGTGTCATATTTGTACTTGCCGTGGAGTGACCCGAGTGCTTGTGTTATGTGGCGGATTCTAGCGCCCGATAGGCAGCTTACTGTGACCCTCTCCTTGCTCAGCCTGGTGAGTGGGACGTCAGTGTGTCTGACTATGGAGTCACCTATGACAAGTATGTTTGGTGTTGTATTTGGCCTTAAGGGCTGTGACTGCTTTGCACACTGCTTTTGTGGTTTATGTGTTGCTTGTGGGGTGTCTTGAGGTAGCAGTTGTTTGGGTGTCTGCTTTGGAGGCCTCTGCTGTTTAGGTAAATTTTACTCAGAGCCTCTGAGTATGTCTTTGTGTGTTTATGTGTTTGATTCAGTGGAGTGGTAGCATTATGTGAGGCTGGTTTTGTGGTGTGTGTAGTTGCCTTCTCCTCCTGTCTGGTCTTGCCAGTCCTGAGTTGAGAGAGCTCAGCCTCCAGTTTGGCTAAATAGCTGCATCTCTCGCAAGTATTTGTGTTATGTGGGAGGAGGAGAGGGCTGTCTGTGTACATGAGGCAGTTATAACATTGCCTCAAGATTCCCAGATTCACCAGCTGGACCGGAGAGAAGATTGACAACTGACCTTTGGACATGCTAGAATAATATTGGGAATTCCTTAATTGAAAACAAGGGCCAGTGGGGAGTGAGGGTGTAGTGCTTTTAATTTTTAGTGCTGACTTATATAATTGCTTTAGTGAGCAAGTGCCACGTAACTTGAGTGCAATGTGTTACAAGTAACTAAATGCAAAAACGACAAACAGTAACTTTCTTTCAAGTGAAACAAGGAAATAAGTACAGTAAGCAATGCAGATATCACTAGTGATCCACAGAAGCGCTGAGAAGTTGCGTATTAGGTGGAATTAGCTTCCAGGGAAATAACAAGCAAACAAACAACAAGCATATAAACAAAGCTAGATTCAGCTAAAGGTACTTACAGGTGTGGGGGTAGCCACATTCTTTGATTTTCTGTCCTTGCATATTTAAACTGGTGCATGTGAAATAATTCCTGCTTTAAAACTTCAGCTTGGCCAGCTAAGAACTTGGTTATATTCAACTGGACGTATAAGAGAATTTAAGTACCTTTATCTGAACTTTTTTTTTAAAAAAATACAGTATTTAATTTGAGTGTTGAAGGAATTTTTAACTGAAGTTATTCTGCTCTTCAGTAACTTGAACTGAAGCCAGAAATTCCCAGCTCAGAAGGGCAGAGTCCAGCCTCTTCTCCCACAAGAGTGCAGACCACGAACCTTCTTAATGTAAAATAACTGGCCTGAAGCCCAAGTGCCTAAACCAGAACTAATACACTTGGACACTGGGCTCTCAATCAGCAGTTCCCAACTTAGAAGGATGAAAGCTACCTGTCCTGCCACCACAGTGCTTGCCACAAACCTTCCTAATGTAAAACAACTGGTCTGAAGCCCAAGTGCTTAATCCAAAAGACTTGAATGATAGCTACACTTTAATCAAGTTACAACCAAGCAGTAATAAATACCATTGAATACTTTAGAGAATGTCTGGATTAGTGCTCAAGTTACACAAACAAAGCTAGATCCAGCAGGCCCGAATCCAGTCTATGCCACAGCAAACAAGGCGCACCAACTTCAGTAAGAAACAGTTCAGATATGCATGCACTATAAGCCTTTAACCAGAAATTCCCAGCTCAGAAGGGCAGAGTCCAGCCTCTCCTCCCACAAGAGTGCAGACCACGAACCCTCTTGATGTAAAATAACTGGCTTGAAAGCCCAAGTGCTTAAACCAGAATTAATACACTTTTAGAATAACAGACACTGAGCCCTCAATCAGCAGTTCTCAACCTAGAAGGATGTAAGCTACCTGTTCTGCCACAACAGTGCAGACCACAAACCCTCTCAGTGCAAAACAACTAACTGGTCCGAAGCCCAAGTGTTTAAACCAAAAGGCTTAGAATGAGTTACACCAAGCAGTAATAAATACAATTGAGTATTTTAAGATGATGCAAAAGTAAAAAGAAGTAGGTAAAAACAAAAGTACAGTAAAAGCAGATGAAATTTTTTTTTTTTTTTTTTCTGAACAAGTGCTGAGATCAAAGAAACAGATTTGAGTGCTGAAACTAGAAAACTGGCTAGTTATAAGAAAAAAACAAGCTAGAAGGCTTCCCTCAAACACAGAAGGGCTTGGGGGCTCAGAAGCCTACAAATAGTCTGTACCACTTAACAAGAAAGGCAGGAAATAAGCTTAATTTTTTTTTTCTATTTCCCAGATGCTCTCTTTGTACACAGTAGGAGTGCCTGAAATCAGAATATGATCTCACTGCACTCAGTTGAGTGAGCAAATGAGATGGGCCCAGAGGCAGGCTGAGGGGCGGGCAGTTTCAATGCCACTAAGATTAACACCAAAACAAAAACAGGGCGGGTGGGTGGGAATACTAGCAAATAACAAAATTCAGCCAACACTAGCTTCAGTTCAAGTTACTGAAAAGCAGAATAACTTCAGTTAAAAATTCCTTCAACACTCAAATTAAATACTGTATTTTTTAAAAAAAAAAGTTCAGATAAAGGTACTTAAATTCTCTTATACGTCCAGTTGAATATAACCAAGTTCTTAGCTGGCCAAGCTGAAGTTTTAAAGCAGGAATTATTTCACATGCACCAGTTTAAATATGCAAGGACAGGAAATCAAAGAATGTGGCTACCCCCACACCTGTAATTACTAGCAAATAACAAAATTCAGCCAACACTAGCTTCAGTTCAAGTTACTGAAGAGGCAGAATAACTTCAGTTAAAAATTCCTTCAACACTCAAATTAAATACTGTATTTTTTTAAAAAAAAAGTTCAGATAAAGGTACTTAAATTCTCTTATACGTCCAGTTGAATATAACCAAGTTTTTAGCTGGCCAAGCTGAAGTTTTAAAGCAGGAATTATTTCACATGCACCAGTTTAAATAGGCAAGGACAGGAAATCAAAGAATGTGGCTACCCCCACACCTGTAATTACTAGCAAATAACAAAATTCAGCCAACACTAGCTTCAGTTCAAGTTACTGAAGAGCAGAATAACTTCAGTTAAAAATTCCTTCAACACTCAAATTAAATACTGTATTTTTTTAAAAAAAGTTCAGATAAAGGTACTTAAATTCTCTTATACGTCCAGTTGAATATAACCAAGTTCTTAGCTGGCCAAGCTGAAGTTTTAAAGCAGGAATTATTTCACATGCACCAGTTTAAATATGCAAGGACAGGAAATCAAAGAATGTGGCTACCCCACACCTGTAATTACTAGCAAATAACAAAATTCAGCCAACACTAGCTTCAGTTCAAGTTACTGAAGAGCAGAATAACTTCAGTTAAAAATTCCTTCAACACTCAAATTAAATACTGTATTTTTTAAAAAAAGTTCAGATAAAGGTACTTAAATTCTCTTATACGTCCAGTTGAATATAACCAAGTTCTTAGCTGGCCAAGCTGAAGTTTTAAAGCAGGAATTATTTCACATGCACCAGTTTAAATATGCAAGGACAGGAAATCAAAGAATGTGGCTACCCCCACACCTGTAATTACTAGCAAATAACAAAATTCAGCCAACACTAGCTTCAGTTCAAGTTACTGAAGAGCAGAATAACTTCAGTTAAAAATTCCTTCAACACTCAAATTAAATACTGTATTTTTTAAAAAAAAGTTCAGATAAAGGTACTTAAATTCTCTTATACGTCCAGTTGAATATAACCAAGTTCTTAGCTGGCCAAGCTGAAGTTTTAAAGCAGGAATTATTTCACATGCACCAGTTTAAATATGCAAGGACAGGAAATCAAAGAATGTGGCTACCCCCACACCTGTAATTACTAGCAAATAACAAAATTCAGCCAACACTAGCTTCAGTTCAAGTTACTGAAGAGCAGAATAACTTCAGTTAAAAATTCCTTCAACACTCAAATTAAATACTGTATTTTTTTAAAAAAAAAGTTCAGATAAAGGTACTTAAATTCTCTTATACGTCCAGTTGAATATAACCAAGTTCTTAGCTGGCCAAGCTGAAGTTTTAAAGCAGGAATTATTTCACATGCACCAGTTTAAATATGCAAGGACAGGAAATCAAAGAATGTGGCTACCCCACACCTGTAATTACTAGCAAATAACAAAATTCAGCCAACACTAGCTTCAGTTCAAGTTACTGAAGAGCAGAATAACTTCAGTTAAAAATTCCTTCAACACTCAAATTAAATACTGTATTTTTTTTTTAAAAAAGTTCAGATAAAGGTACTTAAATTCTCTTATATGTCCAGTTGAATATAACCAAGTTCTTAGCTGGCCAAGCTGAAGTTTTAAAGCAGGAATTATTTCACATGCACCAGTTTAAATATGCAAGGACAGGAAATCAAAGAATGTGGCTACCCCACACCTGTAATTACTAGCAAATAACAAAATTCAGCCAACACTAGCTTCAGTTCAAGTTACTGAAGAGCAGAATAACTTCAGTTAAAAATTCCTTCAACACTCAAATTAAATACTGTATTTTTTTACAAAAAAGTTCAGATAAAGGTACTTAAATTCTCTTATACGTCCAGTTGAATATAACCAAGTTCTTAGCTGGCCAAGCTGAAGTTTTAAAGCAGGAATTATTTCACATGCACCAGTTTAAATATGCAAGGACAGGAAATCAAAGAATGTGGCTACCCCCACACCTGTAATTACTAGCAAATAACAAAATTCAGCCAACACTAGCTTCAGTTCAAGTTACTGAAGAGCAGAATAACTTCAGTTAAAAATTCCTTCAACACTCAAATTAAATACTGTATTTTTTTTAAAAAAAAGTTCAGATAAAGGTACTTAAATTCTCTTATACGTCCAGTTGAATATAACCAAGTTCTTAGCTGGCCAAGCTGAAGTTTTAAAGCAGGAATTATTTCACATGCACCAGTTTAAATATGCAAGGACAGGAAATCAAAGAATGTGGCTACCCCCACACCTGTAATTACTAGCAAATAACAAAATTCAGCCAACACTAGCTTCAGTTCAAGTTACTGAAGAGCAGAATAACTTCAGTTAAAAATTCCTTCAACACTCAAATTAAATACTGTATTTTTTAAAAAAGGAAGTTCAGATAAAGGTACTTAAATTCTCTTATATCCAGTTGAATATAACCAAGTTCTTAGCTGGCCAAGCTGAAGTTTTAAAGCAGGAATTATTTCACATGCACCAGTTTAAATATGCAAGGACAGGAAATCAAAGAATGTGGCTACCCCCACACCTGTAATTACTAGCAAATAACAAAATTCAGCCAACACTAGCTTCAGTTCAAGTTACTGAAGAGCAGAATAACTTCAGTTAAAAATTCCTTCAACACTCAAATTAAATACTGTATTTTTTTTAAAAAAAAGTTCAGATAAAGGTACTTAAATTCTCTTATATGTCCAGTTGAATATAACCAAGTTCTTAGCTGGCCAAGCTGAAGTTTTAAAGCAGGAATTATTTCACATGCACCAGTTTAAATATGCAAGGACAGGAAATCAAAGAATGTGGCTACCCCCACACCTGTAATTACTAGCAAATAACAAAATTCAGCCAACACTAGCTTCAGTTCAAGTTACTGAAGAGCAGAATAACTTCAGTTAAAAATTCCTTCAACACTCAAATTAAATACTGTATTTTTTTAAAAAAGTTCAGATAAAGGTACTTAAATTCTCTTATACATCCAGTTGAATATAACCAAGTTCTTAGCTGGCCAAGCTGAAGTTTTAAAGCAGGAATTATTTCACATGCACCAGTTTAAATATGCAAGGACAGGAAATCAAAGAATGTGGCTACCCCACACCTGTAATTACTAGCAAATAACAAAATTCAGCCAACACTAGCTTCAGTTCAAGTTACTGAAGAGCAGAATAACTTCAGTTAAAAATTCCTTCAACACTCAAATTAAATACTGTATTTTTTTTAAAAAAAAGTTCAGATAAAGGTACTTAAATTCTCTTATATGTCCAGTTGAATATAACCAAGTTCTTAGCTGGCCAAGCTGAAGTTTTAAAGCAGGAATTATTTCACATGCACCAGTTTAAATATGCAAGGACAGGAAATCAAAGAATGTGGCTACCCCCACACCTGTAATTACTAGCAAATAACAAAATTCAGCCAACACTAGCTTCAGTTCAAGTTACTGAAGAGCAGAATAACTTCAGTTAAAAATTCCTTCAACACTCAAATTAAATACTGTATTTTTTAAAAAAAAAAAGTTCAGATAAAGGTACTTAAATTCTCTTATACGTCCAGTTGAATATAACCAAGTTCTTAGCTGGCCAAGCTGAAGTTTTAAAGCAGGAATTATTTCACATGCACCAGTTTAAATATGCAAGGACAGGAAATCAAAGAATGTGGCTACCCCCACACCTGTAATTACTAGCAAATAACAAAATTCAGCCAACACTAGCTTCAGTTCAAGTTACTGAAGAGCAGAATAACTTCAGTTAAAAATTCCTTCAACACTCAAATTAAATACTGTATTTTTTAAAAAAAGTTCAGATAAAGGTACTTAAATTCTCTTATACGTCCAGTTGAATATAACCAAGTTCTTAGCTGGCCAAGCTGAAGTTTTAAAGCAGGAATTATTTCACATGCACCAGTTTAAATATGCAAGGACAGGAAATCAAAGAATGTGGCTACCCCACACCTGTAATTACTAGCAAATAACAAAATTCAGCCAACACTAGCTTCAGTTCAAGTTACTGAAGAGCAGAATAACTTCAGTTAAAAATTCCTTCAACACTCAAATTAAATACTGTATTTTTTTAAAAAAAAGTTCAGATAAAGGTACTTAAATTCTCTTATACATCCAGTTGAATATAACCAAGTTCTTAGCTGGCCAAGCTGAAGTTTTAAAGCAGGAATTATTTCACATGCACCAGTTTAAATATGCAAGGACAGGAAATCAAAGAATGTGGCTACCCCACACCTGTAATTACTAGCAAATAACAAAATTCAGCCAACACTAGCTTCAGTTCAAGTTACTGAAGAGCAGAATAACTTCAGTTAAAAATTCCTTCAACACTCAAATTAAATACTGTATTTTTTAAAAAAAGTTCAGATAAAGGTACTTAAATTCTCTTATACGTCCAGTTGAATATAACCAAGTTCTTAGCTGGCCAAGCTGAAGTTTTAAAGCAGGAATTATTTCACATGCACCAGTTTAAATATGCAAGGACAGGAAATCAAAGAATGTGGCTACCCCCACACCTGTAATTACTAGCAAATAACAAAATTCAGCCAACACTAGCTTCAGTTCAAGTTACTGAAGAGCAGAATAACTTCAGTTAAAAATTCCTTCAACACTCAAATTAAATACTGTATTTTTTAAAAAAAGTTCAGATAAAGGTACTTAAATTCTCTTATACATCCAGTTGAATATAACCAAGTTCTTAGCTGGCCAAGCTGAAGTTTTAAAGCAGGAATTATTTCACATGCACCAGTTTAAATATGCAAGGACAGGAAATCAAAGAATGTGGCTACCCACACACCTGTAATTACTAGCAAATAACAAAATTCAGCCAACACTAGCTTCAGTTCAAGTTACTGAAGAGCAGAATAACTTCAGTTAAAAATTCCTTCAACACTCAAATTAAATACTGTATTTTTTTACAAAAAAGTTCAGATAAAGGTACTTAAATTCTCTTATACGTCCAGTTGAATATAACCAAGTTCTTAGCTGGCCAAGCTGAAGTTTTAAAGCAGGAATTATTTCACATGCACCAGTTTAAATATGCAAGGACAGGAAATCAAAGAATGTGGCTACCCCACACCTGTAATTACTAGCAAATAACAAAATTCAGCCAACACTAGCTTCAGTTCAAGTTACTGAAGAGCAGAATAACTTCAGTTAAAAATTCCTTCAACACTCAAATTAAATACTGTATTTTTAAAAAAAAAGTTCAGATAAAGGTACTTAAATTCTCTTATACGTCCAGTTGAATATAACCAAGTTCTTAGCTGGCCAAGTTGAAGTTTTAAAGCAGGAATTATTTCACATGCACCAGTTTAAATATGCAAGGACAGGAAATTAAAGAATGTGGCTACCCCCACACCTGTAATTACTAGCAAATAACAAAATTCAGCCAACACTAGCTTCAGTTCAAGTTACTGAAGAGCAGAATAACTTCAGTTAAAAATTCCTTCAACACTCAAATTAAATACTGTATTTTTTTAAAAAAGTTCAGATAAAGGTACTTAAATTCTCTTATACGTCCAGTTGAATATAACCAAGTTCTTAGCTGGCCAAGCTGAAGTTTTAAAGCAGGAATTATTTCACAAGCACCAGTTTAAATATGCAAGGACAGGAAATCAAAGAATGTGGCTACCCCCACACCTGTAATTACTAGCAAATAACAAAATTCAGCCAACACTAGCTTCAGTTCAAGTTACTGAAGAGCAGAATAACTTCAGTTAAAAATTCCTTCAACACTCAAATTAAATACTGTATTTTTTTAAAAAAAGTTCAGATAAAGGTACTTAAATTCTCTTATACGTCTAGTTGAATATAACCAAGTTCTTAGCTGGCCAAGCTGAAGTTTTAAAGCAGGAATTATTTCACAAGCACCAGTTTAAATATGCAAGGACAGGAAATCAAAGAATGTGGCTACCCCCACACCTGTAATTACTAGCAAATAACAAAATTCAGCCAACACTAGCTTCAGTTCAAGTTACTGAAGAGCAGAATAACTTCAGTTAAAAATTCCTTCAACACTCAAATTAAATACTGTATTTTTTTAAAAAAGTTCAGATAAAGGTACTTAAATTCTCTTATACGTCCAGTTGAATATAACCAAGTTCTTAGCTGGCCAAGCTGAAGTTTTAAAGCAGGAATTATTTCACATGCACCAGTTTAAATATGCAAGGACAGGAAATCAAAGAATGTGGCTACCCCCATACCTGTAATTACTAGCAAATAACAAAATTCAGCCAACACTAGCTTCAGTTCAAGTTACTGAAGAGCAGAATAACTTCAGTTAAAAATTCCTTCAACACTCAAATTAAATACTGTATTTTTAAAAAAAAAAGTTCAGATAAAGGTACTTAAATTCTCTTATACGTCCAGTTGAATATAACCAAGTTCTTAGCTGGCCAAACTGAAGTTTTAAAGCAGGAATTATTTCACATGCACCAGTTTAAATATGCAAGGACAGGAAATCAAAGAATGTGGCTACCCCCACACCTGTAATTACTAGCAAATAACAAAATTCAGCCAACACTAGCTTCAGTTCAAGTTACTGAAGAGCAGAATAACTTCAGTTAAAAATTCCTTCAACACTCAAATTAAATACTGTATTTTTTTTTAAAAAGTTCAGATAAAGGTACTTAAATTCTCTTATACGTCCAGTTGAATATAACCAAGTTCTTAGCTGGCCAAGCTGAAGTTTTAACGCACCCTTACTTAACCACACTTTCTTTCGTGAAAGTGCTTTTTCGGTGAAAAGCACTTTCGCAAAAGTGTGCTCAGCCGTTTCACATTCGGTGAAATGGCCATTCGCTCAATAGTACAGATCCCATATACATATTTTATATCTATATATATATATATATATATATATATATATATATATATACATATATATATATATATATATATATATATATATATATATATATACACACATAAACACACTTTCCAACTCTGAGACTGCACAAAACTAGAGAAAAGGAAGAACGTGACAACATCGTAACACTCATCTTCTCAGTCTTCTCCGAGTTTTATTGTTATGACAAGATGCTTGCATTAATCAAATCAAATCAGTGATGACATCTACATTCTACAATAAAAGTGATGGCTGACCAAATGCACCACAGTAAAAAACATCATATAACACACTCAATTAAGCCACAGTAATCCATACCTGTGTGCATGTATGGGTGTGAGTGTTTGAACCAGTCTGAAATACATTACAATTACCAGAACTTCTTTGACCCTTCACTTTACTACTGTCAAACATCAGGGAGGACCAAAAGGAAAGGCTATTTTGAAGACTACAAACAGACACTCAGGAATTCAAAATCCAGCTGTTCCATTAACTCAGCACATAAAAGAGCAATGTAAATAAAGTTTATTATTAAAAATCCAGATTTATTGTCCACAAAACATTACTAGAAAATGTCAATCTATTTCAGAGATATAACCCTGTACTTCCTGGCATCAACTAGATCTCTACATGGGCATTCAAATGTGTAAAGTTGATCTGCAAGAAAGCAATAATGCCTGACAGGGTGGTCATTATCAAATAATTAACACCCACTCAGCGGTGTGGCAGTGGGCCTTACTGCTCCAGGAAAAGCATTATTTCCATGATAATGTCCATCTTGGAGGGCATTACTGCTCTATCTGTTAAATTGTTTTGTATTTATTTTTTACTACTTGATATATATTGTTGACATTGTTGATGTAAAATACTTCCTCGGCCTAATGTTTCAAACTTGCTGTAGCACATGTAATTGCTGTGGAGGAAGTATTTTACAACCAAAATATAAGTTATTCAGGTATTTAATGTACACACACACACACACACACACACACACACACACACACACACACACACACACACACACACACACACACACACACACACACACACACATATACTAGTTAGTTTATTCCTTATTTACTTTTTTTACACTCATTAAATAGTAAAGTCTTTATTTATAGTTTATTCCTTATTTACTTTTTTACACTCATTAAATATTAAAGTCTTTATTTACTTTTTTTACACTCATTAAATAGTAAAGCCTCATTTAGTGAGTGTAAAAAAATGTCAGACTCTTGTTTTTTTTCCGTTCAAGCTTCAGGACAAATTAATATGCTGCCATCAAGTGGTGGACTTGTTATTTGCTGGGCTTCATCTGTATATTTACACCCTGTGGAGCGATTTGCTTTCCAACAGGGTGACAGTGTACATTTCGCCCATTCTCTAAGATTCGGAAATTATGTTTCAAGAAAGGGTGGGTACATGACTTTTGTTCAGGGTGAGGACTATGTTCATAACCTTCAGGATGATGAATATGTCCATAATCCCTATGTAGTGATCTACATGTAAATTTCTACAAGAAGAGCAGCAGTCTTAAGTGTATTTTATACATACATGTCCAAGTATAATTTCTTCATTATCTTATTAACAAGTATTAGAGGAGAAGTGGGATCTGGACTTTTATACATATGTACCAAACGGGTGTTTTTACAGACACTTGACATTAATATACTAATGTTAATCTCTTTACATGCCTCTCATTTCAGCTCTTAACTACTATTAATTCCATACTAATGCACACTTGTATGTACTGAAGTACTGAATATAATGCTTATACATATTTAATGTTTTCTTCTTCTTCTTCTTAAATGTTTTCTTTCACTTCAATATATGCACACATAGACACACACACACACACACACACACACACAAAAAAAAAAAAAATATATATATATATATGTATATATATATATACATACACCATGCATAGATAGGACAATCTTGCATGGCATCATTCTCCATAGTTGTGGTACCATTCTTGACACTTGCGGTACCATTCTCCATAGTTGTGGTATCATTCTCCATAGTTGTCCCCTCCCAAAATGTCCATACCCCCCAATGGACTTAATACATTTACATAACTTGAGGAACTTTGCTCCACTGCCATATTTCTATATTAATGCCCACTTCACCTTATGCTGAAGATTAACAAATGCTTTACTAATACTGCAGTTTACCAGACGTCACTCTTCATTTTTTCTATCAAAACATCAGCTAGGTCATTATAATTCTTAACACTTGTTTTATTCCACACATCTCCCTCTCACAAATCTGCTTACTATGGATGTTGTTCTTGTTTGTAATAATTTTGGCATTATTTTATATTCAGAATTAAACAACTTTACAAATGTTTCCCACTCTTACACGTACATATGCACATATATATATATATATATATATATATATATATATATATATATATATATATATTAGACACACACACACAAATATTTATCTATACACAAAAACATACAAGTGTCTCATTAAATACTGAATGTTCACAGCACCTAATGTTCCAAAAGCTATCACTTTAGAGTGAATCTAAAGTGATTGAAAATATGAAAACCTAATATTACTTTTTTTGCAGGGGGACCCTCCCCAGTCCCTTTGCTAATGATATATACTAACTCTGAGAATCCACAACAAGCGGAGTAATAGCAAATTCCCTTACACTGCTGTAATTCAATCCCATACAAATGGCTGCCAGAAAAACTCCATTTAATTATCTATGTATTACCTGTATTATTCTCCCACCCTCTATTCCATCACTGCATTAGTTTTAAGTACTTTAAAAAAATAACAATTTTAGTTGTCAGATTTTTAAATTAAAAAAATATTTATTAGCATTTTCAAAAATATATCAATTTTTTTTAGCTATTTAAATAATTAAAAAAATTTTTAATTAATTTAAAAAAATAATACAACAGTATTTATATGATTAAATATGGTGTAACCTTGATATGTCAAATTTTAGTACATACCCGATGCTGTCTGTCCCTGAGAATGTTAGACCTCCCCGAACTACCTTAGTAATGGGTGCTAACCAAACCCTGCCCCTTCCCCCAACCCTAACCCTACACTTACCTAAAACAAACCTTCCCATAACACTGCCACCACACAAGACAGACTCTGACATACAAACACACATGATCAACAATACATCTATCCCCTTACTTAAACCTGACCCTAACCCTAAAACACACACACACACACACACACACACACACACACACACACACACACACACACACACACACACACACACACACCTTAACCCATATTGCCCTATCTTTTAATGTTATACATTGTTGCACATTTTTCCTCAAAAAAGATCTTATGTCACCATCATCAAGCACTTCTATTTTAAACTGTAAAAAAATCCATTTCTTTTTTACACAAATAAATCAAAAATAAGAAAGTCAATCTCTGCTTTAACATCTGTAAAAACTTTTAAAAAACTTACCTGCAATATTCAGTGTTTTAAATGGAACAGCTATAAAAGATTCTGTGCCCAAATGAGTTAATGACATTATCTGTGAAGCTATAATTCCTAATGGATATATTATCCAATTCCAAGCAACATATCTAGGCTGTAACTACAAACTGGACCAGCTGCAGTGGTTGAACCCGTTTATTCACAATACAAAGGTACAAAAGGTAAAAACGTTGCCAATAAAAACGTCAAGAAATATACTTCATGTGTTAAGCGCTTTCTTCCCATAAAATATGGGACTTCACCAGAACAAACTGAACTACAAACCAAGCCACTTAAATACATATTCCCTCCACCCTTAATTACCTTCCATTATCCATTATTTAATTAATGTTTTAAAGCGATACATACTCTCATACACACTTCAGAAAGTTAAATACACAATGTTAAATTAAAACAATAAAACATGAATATGTTACTGAATGGAGCATAACAATACTATAACATCTGCATATCACAGTGTATTGCTTAGATTTTCTTTTACCCCATTATATTCCTTATTTTTAACACACTGAAAATGCTTACATTTTCATTAATACTTGGATAATATGTAGCATCCAACTACAACTGACATTTTAACTCACATAAATCCAGGAATAAATCCAGCATTTTTCCTTGTGCTTCTTTAATTATTTGTTGTAAAACAAAAAACTTAAATTCATGACTAGGGGAATTCCTTCTGGTGTCTACTAAATGTATTAGTCATTTTACATTTTTTCATATCTGTTAGGTGTTCAGGATTCAGTTATACGTTCAGAGATGGTTATGAATGTACAGATGTTGGAGGGATGCTCCAGGAAACAATATGCTGTTTATAACAGAATTACATGGTGAACTATGCAAGTCCAAATCTGCTGCAAGCAGGAAGGATGAAGTTCCTAGTTCTGTAGTACAGCCACAGTCGAGCTGAAAATGTATGTTGTACTTGCATCACAAAAAGAAAATTTGAGAATAGACAAAGGTACAGCAATGTTCTCTAGTATAGATGAGAAGTGCTAAAAATATCTAGTAAAATTGAGCAGTTACAGCCTAGATATGCCAAAATGTTCAAACCTGTAGCCATAAACTGGACCAGCTGCAGTGGTTGAACCCGTTTATTCACAATACAAAGGTACAAAAGGTAAAAACGTTGCCGATAAAAATTTCAAGAAATATACTTCATGTGTTAAGCGCTTTCTTCCCATAAAATATAGGACTTCATCAGAACAAACTGAACTACAAACCCAGGCACTTAAATACACATTCCCTCCACCCTTAATTATATTCCATTATCCATTATTTAATTAATGTTTTAAAGGGATACATACTCTCATACACAATTCAGAAAGTTAAAAACACAATGTTAAATTAAAACAATAAAACATGAATATGTTACTGAATGGAGCATAACAATACTATAATATCTGCATATCACAGTGTATTGCTTAGACTTTCTTTTACCCCATTATATTCCTTACTTTTAACACACTGGAAATGCTTACATTTTCATTAATACCTGGATAATATGTAGCATCCAACTGCAACTGCCATTTTAACTCACATAAATCCAGGAATAAATCCAGCATTTTTTCCTTGTGCGTCTTTAATTATTTGTTGTAAAACAAAAAACTTAAATTCATGACTATGCAGTTTCTCCATTTCCCCCCACATTGTTTTTTATAATAGCTCGCATAATGTCAAAACCTCACTGATCAAAAACTTTTAATAAATTAAAATGAAAGGAGAAACTGCATGAGAAGATAGAAAGGGTGAACAAGTGTATTACCAGTGATTTGTTATTTAAAGTGGAGGAATAAAAAATTAAGTATCAGAAACTTCTTAGAAATATTGAATCCAAATGTATTGAAGTACAGAACAGGAAAGTGGGGAAAATTGAGAGGGACACCAAAGAATACAAAAACAAAATACAGTACCCCAGTCCAAAAAGTTGGGCTAATCAGGGAAAGTCTCGTTGGGGTAGAGAACATTATGATGTTGTGGTAAATGACGAAGTATTTGTACCTGAAAGCGAACAAGAATGTCTAGAATTTCCTCCACTCAGGAGATCTGAAAGACTGCTGGACAAAGAAAATGTAGTGTACAATGCAAAAAACTACAGGGGCAGGGGATGGGGTTATCAGGAAAGGAGGGAAAAGAGATGGAACTAACTGATGTTATCACCCAGGATGGCAACAAATGGTCTTACAAAGACTTCAATATTTTTAATTATGCTGACATTGGGATTGACAAGACATTGTTTGATTTATTTTCTAAGGGGTTTGGGTTTATACCTAGACAGAGAACCAACATGTTTAAATTACTAGTGGATGTAAAAATGTTTTTAAGGAAGAAAAATTTGGAAATATTTTTTAATGGAAAGGGAACTACTTTTAACCAAAATAGTTTGGTACGTACTAGTACTTTTAACCCACCTTTACATCCTCAGTTGAGGAATTTTGAGTTAAAGGTAGAAAAAGAATTAAGGTGTAGTTTGAAACACAAATTAGTGTACTCAAATTTGACTATGAAAGAAAATCAGGTCTTACAAGACCTTAGTAACAATGGTAACCTAAGGGTGATGAAACCTGACAAAGGTGGGGGTGTTGTCCTTATGGATTACATTAACTATGAAGGCAAAATGATGGAACTGTTGAACGATACTAACAAATATTCTAGAATCTCCTTGAATGAAATTAATATAGCATACAGGAAAATACAGGTTGCTCTAAATGATTTACTTATGGAAGGACTTATTGACATCAAACCTACCACTATCTAAATGTTGAGAAACCTAAGGTTCCTTCTATATTTGGGATTCCCAAGGTACACAAGGACATTAATGACCCTCCCTTACGTGCTATTGTGTCTGCAAATGGGTCAATTACAGCACCTTTAGCTAAATTTGTTGATGTGAAGGTGAAAGGGATAGTCTAGAACAATGTTAACAATTTTAAGGATTCTTGGGACTTTTTGAAAAAATTAAAACCCAATTTATATGATGATGAACTGGCTTTTGGGACATTAGATGTAGTTGACCTGTTTACTAGTATACCACACCAAGTAGGCTTGGAGTGGTTTGAGGAGATGTTGATAGGATACAAGGAAATTACCCAGAATGAATTTAGGACCATTTTGGTACTAATGGAGATGGTACTAAAAAATAATTTCATCTTTTTTCAAGGTGAATATTTTAAACAAGAGAAAGGAGTGGCCATGGGGGCACATTGTGCCCCTACTTATGCTAACATAGTTATGACTTATTGGGAGAATGAATATTTATTAAAGTCCCCTTTTAAATGTTATTGGACATTATATGGAAGGTTTTTAGACGACCTTTGTTTTTTATGGAGGGGGAATTCAAACAAGTTTGATGAATTTGTGGAATACCTCAAAGGTACAACAGAATTTTTTGACTTTACTTACCAATTTAACGAACAAGAGTTAACTTATTTAGATGTTAATATAAGGAAGAAAAATGGAAATTTTGTGTCCAGGATTCACATAAAGGAAACCTTCTCAAACTCTTACTTGCATTACACCAGTGCCCACCCATTACATCAGAAGAAGGGGGTAATGAAAGGGCAATTAGTTAGACTGTGTAGGATGACCTCAGAAGATGAAACCTTTTCAAGAGAGGTATTGAAACTAAAAGAGTTATTTTTAAATAGAGGTTTCCCTGGTGAGTTGTTTGACAAAATTTCGAAAGAAGTATGGGATGAAAGGAAGAATAGATTTGCCCCTATTTTGGGGAAAACTTCTCCTGAAAAAGGCAATGATGACAAACCGAGGACTGGAGCAGTTAACAATTTTAATCCAGGATTTGTCACCACCTATGATGGACAGTCTACTGTAGTGAGAAGGATAACAGACAGGGAATGGGACAACTTTTCTAAGGTCTCGGATTTGAAACACATATTTGATGAACCTTTAATATATACCTACCATAAGGGGAGTACCATAAAGAACGTGTTGGAAAGGGGCTCTAACAGGCTTAAAGAAGGAAAGTCAACCAGGGTGAAGAAAGGATTGTACAAATGTGGGAGGTGTAACTACTGTGCTTACCTTAAAACAGGTGATTTCTTTTACTTGGAAGCTAGGAAAAAGAAATTACAGTTAAATACCTACGTTAACTGTGATTCCAAGGGGATTATTTATTTAGTTACCTGTAATGAATGTGAATCTTTTTACGTAGGTAAATCTGAGAGAAAACTAAAACAAAGAATCTATGAACACCTGTATGAAGTTAGAAACAAATGTGACAACAATGCATTGTACAAACACAGTTTGACCTGTAAAACAAAAGGGTTTCAGTTTTTTGTACTTGAGGTGGTTCCCTTGGACCCGAGGGGAGGGATGTGGGAGACCCTAGTGGAGTATAGAGAATTATACTGGCAGCTAACCTTAGAAGCCAATAGACCTCCGGGTCTAAATGATATGATATCTTTAGCGCCAGTATTAAAACTTAGATCTGCCAAACTTTAAAAGCCCTTAACCCTGTGTGTGGTTTATTTTATTTCATTTTTATTCAATTATTTATTTAATTATTACACATACACACTTTTGATACAAGAGGGAGTCCTAAGTCTTTTTTTTTATAGTTCAACAGTTTACATTTTTTGTTTTATATTTCTTGTTAAAAAAATATGGTTTTAATATGTGACTAGTATAATATTTAGGGGAAATGCAATGTTTTAATGTAACTATGTATTTTAGTAGCTTATTACATATTCTAATTTTAAAAAGAGCACTAGTTTACCATTAATTGTTTTTGGTTTCTTATTGGAGGTTGTGGGGACATAATTGTATTTAAACAGGCTGTGTGTGATGTTTTAGCCATCTGATGAAGTTGATGACGAAAACGGATATTGTGTGTTATGCGTTTATTCACATTTTCATTAAACAGAGTTTTTACTACTGAGCGTGCTTCTAACTTGGTTTGTGGTGATACAACAGTGGTTACTATTCATTACTGTATAAACATCTTCATTAAAGAGACCTGTTGGAATTTGCAATATTACACTATGGTCTCCAACATTTTGTACTTCAACATCCCTATGAACACAACTGTCTGTTACCCCTGAAAAATCAATATTTAAACATTCCGTTTGCAGTGGTAAATTAACTTAAACCGTTTTAACAACTGGTGTTTCCCCACCACCCCTTTTAAGCATTTCACACTTTGTGTTGAAATTAGAACATTTAAAGTAACAATTTTGTTCATTATTAACACCAGAAATGTCCGTTACCAAGTCAGTCCACCTTTGTCTTTTAGCTGCTGTTGTTTCAAGTCTTTCACACAGACATTAGAAAGGCATTTAGAGAGGGACCTGGATCCTTTAACATGAATATGAGTAAAGATGAACAAACAGTGCTGAATGACTTAATAAATGATAGGGGTATATGTATAATGAAGCCTGACAAAGGGAATGGTATAGTAATAATGGATAAGGGGGACTATTCCAATGGAATCCTACACCTTAAGCGTCTATTGGTTTTCCCTATATAAAATGTACCTATATAAAATCTCTTTACCAGTCAGCCTTCTCCATCAAGACATTCTGTTCCTTAGTGTCACTACTCTCCCGACTAATTAATTCCACCAAAACATCGTCCACCACACCATTTTTTGCCATTTTTTATCTTGACAATCACCTTTCCCAGCACACCTTCCTCCATCCTAGCCCCAGTCAAATGTTAAATGTTCCCTAATCAGTCTGAACACAACCTTACATATCCACTAAAAATAACCTATGCATGGGAGGACTAAAAATAAATAAATAAAACAAATATGCATATAAATAAATAAATGTGGCTGTACTGTTTTTGTCATTCAGTTCACAATAAATATATACAAACAAATTTAGTATCTATCTGAATCATAACAGCATGTTCTTATGAAATAATATATTTTCTATCATTTTAAAATTTAAAGCAAAAATATATTTTATTAGTGCAGACTGTCAAAGACACATTTGAGACTATTTTGTCAATGTGTTAATATGCAGGTGTCTTGTCCTGTAATCTTTGTCTTAAGAAAATATGGAAACAATAAAGAAATAGTGGTAGTTGTAGGTAAAGTCAAATTAAGATCAGAGCTGCCATAAGAAATTGACATACCGACATGTGCAAAACATTCACTTTGAAATAAAGGTGTGGCCATCAGTTCTTTTCAGAGTACAGTAGACTCCCTCTAATCAGGCCTCTCTTTAATTGGCCATCAAATTTCTGTCATAGACCTAGCAAAAGACAACAGAGAAGAACAACACGTCCACCTCCTTTGGGCTAAATAATGACAGACATTTGAGTTTTAGACTTCATATTTATTAGAAAAATGCATACCAACACAAACCTTGTTATTCTAGCTGATTTATAACCTATAAATGCTATTTTCTAAGCTTTTTCTGATTAACCAGCCATTCATTTATCCAGCCTAAGGTCCAGTTCCAGGGAGACTGGATAAGAGGGAGTCTACTGTAACATGTAAGACATTTGATGCAGGGGGCAAATGTATGTGAGGCTTCAGCCAGAAATTCATCAGTATTCTTGCATTTAAAGTTGCTAACTAGATAGTGTTAACCTTTTAAAACCAGCAAATAGCAATCAATAAATTCAAGAATTGTTACCTCAGATACGGGATAACATTGTCTTTACTTACTAGACTCTCGGCTGTAAGTTCTGGCAATTCATGCACCACGCAGTATGGAAAATCCATTACGTATATGCTGTAAACAATAAAAAAGAGAAACAATTTAGTTCATAATTTAGAAATAAAATTCAGTGCTGAGATGGACCAACAAAGAGCTGCCAACATTAATCTCTCTCTGGCTTAATCTGTATTGTGCACTATATGTCTTCCTCTATAAGCTGGGTACTTTGTATACACACTGTTACTTTCAGTTAGGCATCCTTTGCCCTTAAATCCTGATGTAGTTCACCTTAGCATACTCAATAAACAGACACAAAGCACCCTTTTTTCTATAAAGAGTTCGGGACAGACTGTGTGAGAAGTGCAACTGCAGTCCTTATTCCATTGCTCTGAAATGGCACCTTATCCATTCATAATGCTTGTCTTTGTCTGGCAACTCAGTAGCTTTCACTGTACAGAAATTAAAGATTTCTGATGCCTTACATAGCATGAGCTACTGATACTCTGTGCAAAATATTCTACTGTTTCTCCTGAAAGAAAAAGCCTCCAAAATGTTAACTCTCCTATTCCTCCCCACTGTACCCACACCTGATGCCATTACTGTAGTTTAGGGTGCATCCACCCCACGTGTCATGTTCATTTTGTTGTAAAGAAATACCTGCGCTGCCATCTCCTCATAGGTGGAACAAATAAAGCTACCTTCTGAGTCAAGCAGCAAGTAAAGTTTCAATGTAAAAATGTCTCCCTGTTGAACCCCTGCAGTGTTTCTACATCAGAGCAGAACTGTATTTAATGACACTGTCAGGTACAAAAGCCACCAATGTCACTTCCTCAAGTAAATGAAACTATGCTAATGAAACTACATCTGTGATTTCACCCTACAATGCCTCTCCATCCATTAAAGGCATCTTTTATTACATCTTCTAAACCCAGTGCTATGCATCTGGAATACTTGTGTGTGCTCTATTTACTAGTGTACCACTGGTGAAACAAAAAAATGTGAGACACTGATCACTGTTTACCAAATATTTTCATGGTTCCTCAACCCACCGCCCCATTAGCCCTCACCCATATTTACCATTGGAAGATGCAGGCCCATCTCAGAAGCAGACACTAAACTCTGGTAAACAATTTTCTAAGGTTTGCTGGTTCAAGGCATATCAGAATGTGTCCTTAAAAGTGACTTAGCTTCAGGAAATCACAATGGATACATGAACAGCTGTTCAGCCATGCTATCAAAATTAATGGCACCACTTTGTAAACCTATTTAACACAAAACAATGATAAAAAAAAATCAAAGTTAAACTCATCCTTCCATAATCACCAAAGTGCCCCATCAAGTTGGGTCAGACAAAACGCTTTGTCAAGTAAACGGGACAGTTTACTGGACAGTAATTCACAGAACCACACTTCACTGAAAATGATTACCTGATTATCTGTAATACTTCTGACCAAAAGCAGCACACTGTAAAAAATATTCTAACCTCCAATGCAAATGCAGTTTTTATATTTGCAGTTAGTTAAATAAACTAACTGTTCAGTCACACAACCACAGAGAAAACAGACATAAAAGATAAAAATGATACCTGCATCAACTGTGATTTCTCACTAGAATGGAACACCAAGCACGGTTGGGGGCTTGTTACATTGGGAAGGGGAATCATATAGATAACACCTGACAAAATCGTTTCATCAAAAGGTAGAAAACCCATGCATGGAGTGCTCAGTCCTGTATGGAGGTGGAATAATAGGCTTTCTCTTCTACAATAATTATTATGATTAGTTATGTATGTGTTAGCATTTTGCATATGTTTTCAATGAATTTGTATTCCAATAAACTGATTTCTGAGTTCATTTTCAGAGAAGATTTGATTGTGTTATTTTAGATGGTGCTGCTTTTGATGCAATGTGTTAAATCTGACTGTGTAAAGCATTCTGTGATACAAAATTCTGAACTAGCACCTTCATCTCTTTCAGGAATGTCCATTATGTCCTTCAGCACTTCTATTCTATTATTGAAAATCTGTCTGGCATCTTGTCAACTGCTGTGAAAGTTTTGTAGTTGTGACACCATGGCTGTTATTGTGTGATGGCTGAGGTACCATGTTTATGGAATACCCTTTCAGTTTTTCTTACCCAGTCCCTTCCACACAGTGTTTGTCTACCTCTTTTCAGCACATACAAGTCTAATGTGCATTTTACATTATATATTGCTAGGTCACTCCTTTTATCTTTGGTGGATACAGATTCACCTGTGTAGATACTGAATAACACCAATGACTTTTGTAGTGGTATCAGTGAACATATTTTCTTGTAAACAGAATTGATAGACGATGTTGCTTCCTGTATCTAGTTCCATTTTTAATAAGTTATTTTTGTCCAGTTATACAGCTCCAAACACATTAAATCATCTTTATAGATGTCATTTGCTAGTTTAACTTGATTCACTATCACTGCTGTGTGCAACATCCTATGCAGATTAATAGTTTTACGCATGTCTTTTCACTTTTTATTTACCACTTCAGCTTGCTTTAGCATTCTCCTATATGCAAACTCATTTAACATGGCCTGTATTATGGCATTTTTGCACTCTTTCTTCAAAAAAATAATCATTTCTATTAGGTGACATTTTGACACAGAAGAAACATTTGTTTTCTGATGGGCCTAACAGTCCCCTTCTTAGGCTACAACAATACTTTTTACAAAGCAGTGGTTTTATGCACTTTCAGAATGCAAAGCACATGCTACCTTATCTTGTATTGTACAATGAAAGGTCATTATTGTTTAAAAGCACCAACAATGACTACTTGTTCACAAGTACGTATTTGCTGCAAATTGAGTATTACCTGTGGGAAGAAGTCTGGCTACCACACAAGAGAAAACTAAAAAAAAAAAAGTTACAGCTGACATTTTTTCTGTACTGATAACAGAACATTAAATTAAACTAGGTACACCTTAAAATAAATAAAATTCACCCTCCTTCACAGGAATGACTCAAGCCAAAACAGTATGTAGAAATTAAAAAAAAATTAGAATCACTCAAGGCATTCCTACAAGTGGATAAGCATCCTAACATAAACAGTTGGATGTGTGCAAACAGCCAGTTGTTTATGTTAGGATGCTTATACACTTGTAATATAAACAGACATATGTACACCCATGCCTACCTAAAGAAAATATAGTAAGAAGTGCAATACAGCAACATACTGTGCAAGTGTTGACATGTGTGAACCCGCAAATGCGAGCTTTATCATTAAGCTTTCTGCACAGGCTGAAGTCAGGGTGAAGAGATGTAATGCAAATGAAGTTGTATAATATTATGTTACTATTTAAAAATATAAAGAATTATAATAGATAACATTTAATGTAGATAATGCAGGTTCCTCCATGGCTGCTTTTGTTTGGTTACAAAGACATACCACACCAGCCATAAGTGTACCCTGCATTACATAGTCTAGAACATTATATACTGCCTAGTTACGCAATGAAAACTAATTTTTGTTCAAAAATATGAACAAACAATAAGTTATGTACTCACCATAATGTTCGATGTATGTAGTCCATCTCGCCTCACATTCTTACCCGTGGGTTCAGAGCCGAACCTCGGCTCCGACTCAGCCATACTCTAGCTCAAAGTCTTTCAATTGGCTGGGCTAAGAAGGTATCCCATGCTGCACTGCTCCCTTTCCCCAGATCTAGTTTGCTGCGAGCTAAATCACTCACTTCTCCACACACAACAACACATAGAGAAGGAAGAACATACCAACCAGAAAGGAATTTGAAACCAAACCTAACCCCTAGGTCCTCCAGGATGGGGGAAGGAGGGGGGGTAAGTAAGAATGTGAGGCGAGATGGGCTATATACATTGAACATTATGATGAGTACATAACTTCTTGATGTTATGTAGTCCAATCTCGCCTACATTTTTACCCGTGGGACAGCGTCCCCAGCACCTGAATCCTGGGAGGCTCAGTGGGAAATACTCCTGAACACTGTGGATCAAAAGGAAGACCTGCCTCTGGACACCAAATCTAACTTGTAGTGAGTAACAAAGGTGTGAGGAGATTCCCATGTAGCCGCAGCACAAATATCATCCATAGACAACTTGGCCTGAAAGGCTGTAGATGCAAACACAGATCGGGTAGAATGAGCCTTCACTCGAAATGGTAAATCCCTGCCACCTGAAGCATAAATGAAGGAAATACAACTGGAGATCCATCTAGACAAGGTGACTTTGGAAACCGGAGACCCAATCCTGTTCTCTGAAAATGAGACAAACAACTGATCCGATTTTCTAAGATCCTTTGTTCTATGTAAATAGAATCGTAATTGTCTGTGCACATCCAGCTGATGAAATCTAAATTCTGCCTTGTTTGAGAACTCTGGAAAGAATACAGGTAGTTCAATGGATTGGTTTATATTATTAACAGAAGCCACTTTCAGTAGAAAGGAAGGTATTATTAACAGAAGCCACTTTCAGTAGAAAGGAAGGGTTTGGTCTGAGAGAAACCCTGTCCTTATGAAAAATCAAGTAAGGTGGTCTAACTGATAAGGCTTGAAGCTCCGAGACACGTCTGGCTGAAGTGATGGCTACTAAAAAGATTGTCTTCCAAGTCAAATATTTTAAATCACAAGTGGCTGCAGGCTGAAAGGGGGGCGAAGTGAGACATTGTAGAACAAAATTTAAGCCCCAAGGCATAACTGGAGGATGAAGCGGCATAGTGCCCTTCAGGAATGCCTTACAAAGTCTATGTGCCATGAAACCAGGCTCATCAGCGACGTGAAAAGTGGAAATAGCTGCCAACTGGACCTTAATAGTTGCGGCCGCTGATCCCTGGTTGAAAAGCATGGAGAGGAACTCCAGGATTGACGAAATTGGAGCTGTATAAGGATCAATTTGTCTTGCATGCGCCCATATGGAAAATCTCTTCCATTTGCTGGAATAGATTTTTCTGGTGGAAGGCTTAAGGGAGGAAGACAGAATATGAACCACTCCCGGTGAAAAATGATGAAGCCTGACTAATGATGGAAGTGGAGGAGCCATGCTGTCAACCGGAGGGTCTGAAGAGATGGATGGAGCTGCCCTGACATATGAGTCAGCAGATCAGGTTGAGGGTCCAGAATCCAGGGGGGCGTCCACCAGGTAAGGATGGAGAAAGGGGAACCAAATTTGATGTGGCCAGTGTGGAGCAATCAGAATAATTTTGCTTCCCAAAGATTGCGCTTTCTGAATAACTTTTGTCAGCAGAGGAACAGGAGGGAAGGCATACAGTAGACCAGAGCGCCAATCGTGAACTAGAGCGTCTCTGGGTGACTCCCCCTGAGGGGGGATAAGGGTGAAGTAGCTGCTGCATTTGGTATTGAGGGGGCTGGCAAAAAGGACGTAGCAAGGCTGACCCCACCTGCGGAAAATCTGCTTCGCAACCTGATTGTTCAGGGACCACTCATGAGGCATCAGAATAGCTCTGCTCAACCTGCCAGAAATCACATTGGACTTCCCCGGAATGTGCGTTGCTACAAGAAAACGTTGTGAAGCCACTTCCCACTGCCACACTCTCATGGCCGCTCTGCAAAGGGGGTACGACTTGGTTCCTCCCTGTTTGTTTAGATACCATACCACCGACATGTTGTCTGTGTGGATAGCAATTGTCCCGAGAGGAAGAAAGCTCTGAAGTGCTTGCAACGCTAGTAGCACTGCTCTCATCTCCAGAACATTGATATGCAGATGCATCTCATGTTCCTGCCATGTGCCTTGGACTGTTCTGCCTAGATAATGCCCCCACATCCCATCTAGGAGGAATCCGTGGTCACTGTGGCAACCGGAGGGGACAGAACGAGGGGTTTTCCTGCATCGAGGTTGCTGGTGTGAAGCCACCAGTGAAGATCCTGCTTGCACCTGTCTGTGATTATTATGAGATGAGAAAGCGGAAGATGTTGTAGAGACAACTGGGTGAAGAGTAGCCACTGAAGGAGCCTCATCTGTAGCCTCGCCAGAGGAACCAGCATAATTGTAGCAACCATCGTCCCTAACAATTTGAGGATCAATCTTGCCTTCACTCTTCTCAAAGGGAGCAACGCATACACCTGCTGTTGTAAACTTTGAATCCTTTCTAGGGGTAAAAACGCCCTCATGAGCATGGTGTCTAACTCGGCGCCTATAAAGGTGACACTCTGCAAAGGCAACAAGGCAGACTTTTCCCAATTTAGAGTGATACCCAATTGTTGACACAGTTTGATAGTGGCACCTCTGGTTTGTAGGAGTAGATGCTTGGTGGTGGCAGAAAGGAGCCAGTCATCCAGGTACGGAAATACTTGGAATCCCTGAAGTCTCAAGTGAGCCATCACCACTGCCATACATTTGGTGAACACCCTGGGGACTATGGTGAGACCACAGGGCAGGGCGCGAAATTGAAAATGACTGGCTCCCAGCCGGAAGCGTAGACGACTTTTGGATGCCCTGTCCATCTTTATATGGAAGTAAGCATCCTTGAGGTCGATGGAGCACACTTCTTTTCCCAACAATGGGAGAATAGATTGCAACGTGACCATTCAGAACTTGGACTTCTTCACATGAGTGTTCAATCTGTTGAGATCCAAAATGGGTCTCAGGTCCCCTGTCCTTTTCAGCACCAAAAAGAATCTGGAGTAAGTCCCTACTCCAATCTGGTCTGAGGGGACATGCTGGATGGCTCCTTTTTCTAGCAGCTTTAAAACCTCTGAAACTGCGGAATCCCTTTGATTGGGTGGAACATCTGGGATTTTTTTGATCGGAGGGAGAGCTGAAGAGAAGGGAATGCGATATCCTCCGGAAACTATATGTAATACCCATTGGTCCTGAGTGATACTTTGCCAGGCCTCTGGGTATAGTGAAATGCGACCCCCGACTGGCTCCGGAAATATTCAGTTGGGCCTCCCATCAGGAGCGCTGGTAGGGAGAACCATGAAAGGAATCACGGTCTCCCTGGTTACGCGGGCCTCCTCTGCCCCTAGGGTGACATCTACCAGAATTACCACCCCCCCTGCCTCTGGAGGGGGACTCACCTTGTGCGTCATGAAAAAACCTCTGCGATTTTTTGAACCACATCTTCCCACCCCTCTGGGTCTTGGGATAAGGCCTAGAGGGTAGGGAAAAAATGGACTCCCACAGCAGACAGAGTTTTTCCCTCTTGCTTGCACCTCGTGAGAGTGTCCTTCACCTTGGTTCCGAATAAGGAAGAACCATCAAACGTGGCGTTGGTGAACGTAGACTTGAAGGCCTTCACGAAATTACAGAGGCGCATCCAGGAGTGTCTCCTAAGAGCAACTCCCGAACCTGCTGCCCTACCCGCTCCTTTGGCTGCGTAAGAGATCAGCCTCATGGAGGAGTTAGCAATAGATTTGAGGGTAGACATCTGAGCATTGACCTTCTGAGCCACCGCATCAGAAACGTTACCCTGCAGAGTATCTCCAAGCTCTTTCAGGAGATCTCTTTGGAGCCGTGTAAAATGTGATAAGTAATTCAGTGACCGCAGAGTAAAGGCCGCTGAAGAAAACATACGCTTCCCGTACTGGTCCATGGTCCTAGATCCCTTGTTAGGAGGATAAATGGTAGACGAAGTCTCAGCCAGTTCCTTCTTGGTGGCAGCTGCCCCCACCATGGCATCTACAGGAACTCCCTTAGATAGAAACTCCTTGTCAGAGGGGGCAGACAAGAATTTGTTGGGTCTCCTGGGGACTGGTTCCACAGAGTCAGGGGTTTCCCCACACCCTTCGACAAACCAGATCCAGAAGTTTGTTGAAGGGTGGAGACATCCAGGAGGTTTAGGGCTGAGCCCCAAAGGCCTTCAGGAACACCGACTCCTCCTTGGAGGGAGCTTTGGAGGGCCAGTCACCCCTCTGCTTCAACATTTCTAGAATGTCAGGGAAAGAGACATCCTCAGAGGATGACTTGGGGGACCCCTCCGATTCCTCGAGGTCGGTGTCTGACGTGAGGGACTCATCTTGGGAGTCAATGTGCTTCCTCTTGCACGTTCTTTTTCTAGGTGGCTCCTCAGGCAAAAACACTGAGAGGCCCTCAGAAATATGGGGACCACTCATGGGGGTATCCTGAGGCCTTGGGTCTCTGCTTTCGAAAGACAGAGGGTGATCAGAGGCCAGCACCGGAGCTGGAGGGGACAGAGTATCAGTGCCAAATGATGCCGCTGAGGACCTGGCCAGTGCACTTCGCATGGCCTCGAAAGCTGGTCCCCCCGGCTCCGAAGATCGACCAGCCATGGAAGACCTCGGAGCAGAAGGGACAAAGTCCGAAGCCGAAGCAGGGGTCAGGCTCCCCCACGCCGAAGCATCGAGAGGGAGGTTAGGAGCCAAAAAGTGTCTCGAGGCCTCCCCCCCGGGTCCGACTGAGGAACCATGAGCCCTGGACCCCGTGGATGGAGCCGACGGGGTCGGAGCTGAAGCCGGAGCTGATAAGCCAGGATGGGCCATCGGAGCCGACCTAGGGACATCAGACGGCGCCGACCACTCTGGCTCAGAAAGCTGAGATTCGGTCGAAGTATCGATGCTGGCTGGGTGACAGGCTCCGGAGCTGACTGGGCTGGAGCCGAAAACAATTTTGCCAATACTGGTGACTGGAGCAGTCTCTGTACCACTCTATCGACATCCACATCTGAAAGAGACCTGGAGGACCTAGAAGATAAGGAAGGAGATCTAGACCTCCTCTCCGAAGGAGACCTACGAGGAGGAGAGACCGGCCTAAAATATGGAGACCCGCCTCCAAACTAGCACCTCCGCAATCGGCTCCGAGGGACTTGGAGCTGAAGGAGATTCAGTCACTACACTAACTTCCTGCGGCTCTGAGGACAGTGGAGCGGAGGATGCCACAGTACATTTTACTACTTTCTCTGGAGGTTCCGAGGATACAGATGGAGCTGGAAAACGCTTTTTAGCCTTGCAAGTTTTACTCTTAGAGGGAGAGGACTTGAAGCTAGAAGCCCTTCCCAAATCCTCCTCGAAGGAGGGTTTCAAAAGTCCTTTCAAAATTAGTTTGTTCTTCCTCTCCTGAAGAACACGCGGGCTAAATGCATGGCAAAATGTACAAGATTCCTGGAGGTGAATAACCCCCAGACAATAAACACAAATAGAGTGCCCATCAGTGATTGACATCTTATAACCACATTTAGTACATTTCTTAAAGCCTGAGGGCTTATGCTCTTTCGTATCCTTAGACATAGTGAAGGAAAAAAAACCCACCAACTGTTAATAAAGATCAACCATTAATATAGAAGCCACAAGTGCTGGAACTAAGAAAAAACCCAACAGACAATCACAACAGACCTCTAACTTAAGCGGTCTCAGCAGGAACACAAGGAAAGGACTAGGTCCTCTAACTTAAATGGTCCTAGCCCAAGGGATAGGTACCTAGTAACAAGCAACACAGAAGAAGGGGAGGACTAGGTCCTCTAACTGAAACGGGCCTAGCCCGTAGGGGAAACAGTTAGTGAGACACCACAAAAGACAATACTACGAGAAAAGAAGTACACCAGATTATTAAGCTAGTACACACACACAACACACAACTATGAAAATAGCTTTTTTGAAGCAAGAATCTGTCAATAAAGACAAAAGTTATACTTAGCCACAGCCAAGCGTGAGACCACGTCTGAGCTACACGAGCGGCAAATAAGATCTGGGGAAAGGGAGCAGTGCAGCATGGGATACCTTCTTAGCTCAGCCAATTGAAAGACTTCGAGCTAGAGTATGGCTGAGTCAGAGCCGAGGTTCAGCTCTGAACCCACTGGTAAGAATGTAGGCGAGATTGGGCTACATAACATCATCGGTTGTTCACCAGTGCGTGCTCTTTGTCAATGAAGCATCATCAATGAAAACTACTCTAGCTCAAAATTACTTAATAAGACAAAGTAGATCAGTAGTAGCCACAATAATCTAGATTTTGTAGCCTCTTTTGAGTAGCTATTCTCAAATACAGATTACTGCAGCTAACAAAACACAGGAATACTGTCTCCCATCACTTTCTGCAATGCAAATACTTAAATGATTGTAAACTGTCTATAATAATAAAAAAAGCAAATAAAAAACTTAGCATAAGTTCTTCAGGCTTTGGTAGATCAGGGACTGTAAGTTTAACATGTTAGACACATTTCTAATATATTTAAAAGTGAATTATAATCACAGAAGTGCTAAGAATTGCATTATGATGACACACTGTGTTCCCATCATCATGTATTATACAAACGTGCAGAACACTGCCACGCTATCCCAGAAAAGTTGTATCAGCAGGAGAAGAAAGAAGGAAAATTAGTTTTCTTTTACTGTGACATTACTTAAAAAGGTATGCCATTTCTGTTTTTTTTTTTATGTAATATCACTGTACAACAGAAATCAATCACATAAGGATGTGGATAATGCAGGTTTACTTACGGCTGACTTTGTATCATCACTGAGGCTTCATCCTTATGACTAAAACACAGCAGCTATGGGTAAATCCTGCATTACCCACATCCTAACATGATTTGTTAAATACCTCAGACAAACCATTCAAAGCTCACAAGGTAGAGTTGGTCTGCACAATTCTGCTACACAATCAGATGTACTTTCAATTCCCCTTTAGTTTCCATTATGAAACTGAAATTGTACTTCTTCTTCTTTCGGCTTTTCACTGATATTTGCGGATTAAATTTTTTTTTCTGCCTGTAGAATATCTTTATTTTTTCAGGTATTTCTGGTGCCAGCAGTAACCACACAAAGTATCTACAGTAACCATAATAAAAAGCAGCACTGAAACTTTTATCTAGGGTAATCATAATAAAAAGTAGCACTGAAACGTTTATCTAGGGTAATCATAATAAAAAGCAGCACTGAAACTTTTATCTAGGGTAATCATAATAAAAAGCAGAACTGAAACGTTTATCTAGGGTAATCATAATAAAAAGCAGCACTGAAACGTTTATCTGGGGTAATCATAATAAAAAGCAGTACTGAAATGTTTATCTAGGGTAATCATAATAAAAAGCACTGAAACCTTTATCTAGGGTAATCATAATAAAAAGCAGCACTGAAACGTTTATCTGGGGTAATCATAATAAAGAGCAGCACTGAAACGTTTATCTGGGGTAATCATAACAAAAAACAGCACTGAAACGTTTATCTAAGGTAATCCTAATAAAAAGCAGCACTGAAACGTTTATCTAGGGTAATCATAATAAAAAGCAGCACTGAAACTTTTATCTAGGGTAACCATAATAAAAAGCAGCACTAAAATGTTTATCTAGGGTAATCATAATAAAAAGCAGCACTGAAACGTTTATCTAGGGTAATCATAATAAAAAGCAGCACTGAAACATTTATCTGGGGTAATCATAATAAAAAGCAGCACTGAAACTTTTATCTAGGGTAATCATAATAAAAAGCAGCACTGAAACGTTTATCTAGGGTAACCATAATAAAAAGCAGCACTGAAACGTTTATCTAGGGTAATCATAATAAAAAGCAGCACTGAAACTTTTTTCTAGGGTAACCATAATAAAAAGCAGCACTGAAATGTTTATCTAGGTTAATCATAATAAAAAGCAGCACTGAAACGTTTATCTAGGGTAATCATAATAAAAAGCAGCACTGAAACGTTTATCTAGGGTAATCATAATAAAAAGCAGCACTGAAACTTTTATCTAGGGTAATCATAATAAAAAGCAGCACTGAAACGTTTATCTAGGGTAATCATAATAAAAAGCAGCACTGAAACGTTTATCTAGGGTAATCATAATAAAAAGCAGCACTGAAACGTTTATCTAGGGTAATCATAATAAAAAGCAGCACTGAAACTTTTATCTAGGGTAATCATAATAAAAAGCAGCACTGAAACATTTATCTAGGGTAATCATAATAAAAAGCAGCACTGAAACCTTTATCTAGGGTAATCATAATAAAAAGCAGCACTGAAACGTTTATCTAGGGTAATCATAATAAAAAGCAGCACTGAAACGTTTATCTAGGGTAATCATAATAAAAAGCAGCACTGAAACTTTTATCTAGGGTAATCATAATAAAGAGCATCACTGAAACATTTATCTAGGGTAATCATAATATAAAGCAGCACTGAAACCTTTATCTAGGGTAATCATAATAAAAAGCAGCACTGAAACCTTTATCTAGGGTAATCATAATAAAAAGCAGCACTGAAACTTTTATCTAGGGTAATCATAATAAAAAGCAGCACTGAAACTTTTATCTAGGGTAATCATAATAAAAAGCAGCACTGAAACGTTTATCTAGGGTAATCATAATAAAAAGCAGCACTGAAACGTTTATCTAGGGTAATCATAATAAAAAGCAGCACTGAAACGTTTATCTAGGGTAATCATAATAAAAAGCAGCACTGAAACTTTTATCTAGGGTAATCATAATAAAGAGCATCACTGAAACATTTATCTAGGGTAATCATAATAAAAAGCAGCACTGAAACCTTTATCTAGGGTAATCATAATAAAAAGTAGCACTGAAACGTTTATCTAGGGTAATCATAATAAAAAGCAGCACTGAAACTTTTTTCTAGGGTAACCATAATAAAAAGGAGCACTGAAATATTTATCTAGGTTAATCATAATAAAAAGCAGCACTGAAACGTTTATCTAGGGTAATCATAATAAAAAGCAGCACTGAAACGTTTATCTAGGGTAATCATAATAAAAAGCAGCACTGAAACGTTTATCTAGGGTAATCATAATAAAAAGCAGCACTGAAACGTTTATCTAGGGTAATCATAATAAAAAGCAGCACTGAAACATTTATCTAGGGTAATCATAATAAAAAGCAGCACTGAAACCTTTATCTAGGGTAATCATAATAAAAAGCAGCACTGAAACTTTTATCTAGGGTAATCATAATAAAAAGCAGCACTGAAACATTTATCTAGGGTAACCATAATAAAAAGCAGCACTGAAACGTTTATCTGGGGTAATCATAATAAAAAGCACCACTGAAACGTTTATCTAGGGTAACCATAATAAAAAGCAGCACTGAAACGTTTATCTAGGGTAACCATAATAAAAAGCAGCACTGAAACGTTTTCACCTTCAGTGTCATGAACAGCACAGTAAATTTCACTCTTTAATTTTAAATTGGACGGTCTTCCACAGTGGCATCAAAAGAACTAACATTTCCAGTATGGGCTACCATGTTAGATTTGCAATTATATCCAAGAACTTGTATATCACTTGCTGCTTGGGCCTTTAAAATTATTCTTTATAAATCACTGGCCAGACCCTTTGTTATGCAAAGTTTGCTTTGCTTTTCTTTTAGAAAAACAGTTTTCATATTTTAGCATTCTTTTGTATTTAATTATTTATGTAAATATTATATGCGATGTAAATATCATAAAAATACTACATTTCTAAGTATTTTGCTCTACAGCATTCCTAATGCTTTGTATGATGAAAATATTGTCTACTGTCTTTTTTTTTTGTAATGCAAACATGTTACAGGAGTCAGGTAATGCTATAAAAGAAACTTCTTATTGTAAGACCAATAATGTGATTTGTTCTTGAAAAAAAATGGGTTGTTCTAAGCTTTGGCAGATTTACCTGTTTTAAGGTGAAGACTCATTGTCCTTATACCAGAAGCCCAGAGTTTGAGCATAAACTGTTGCAATGACTCAGTCTGAGGTGGCTTCTCATGTCAGAGCAGACATTCCCAGAAAGGAAGGATGTTTGTAGTGCTTAGAGTGGGAAGCTGCAGATAAACTGTATAATCATGTGCTTGGACTAGAAAGTTCATGTCTGGAAAAACTGTATAATCATGTTCCTGGAATAAAAAGTCCAGGGTTGAAAAACTATATAATCATGCCTGGAGTGGAATGCCTGGAGTTGGAAATATGTGCATTTGAGGCTTGCAATATCATCTGACTTTATCTTTTGTTTTTTTTTTTGTTTCTTTTAATATAACACCTTTATTGAATTATCACTTACAACATAGCAACATATATTTGTATAAAAGAAAACAAGCCATATAGTACAGTTGTGTACACTTACCATAAACGTAGATGTTTGAGTGTATTCACTCTTGCGGTTCTGACTTGTGGGATTTCCTGTTGTGAAAGCCCTGGTTTGGCCCGACTACCAGAGAAAAAATCTCCCTCCTCCATGGGCTGGCAGGCATCCTGACTGATGTCAGTATACTTGGGTATATAGGGAGCCAGATGATGTCATGATAACAGTTTTTTCTTGCCCCCTTGAAGGTAGGGGCACCCAAGATGGGTCCTAAAGCAAAAGACCTATGACAGAGAATGCAAGCAAGGGATGGGCAAAAGGAAAACAGGGGTTTCTCTTGGCTTGAGAAGAAGTTTGAACCAAACTACCCTGTAGACGAAGGGGAAGAAGGGAGGGAAAGAAGACTGTAACAGTGAATACACTCGAACATCTGCATTTATGGTACACAACTGTACTATGTTCTTCATGTTTTTCTGTTGCAGTGCTTTCTTGTGGGATGATTCCCAAAGCTGAAAGGAGGGTGGAAGGAAGATTAGGAGAGGAGAGGATGCCCTGTAGAATGGCAGTGGAAAATCCTGCCCTGGACCTGGAAAAGTCTGCCAAGTGGTAGTGTTTGGTGAAGGTATGCACAGAAGACCAGGTAGCAGCTTTCAGGATGTCCTTGGTAGGGACTCCTTTCAGAAAGGCAACAGATGTAGCAGTGGCCCTAGTAGAGCAAGTCCTGACAGCCTCAGGTGACTTCTTACTATGATGACTGTAACAAAATGAAATACAGTGAGAGATCCATTTGAAAACTGTCTGCTAGGAAACTGGTTTCCCTTCAGAACCGATGGCCAAGGTCACAAAGAGCTGGTCTGATTTTCTCAAGGTTTTAGTTCTGTCAAGATAGTAATGCACATCCAAGGAATGTAGGATTTTTCCCCTTGGTTCTGAGGCTTGGGAAGGAAAGTGGGCAGGTATATAGCTTGATTCAAGGATGTGTCAGTGACCACCTTGGGCATAAAGGAAGGGTTAGTCCTGAAGGAGATTGTCTGGATGGAAGATGAGGAATGGATCCGCTGTCATGAGAGCCTGCAGCTCAGAGACTCTCCTAGTAGAGGTAACAGCCAGCAAAAGAGCAGTTTTCCAAGTTAGAACCTTTAAGTTAGCAGAAGCTACTGGTTCAAAAGCAGGCAGTGTCAGTTTTTCAGGAACAAAATTGAGGTCCCATGGAGGGTTGCCTCCTTGCAGGGCTGATGTCGGTCACCTCCCTAAGGAACTTCCTTATCAGGGGTCTGAAAAGACATGAGTAAGAACAAGGATGTGGGCTGAAATGGCAGAGGCATGAATTTTGATGGAAGAATAGGCTAAGCCCTTGTTAACCAGACTAGCCAGATAATCTAGGATGATGGAGATCTTGGCTAAAGCAGGATTGTGGCCCTATTGTTGACACCAGATGGAAAAGCTTTTCCATTTAGCTGAGTAATATTTCCTAATACTAGGCCTTCTTGCCTCTTTAAGGCTGTTGTGAACCTGCTTGCTTAAGACAGGCTCGGTCCTGGATGTAGTGGGATAATCCTGGCTGAAAGTTTGAGCATTTGTAAGCTGGGGTATACAATTCTTCCCTTTGTCCTAAGTCAGAAGGTCTACCCTCTCAAGTAACTGCCATGGGTTTTCATTGGTTAGGTTGAGTAGTAGGGGATACCAATGTTGTCTGGGCCAGTATGGGGTTATCAGTATTGCCCTTGGCCCCTCATCTCTTATTCTTATTTTTAGAAGCATTTGAGGAAGTAGAAGTAAGGGTGGGAATGCATAAATGAAGAAGTGAGTCCAAAGGAAAGAGAAAGGATCTGTCTTCTAGGCTGAGAGTAGTTTGCTTCCGGAGCATTTTCCTTGATGGCAAAGAGGTCTACCTGGGAGACTACCCATTTCCTGACTATGCTGAGAAATTTTTTCCTATGCAATTTCAATTCATGGGGATCCATCAAATTTCTGCTGAGGTGATCTGCTAGTGTATTTTGAGCGAGTCTGTATTACAAGACCGAAAGATCTGAATAGCGAACGCCTAAACATCGAAAACAATGGAACCTCAAACTTGCTATTGTGGGGGGCTGCAACCCCCTCACCCCCCACTAAATATATATTCCTACACCGGGATCGCACTATAGCAAGGAAAGGGTAAATATTCCAATCTTCACTGTATCGCGATCTGACAAAAAGCACTTTGAGGTCCGGTCTTTTCAACATTGTCAGCATTCGCTATTCAGATTTTTCGGTCTTCTGATAAAGACCCATTTTGAGCACCTGGAAGGTATTGTGCCACGAGATGCAACCCTAGAGAGTGATAGGTTTCCCACACCTGCATTGCTAGGAGACATAGAAGGTAGGAATAGATGCCCCCTGTTTGTTTATGTACCACATGACTGTTGTGTTGTATGTTTTGACTAGCAGGACCCCTGGTTTCCACTTTTCTCTGAATGCTACCAGGCCTTTTTGCACTGCCATCAGCTATTTCCAGTTTATGTGTTTGTTTCCGAACTGAATTTTCCCCTCCCCTTGGGATTGGAAGTGTTTGAAATGAGCCCCTCAGGCTGTCTCTGAAGCATGTGTGGTGAGTGTTTGCTACTGAGGAGTGAATTTGAAAGGAAGGCATTGGTTCTGAGCACAAGCTTGGGACCACCATGCAAATTCTTCCTTGACACAAGGAATCAGCTTTACTTCAGTTAAAAGGGACTCTGCATGCTGGCACCACACATTTTTGAGGTACAACTGTAGTTTCCTCATGTGCAGCCTTGCCCGAGGAACCATGAGGATGCAACATGCCATGTAGCCCAATGCTCTGAGGAATTCCCTGGCTGATAGGCATTGTCTCTTTGGAAGAAGTGAGTCAGGAAGGAGAAACTGTCTGGCAGTAAGAAGGCCTATTGAAGGGATGAATCCAGAAGAGCCCCCAGGAAAATAATCCTGGTGGGTGGATTTGTGTTGGATTTGCTGAGATTTATGGTAAAACTCAGGGAGGCCAAAAGGTTCTGGGTAAACACTAGACCCTTGTGCAGTTTGCCAGACTTGTGGCTTGTGTTAGACAATCGTCCATGTGTGGATAGATCTATACCCCTATGGTCCTGCAAAAGGTGACTATAGAACCCTAGGAAAGGTAGACAAGCCAAAGGGCAGTGCGGAAAATTAAAAGGGACTGGTACCTGTTCTGAAGGGTAGAAAGCTTCTGTGTGATTCCTCTACAGGAAAGTGCAAGTAGGCATCTTTTAGATCTAGGGTGACCATGAAGGCCTGAGGAGCTATCATGGGTAAGAGTTTTGGAAGAGTTAACATTTTGAATTTTGGAACCAGCAGGGACTGATTGAGGGTAAACAGGTCTAAAATGGGATGCCAACAGCCTTCCTTTCTGGGAAACTACAAACAGCCTGGACTAGAAATTCTTTCCCTTTTGGTGTTCTGGAACTGGCTCCACTGCACCCTGGGAGCACAAATTCTGAATTTGAGAAAGAGCCTCTGTTCTTTGGTTTGATGGAATGTCTGGATAGCCTGAATATTGAATGGCTCTTTGAAAGTGAGTTTGTAGCCATCTGAAATAATGCTTAGAACCCACCTGTCCAAAGTAATGGGGACCAGTTCTCCTTGAAGAGAGATAATCTTCTAGTCTTGTGGGAGGGGTGCGAAGAGAGAGAGAGATGGATGAGTCATTGTTGCTGTTTGCCAGAAGTTAGTGGCCTAGAACTCCCTTCCCTGGGCGTGCCTGAGGTCCATTGCCTGGGTCTTTGTAACTGCTGCTGCCTTTGTGTCCTTTCCCTCAGGGGTTTCCTCTGTCTGCTTTTGGATTGCAAGGAAAAGGACCAATGTTTAGAGGGATAGTTCCTACTAAACCTAGGTGGCTGAACTAGAAGGAAGACTTTCACAGTTTGCATAGATTTAGCTTTGGCTTCCATCTTCTTAAGTACAGCTTCAGCTTTAGGCCCAAAGAGGAAGTCCTTATCCAGACGGGCATCCAAGATGTTAGATATGACACGCTCAGGGAGAGATTGTTCCCTTAGCCATGCATGCCTTCTAATAGCCAGTGGCTGCAGCCCAGCTGGAAGCCTCCACAGCATCACAGCCACAGTGTAAGGAATGCCTAGCTACTTGACAGCTACAGTGAAAAAGGTCTAATAATTCCTTGGAAAGGTTCTTTCCTCAAGGGTAGTGATTTTTTTTTTTTGCTTCAGCTGATCCAAAATGGTCTGCTGGTATTTAATCATGTGGAACTGGCTAAAGTGGTAGAAGTGTAAACTTTTTGCCAAATCTGTCAAGAGTCCTGCTCTCTTTATCAGATGGTAAAGGGTTTTTACAGGAACTGTCTCTAGCCCCTTTGGGTCCTAGGGCGACAACCTCTGGATCAACAGAAGGGTTTTTAAAGAGATGCTTATGAGAGTCCAGCACCGTTTAAAACCTGCCTGGTTTTCGAAGGGCTGAAGGAAGAGAATCAGGATTCAAAGAGGAATCCAAGAAAACATCCTCTACAACCTCTAAAACAGGAGGAGTGGCAAGAGACTTGTGTTCTAGCAGGTGAAGGAATTCCCTAATCCTCTTTTTGGATTATGGGTAATCCTGTGCTTCCCACTGGAAATGTTCCCTCATGGCATGAAGAGTTTCTCAACAAGTAATGTCCTCATGGGGAGAAGCAAAAGCCAGGTTTTCTTCAAAATCTGAATCCTCGAATGAGGTCACGGAGGGTCCTTCATCAAAAAGAGACTCCTCCTGGTCAGAATCCTCATCAGATTCAAAACGGTCAGAAAGTACTTCAGCAGTAGAATCCCTTTTTCTTTTCCCTGGGGAAGAGTTAATGGGGGATTGTCTAGATATGACCAGGGAGATTAAGTTTTTGGCTAACTTGACCAAATTCTTTTGATAACCCTGTGAGTGGGAGCCAGTAGGCCTGAGCGTAGGCCAAGAGGAAGTTCCTTTCTTTGGAGTAGCTTTGGCCTTTGACCTAGGAATGTCTGCAACTCTGATGCCAGTTTCTCTGGAAGAATAAATAACCAGTGCAGGCTGACACTGCAAAAGAACATCACCGATTAAAGCATGCTCATCGGAAGCTGAGGCCTGCTGAGCGGCCCCAGACCCAACCAATGAACCAAATGCTAAGGCCTGTGCAGAAGTTTAGCAGGGACCTGACGACATGTCAGACTCTGAACGGGTCTCAACAGAGGACTGTACCACCACCTCAGCTGCAGAAGGGAGCTGTGAACTTGCCTTCTTCAGCAATCAAGTGCTTTGGAGGACTGGCTGATGGACTAAGATTGTCATCCAAGGCCCAAAGCTTGGATCTCTTTTCTTTATCCCTTTTGTGCTTAGGGAGCTCAACCTAAGAATGACTGGCAGATGCCACTGGAAGCTAAGAACTAGCTGCAGAATTAAGGTGCTTAGCTAAGATTTCGGCCTTACACTTAATAGTTCTACAGATGAAACGGGTACAGAAACGGTAGTTAGGTACATTGTGATCTGGGCCTAAACAGGTAACACAAAATGAATGGAAGTCTCATTGTGGAATCTGCTTACCACAATGAAGACAATCGTTAACCTTATCTGACATGAGTTAAACCAAGAAAAAAAGAGTTTCCTTTGCCTTCTTCAGCAATCACGTGCTTTGGAGGACTGGCTGATGGACAAAGATTGTCGTCCAAGGCCCAAAGCTTGGATCTCTTTTCTTTATCCCTTTTGCGCTTAGGGAGCTCAATCTCAGAATGACTGGCAGATGCCACTGGAAGCTAAGAACTAGCTGCAGAATTAAGGTGCCTAGCTAAGATTTCAGCCTTACACTTAATAGTTCTACAGATGAAACGGGTACAGAAACAGTAGTTAGGTACATTGTGATCTGGGCCTAAACAGGTAACACAAAGTGAATGGAAGTCACATTGTGGAATCTGCTTACCACAATGAAGACAATCGTTAACCTTATCTGACATGAGTTAAACCAAGAAAAAAAGAGTTTCCTAACAGGGTACTTTGCTTTCAGATGACTTCTCTCTTTTGCAGACTGACTGACGAACACTGCTTTGGGATCCTACAGCAAGAAAAGACTGTTATCATGACATTGGTTGGCTCCTTATATACCCAAGCATACTGATGTCGATCAGGAGGAGGGAGATTTTTTTTCTCTGGTAGTCGGGCCGGCCAATGCTTTCATGGCAGGAAATCCCACAAGTCAGGACTGCAACAGTGAAACATGAAGAACATTAACATGTTCCCACTTACAAACAATATACATCACATTAGTTGTTTGTATAACTATCTTCAGTCCAGCATCACATAAACTGCTCAATTCCTGCCTTCCCTTAAACCTCACTCCTCCTCCTCCAAAACATTATTATGCATGTACTGTCCCCACAATTTCCATTTTTTTCTGTGTAGCTTGCTCCTACCCTTTTCTAAAGATCCCACTTCCAGTTCTTTTACCTCTGTTACAATATTCAACACTTCACACAAAGTTGGTTCAGACTTTGATTTCCTTTTTCTAGTAATTGCTATTTTGGCAGCAACCAGAATTAAAAGTAAAACCACCTTACTATGTCCTGGAAATTCAGATCCTGTGCCCCAGCTCATTTGAATAATTTCCTTAATTATACCCATTTGCCCAATATTTCTGACAGAGTACTCTGTAGGGAATTTCTGAAGTCTGTCAACTCATTACACTCCCAAAACATATGTTCCCAGTTACCTCTTTCTTCCCCATTACACCTTTAACTTCTACCATCTACCTGAAAAAGGTTCTTTGGAGTCTGCTTGGGGTATGAAAATACCTACGAAAACACTTCCAAGCTAAAGTCCTAAATCCTCTAGACTTTGTTGCATAACTGGGAGCCATATCCTCCCATTGTTTCCTTCTGAACTGATTATCCAGTCTTTCTTCCCAATCTTTTCTAACCTCTTCTGATTGATTCTTACAGTTGTTATGCAATATATGATATGCCCTACTAATTATCCACATTTTAACAACAGCTTCTGTTCTAGATTCAACTAAGAACTCTAGCAGAGCAGGTCTTACACTTAATATTCCCCTATCACTTTCTCATTGCCTATACTCTGATATCAATCCCTGATAGGAAAGGCAGTCTCTAGCCTGTAGTCCAAATGTCTTGTTGGCCTCTTCCCACTATATTACTTTCAACTCTCTAGTTATTTGTTCCGAATACCTTGGTTCCTTTGCCAGTTTTCTTCAGTAAATTCCAGCCCCCTCTTGCCTGTTCCCTGTATCCCTAATTGCAATCCATCCCTATAAGCAATATCTTATTTCTCAACTCTCATGTTGGCTTAGTTTTTAGAAAACTTTTTGCTACTTTACGAATCCTGACCTCTAAGCCTGTATTGCATTTGCAGTCAAACCTGAGCACTGTATCACCCCATGTGTGGTCTAAATTGTAACAATTGCTTGCTGTATTGTAGCAAGCAGTTTGCTACAGTTTACAAGTTAAAAAAAATCACTTTTTTAATAAACCTGAAAGCTGCAGCATACTGTGCAGGCAGGGTATAAACTGTAGCAAGTGTCTGCTTCATTCATAGCAAACAGTTTGCTACAGTTTATTGGTTGAATTTTTTTAAGTAAAACATGAGCAACTAGTGCTAAACTGTAGCAACTGTCTGCTACATTTGTAGCAAGCAGTTTACTATAGTTTATAACAGGATGAAAGTATTATTATTTGTTTTTAAATGATGAAGGAGGGTTGGGGTAGGGCACAGAAATGGGACCTGAATGGCTAGGCAGGAGGGAGTGGGGGCATGTTGTGCATCTGGCCACCTTACTGGTATGCCAGTAGAAGAAATGTCCATTTTATTTTTGCTCTTCAATAGAAGACCTAGAAGGAGAGGGGAGTGGATCTGTAAATAAGTCAGTCACTACAATGTAGTGATCAGCTTAATATAGTAAAATGATTTTTTTTTTGTTGTGTTTTTTGCTCTTCACTTGAGGAGCTGATGGGTAGGAGTGCTGATTCATAGTACCAGCAGAGGGTGCTGGTTGAGCCAGCTAGTCTTCTGCCTCATTCCAATTACATCCATAACTTTATCCCAAAACATAACTTCACTTCCATCTTAACTCTAACTTTTCTTTCTTCCTTCCTTCCTTTTTGTTTACTGTGTAGATTACTGATCAAATATGAACCATTCGCAAGCTCAGCTTGGGTTATATACATAGTTCCAACTGTAATAGCTAGACTAAAGTTATAACTAAATTAAACAGTAAGGTGACATAACTACAGAAGCACTCACACACTCACATACATATCTACAATAATGTTTAAAAAGAAGTAGGATTGTGAGTACACACAGCATAACAGAAGTGTTATAGGTCAAGAAATTTTGTCCAGCCAAAATAATGGACATAGCAAATACAAATAGCAGTGAAAAGAGAAGAAATTGTAGAATACTAAGAGCTGTAACAGGAGAAGGGGATGTCAGATGTACAGTAGAGAATGAATAGGGCAGGTGGGGAAGCAGTGGGTATGAGTTTATATGTTGGAGAGAGAAGGATATTAAGCAGCCAAAGTTTTCTGTGCTTAATGTAATACTGCAACCATTAGAGTTAGTTGACATGGTCTGTGTATTGATATGTGCACATATATTGTTCAGTTAATTATTGTTTGAATAGAGGTCTGAACTATTTGTAGTCTTTTGGTATGATCAAGTAACAATGACTGCCATAGTTCAGGGGCAAGAAAATAGAAACTGTGGTCTGTGGAATGAAGTTTAATGAATGGAGTTATGAGAGTAGGGCCATTAATGGATTTTTTTTAGGCTGTCGTGCAGGTTGAATGTAGTTAGTCTCACAGTTGGGGAGGATGGTGTTTCTTGTCATATAGGTTTGAAGAGAAGGAGGCCAAGAAGAAGGTTTGCTATGACTTGAATAGGTAGCCAATTTGTCTTTTCAAATGTGTTGCAATGATATTTAAGCTGGGGGGTAAGGGGTCTGGTGATGAAATAGTACATTTTATTAGAAAGAGACTGTATGGTGATGGAGAAGCAGAAGTGAGATTCTTTTGGACCCAAAATAGGAGGTATTTGACTTTGGATTTGACTTTCTGAAAGGAGTCTTGGAAATTTAGGGATTGGTGAAGTCAAATGCCAAGGTATCTAAATGATGTGGTGGATACAAATAGGTTGTTGTCTAGGTACTTAATGTGTAGTGACTTTATTGAGTCTTTTCTTTGTGCTAAACAGCATGGATATATATTTTTAAGGATAACTGCAACTATAACCCTAGTCCTAACTCAAGCTTTAAATCTATGGTTAAGCATAACTCTAACATCAAAGTTAACTGCAGACACTAGAATTCTTCAAGAACGTCTATTTCTCACTAACAAATGGTGCCAAAGTCATGATCTTAAACTCAATGCTAAGAAATATATAATTGTACCCTTTGAGAAGTCAACCATTCTGGCTAACTTCCATGTTGATAATACACCCTTAAGAGTCGACCCAGTATCATAGACAGTAGCCTTACCTTCAACCACCACTTGGTGAGGAAATTCTATGTTGCACAACTGAAGGGCACAGCATCTAGGCCAAAAGAGGTCATTATCCCACTGTACTCAGCCCTTATCAGACCCATCATAGTGTACAATGCTCCCTTTGGTCTGTACCTGACCAGGCATATGCAGCAACTAGAGTGACCTCAAAGGTTCTTTACAAAAAAAATACAAAGCAAAACAAACCTGCCTTATGCAGAGCACCTTAAAGTCCTTTCCTTCTACTCAGTCTCATATAGATTGCTGAGTGGTGATCTATGCCTGGCTTACAAGGCATTCGCAAATCCCACACTTATCAATCTCCTGTGTATTTGTAAGTCAGAGAGTACCAGAAATACAAGGTCTAGGGACCTTTATTTTGTCTATGACTTAAACAGAACATGCTGGAGAGACAGATATGTGTCCCAGAGACTGTCCATCTTATGGAACAGACCTCTCATCCACGTGAAGCCGAGTTCATCTATTACCAAGTTTAAACACAACCTAGACAAGTGGATGGGGAATAAGAAATTTACACCAGGTCTGGCACCCATGTCCCTTACAGAGGTAGCTTATAAATGCCTGGCCCTCAATGTCCTATTCGGATACAGGACATCATTATTCTTTTGGGAAAACTTGGCTAAGCTTAGAAAGGCCCCCTGGGTCGTTAGCCTAGTAATGGTCTATGAATCTATTTACTATATATATTGCTCTAACCTTAACAAGTACAACTTTAAGACCAATTCTGTTGCTGGTCTTTCATGTGATTCTACATATACTCAAAAACCTATCTCAAACCACATCTTTTCGTTACACTTAACTGCAGCCCTAAACATAATTCTAAGGTGAGTACTAATGCTAACTTGTACTAGAAACCATTCCTATGGGTAAATCTAAACATATTTTTTGTACCCAGTGCCTGCCAACGAAAAGCCCTCTGTGAAATGTCTAACTTGCACATTCTCTTTTACAGCTGGGCAAGAGATGTTCCAGCCCATTCATTCTTGCAGAGTGAGAATTCATTTTAGAGACTAGCACAACCATGTTTTTTTCTGCTATATTCTAACTGCACCTATGGGCCTGCCTATGAAACTCAGCCATGCCCATAGCACACCCACATAACCATAGTATACAACATTGGTTCAGCTGCAGTTGTGCCTGGGTATGCACTTTACCCTAGTCTCCACCCCCAGGATGAGCTAGCTGACAAAAGCATTTTAATCCCCTCTCCACTGTAGTGTATTGTTTTTACTTGGTTAAAAGCTACTGCCAACTGGTTTAATTTGCAGAGTATGTATATTTTTTTTATTCTCCTTCCACTTTTAAAGCAATATTTAATGCATCTTCAAATGCCAGGTTATAATCTGATAACAACCTTCTTTGGATGTGTTCATCATTTATCTGTGTACAATTACATTGCTCAGCAACTGTTGTAATAAAACATGAGGCTGTAATTTACATCTTTCTCTAGTATTTTACAAACTTTAAATCTACACGATTTTGCAATAAGATTACCAGATGTATGTGTGTATTTTTATTTGGTTTCATAGGCACTAGTAATCTAACCATTAAACTCTAGGCTTTAAACTGCAGGTTTCAATCTTACAAGCAAAGAGATGTCTGCCTTTTTGTACTGCTATTCGTAATACCAACAGCAATAATAACTGCTCCAGTAACTTGTAGTAATTTTTCCAAGAATGGATTTTAGTATCCATTCCAGTCACCATGCCAACAGTTACCAATTTCTTCTTTCCTCTTCTTAAGTTTAATGCAAATTCTGGATTTTTTTCACTTGTAGAACTCATCACCAGCAAAACTGAAAGTGCTCTGCTCTGTAATGAATGTAAAGTCCAACAATTTGACTGATTTAACAATTTTAATAAGAATTCGTGTTTCATTGTTGCAGTCATTACATTTGTGTGGTCTGCTTGCAGGTTGCCCTCAGTCGGCCTGGTTGGCAGAGTCTTGGGTCCTGCGTCGGTTGCTGGCCCTTCTTCCATGACGTCGGGTCGTCAGGGGTGTAAGGCATGCGGCCGATGCCATTACATCAGTCTTTCTTGCCATGCGGTGCCCGAAGCAGAAGCAGTTCGCTAGTGCCGGTCAGCCGACTCCTGAAATTTTCATTTTCGAGTTTCAGAACCAAAGTCTTCAATTAAAAGCTAAGTACCCCATTGGGGAAACTTTTTCTTGCTCCTTACCGATGCCAGTAAAAGTTAATTACTGCATTACTTGTGGAAAGCAAATACCTCATAAAGATTTTAATTCGTACTGTATTCCTTGCCTAGGCCCTGACCACAACGTACCTTGCTGTCGGTTTTGTGCTTTATTTAATCAGCGCACTATCCGTCATCGGTTTTCGGTTCTCAGTTTAATTATCCAGAAATGTCGTCGGTTAGCCATCTGACTACTGGGATTCCAAAAAAATGCAAAGATAAAGACAGAGACAGGCTGCCGAGGTCCAAAACTGCTAACGACGCTTCTCCTAAGCCAGTCGCCAGTTCGCCTGTACTCAGTGAGGTGCTTTCGCAGCCCCTGATACCCACTACTTCTGATTCACAGGCCTCTACTGAGACCCATTTGGAGTCCGGTATGCTGCGAGATACTTATGGAACCCGCAGATGTCTCTACCTTGGATGGGTCTGGAGCCGCTGTGGAGGCACCGGCTTCTGAGGGTGTATTCAGGCCTACGGGCTTGCATATTAAATCGATGCCTCCTTCATTACTAAGGCCTATCTCTCGATCCATGTCTAAAAAAACTGAAGCCAAGGCCACATGCTAAGGCATCTATGCCTAAAAAAAACAATGATAAAAATGGCTGAAGATCGAATAACTCTAATCAGGGGTAGCCAACACCCCCCCCCCAAAGGCCTAGGGCTGAGCTTGATTATGAATCTTCTGATCAGGATTCTTCTTTTTTCCGACTCTTCTGATGACCTGGATTTGCCCTTACCTACTTATGAGGATTCTGATGCAGAGGACTCTATTCCCTCTGCTTCCCCTCCTGAGGATTTTTCTTTTGGGGAAATCTTACATACTCTAAGGAGCATTTTCACTGGGAAAGCCAGGAATTTTCTGATTCAAAAAAGAGGCTTAGGGATTTCCTTCTCCTACCTCAGCATAGGCCTTTGGCTATTCCTCCTGTACCAGACATTGTTGATGATGCTTTCTCTGAATCCAGTTTGGCCCCTGATTCTCTGCCTCCTGCTCCCAGTAAACCTGACAGATACTACAGGGTCCCTGAGTCCCACAAGTTCCTTTTCAAAAATCCTACTGCAGATCCAGAGACTATTTCACAGGGGACAAGGGCATTAAGGCTTCTACTGCTAAAAATTCTACCCCTTCTAATAGAGACTCCAGGGCACTGGATAGATGGGGTAAAAAGATTTATACTTCAGGTGGTAGTGCTGCGGTGGCATTGTCACCTCACAGTAAGACGTTGTCCTGTTCGATTCTCAGTTAGAGCTTCTTCTGTGTGGAGACATGCGTGAATGGGCGTACCTTCGTTGAAGGTTGTGCATCAGGGCCGGCAACTCGGCACGTAAAAATTTACTGCCAATCATTAGCGGACCGGAGTTCCGCTGTGGCGACCCCTAACCGGGAAAAGCCGAAAGACAAAACAATAAGAAATCCAAACTTCAATATAAACAGCAGAGATAGTGAAAAAAGAGTTATGTACTTACCATAACTTGGCATCTGTGTTATCGTATGTCACTATTCATCACTCTTGGGTCCTAGGATCCAACATCGGATTTGAGCTGGCAACTTTACAGACAGCTTCTAGGTTTGAGCTCATCCCACTCCCATGATCCCTTGCTGCCCTCTAACCCCTCAGATCGAGTTTGCCCTAGAGCTAGAAAACAGCGAAGGAAGACAACCACCAGATAGGACAGCTCCACTTCCTCTAGGTCCCACAGGACGGGGGAAGGAGGGAGGTATAGTGATAAACAGTGACATAGGAGAACACAGATGCCAAGTTATGGTAAGTATATAACTCTGATGTTATCCATGTCACTATTCCTCACTCTTGGGTCAGAATCCCCAGCTACCTTGAATCCTGGGTAGCCTCATGAAAGGACATGCCGAAGAACTGTGGAGCCAAAGGAAGCCCTGTTCCTGGAGACAACGTCAAGCTTATAATGACTGACAAAAGTGTAAGGAGACCAGGTAGCTGCCACACAAATTTCATCTACAGAATAACAGGCCAGATAGGCAGCTGACGTAGCCATAGACCTAGTTGAAAGAGCTCTGATTGGACCTTGTAAAGATAGACCTTTAGACAAACAGACCAAGGAAATACACTTCAAAATCCAGTGAGATATAGTAACCTTAGAAACCACTCAACCCTGTCTGTTAAGAGAAAATGCTACAGTTGATCAAATTTGCAGAAACTCTTGGTTCTATCCAAGTAGAACCACAACTGTATGAATGTCAAGCATGTGTAGCAGATATTCCCCTTTATTAGAAAAGGTAGACAAGAAAACCAGCAATTGAATTGACTGATTCAAATTCACTTCCGTAGCTATCTTGGGCATGAAGGAAGGACTGGTCCAGAGAGCCACTCTGTCTTTATGAAACAACATGTAAGGTGGTTTGATAGAAACAACCTGCAACTCTAAAACTCTTCTTGCCAAAGTTATGGTCACCAGAAAGGTGGTCTTCCATGACAAAAATTTTATATCACATGTAGCAGCAGGCTCAAAGGGTCTCCGTGTAAGAGACTGCAGTAGAAAAGAAAGATCCCAAGGCTGGGAAGGATCCTTGACAGGAGGTTGGAGCAGGAAGACACCCTTCAAAAATGCCTTGCAAAGGTGAGAGGAAAAAGTAGGTTCCTCGCAAGCATGAAAATTAGAGACAGCCACAAATTGTACTTTGACAGTAGAGAAGCTTGCACTTTCTTGAAAAAGCGAAGACAAGAACAGTAAGACATCTGGGATGGGAGCTGAGAAGGGGTCCAGATTTCACTGCTTGGCCCAAATAGAAAACCTTTTCCACTTACTTTCATATACCTTTCTGGTGGATGCCTTCTGAGTGGCCAGAATAATGTTCCTGACGGGTGATGCAAGCTTGGACTGATTCAAGATTACAGAAAGAGGACAAACCATATCATCAGATAAAGAGTCTGAAGGTTGGGGGTTGGAAGCTGGGAGGGATGGGAAATCAGATCCAGAAGAGGATCTAGTACCCAAGGGGGGTACTTCAGGTGACACCATAGGAGAGGAACCACACCCGCCGTGGCCAAAAGGGGGCGATGAGGATCAAGGTGACCATGAAGCATCGAGCTTTCTGAAGAACTCTTGGAATGAGAGGTATAGAAGGGTAGGCATAAAGGAGACCCGGAGGCCAAGAGTTTCCCTGGAAAGCAAACAGATCACAGCTCAGCTGACCCCAGTGAAGGAAATCTTTTTCACCACTGAAGGACCACTCATGAGGACTCAGGATGGCCCTGCTGAGTCTGTCCGCCAACACGTTGGACTCACCGGGAATGTGCATTGCAAGGAGAAAGCTCCCCGAGGTCATCGCCCATTCCCACACCCTCATGGCCTCAGAACAAAGTGGATAATAGTGTGTGACCCTTGCTTATTGATGTACCACACAACTGCCATGTTGTCCGAGTGAAGTAAAATGGTACACAGAGGAAGGCAGTCCTGAAAAGCTTGCAACATGAGAAGGACTGCTCTCATCTTCAGTACATTATGTGCAGTTTGGTCTCAGCAGAGGACCATTACCTTGGACAGTCATTCCCTGGTAATGCCCCCTATACCAACAGGGAAGCATCCGAGGTCACAGTGGCACTGGGGGAAGGAAGAGAGAATGGCCTGTTTGCTAGGAGGTCAGGAGGCTGAATCCACCAAAGAAGATGACACCTGCACACTGGAGTGAGCTGGATAGATGCAGTCATCGGATGAGACAGAGAAGACCACTGAACCACTACAGTCTACTGATAAACCCTCATGTAGAATCTGGATAATGGCACCAGGTAGATATCTGCTGCCATGGACCCTAAGGCCCTGAGAATATGGTGAGCCTGAGCGCGAGTCAGATCTAGCACAGACTGGACATGAGTTCTGATTAGATGTACGTAACAGAGAGGAAGTGCTGCAATCTCAGACACAGTGCCAGCTGGATCCAGAAGAACTCCAAATTTTGGAATGGAATCAGATTCAATTTTAGCAGATGCACTGTGATCCCTAACTGGTCGAACAGATGGAGCACATACTGAGTGGCTGTGGCCAGTTGATGCTTGGTGGGAACCATGAGGAGCCAATCGTTGATGTAAGGAAACACCTGGAATCCATATAATCTCAGGTGAGCTGCAAACACTGCCATGCACTTGGTGAACACCCAGGGGCTTTGGTGAGACCAAAGGGCAGGATCCTGAAATGAAAATGATTGGCCCCTATGCAAAAGTGGAGATGTCTCCTGAAGCTCCTATCTATTTGTATATGATATTACACATCCTGGAGATCCACTGAGCACATCTAATCATCCTTTTGCAGAAGGGGCACGATGGACTGGATAATGACTTAGACTTCTTGACAGAGAGATTCAACAGGCCGAGGTCCAGAACTGGAAACAGGTCCCCTGTCTTCTTTGGCACCAAAATGAAGTGAGAGTAAGTTCTGGATTCTCGTTATCCTGGGGGTATCTCTTGGATGGCTCTTTTCTGAAGATGTTTGAGTACTTCTTGTTGAGGTAACTCCCTCTGATGGGGTGGTGCACAGGGGAGGAATTTCCTGATTGGAGGGGGTGACTGAGAAAACGGAATAAAATAACCTTGGAAATAAAGTTTAGCATCCAGCGATCTCTTGTAATACTTGCCTAGGCTAAAGGGTGCAGTGATAAACAACCCCCACCTGCCTCCAGGGCAGGACAGCCAGGCAGTGCTTCAGGAGCACTGAGCAGGCTTCTCAGAGAAAGGTTCTCTGCAGCCCTGGTTTTGCAGACCCCCTCTGCCCCTTTGGCAGTGAGTGTCCTCCATTGAACCCTCTCACTCAACCTCTAGAACAGGGCTTTTCCTGGGCGCCCTGAAGGTAGGACTGCGACTTCCAAAACAACAGTTTTCAAGTCCTTCATTGTGTCTTGGAGAAGGAGCATTAAGGGGTAGAAAACTTGATTCCTACAGCTGACAAAGTCTTGCCTTCCTGCTCATTTTGGGTGAGTGTCTCTTTGACTGATGGACCAAAGAGAGTAAATCCATCAAAGAACACGTTAGTAAAGGATGCCTTAATAGACTCTGCAAATCAGCAAAGGTGCAGCCAGGCATGGCGCCGAAAAGCGATGCCTGTGCTGGCCACTTGGGAGGTGCCTTCCGTAGCATTGGAAATCAGCCTCATTGAGGAATTGGCAAGGGGAAGTGAGAGTAGATAGCTTGTGGGACACCTTACTGAATTCCCTGGCAGGCAACAACTTGGAAAGGGAAGTGGTAAGTTCCATGACAAAGTCCCTCTTGAGTCGGGTGAAATGTACCAAGTAGTTAAGCGCCTGCAGACCAAAGTTAGCTGAGGCGAAAACCCACTTTCCATCTCTGTCGATTGCCTGGGACTCTTGATTGGGGGGATGAACAGATGTACTTTGCTCCGCCAGTTCTTTCTTGGTGGCAGTGGTACCAGATAAGCATCGACTGGAACTCTCTTTGACCAGAACTGTTTGTCGGAGGGGGCATGGGGTTAAAAAATTTGTCAACATGATTCGGTACTCACTCCACAGTATATGGCTCCTTCCTGGAGATAAGGTCAATGAGTTTGTCAGTGGTGGGGGAACCCAAGAGGTAGATGGTCCCATCCCAAAAGCCTTCAGGAACATGGACTCCTCTGAGGATGAGGGCAGGGAAGACCATCCACCCTTAAGCTTGAGGATTTCTAATATGTCCCTAAAGGAGACATCCTTGTGTAGAGACCTGGGGGACCCGTCCCCTTCATCGAGGTCCATATCCTCAGTAAGAGACTCCATAGGGGAGTCTAGTTGCCTCCTCTTGTATGATAACGTCTGAGGCACCTCCTCTGGTGGGCTAGGAGAGGATTCAGAAGAGAGAAGAACCCCAAGGGGGGGGGGGGTGACTCCCACCTGAAGGCTAGTTCAGGAGGGCTGACCGGGAACAGGATGAGAAGAGTCTGCTCCAGGGGGCTGGGATGGTCCCTAGAAAGCTGGGGAGGAAACTCTACTGGAGGCAAAACTCCTCTCTACAACCCAGAAGGTTGAAGGGCTGGACAATGCCCCATCTGCACTCCTGGCAGGTAAGCCCACCTGGGAAATAGGGACCCAAGCATGCCAGCACCTCCCGGCTTCTGGATATTACGAACCCTGAGCTGTCAAGGGCTAAAGTCCCGAGGGGAAGGGACCGGTCCAAATAAACAGGTCTGGAGCCCCCACTCAAGGACTCCATGGTGACAGGTTGGAGTCAGGACTCCATCTGCCAAGGGGAGGCCAAGCATAGGCAGTCAGGGACTCTGATGGGGTAGAAGCAGAATGGCCGCTAGGGAACCTTGTCTCCTCCCCGATGTGTCCCAGGACCTAAAAATCTGAAACAATCTGAACCAGATGAGGAGAAGCCAGCAAAGGGGTCACAGATAGACTCCTGGCCAGATGAACAGGGGCTGCAAGGAGCCCCCAACTCAATCTGAACCTTGAGAAAGGACCTCATCATCCTGTCCATAGCTGTGGGGAGCAAGCTTCTGGAGGACCTGGAAGATGTGGAGGACCTAGCTGGGGATGGATGTCTGGACCCCAAGGACCTCCTATGCCTATCCGGAGATTGGCTCCTGTGCCTGGAAGCAGAATGGGACTGCCCCAAGCTAGACCCAGACTGGGAGTCCTCTATAGCAATTCTGGGATCCAACACTAATCCCAGATCCAACCGCCTTGGATCCAAGGACAAATGGGGATCTGAATGCATGGATCCCACATGGCTTGGATCCAAAGAAGCCAGATCCGTTGTTGGCCCAGATCTGGCTGGATCTGAAGGCCTCAATCCAGAGGCCTTGGATCCAGGAGTAGATTCCCATGACCTCGGATCTGAAAGCCTCGCAGCAGAAGCCCTGGATCCAGAGGGGGAAATGTGGGACATAGGATCAGAGGAAGTTGGATCTGATGGAACCAAGGCTGTGGACGGATCCGAGGAGCTGGGATCCAACAGCCTGGCTTTTGCTGAAGAAGAAGAGAAGAAGAAGACCTGGGGAGAGAGGGGGCCTTCCTCTTATGGTCAGAGGATTCAGAATTGACTGGGCCAGTGGACCCCATTGGGCCATACAAAAGCTTGTTCCAAACTCAACCAGGGTTCTGGGGTTGAATGTGGTAGAAATGTTGATTTCAACCTCCAGGTGGTTAGTACCCAGACAACAGAGCCACTCTTTATGTGAATTGGACATGGACAGCTTCCGACCACACGAGGAGCACCTTTTAAAACCAACCAGCTTGTCTGACATGGTGACACAACAAGCAACTACCAAAGCCTAAGGGACATGCTAAAAATGTTAACCAGGAAAAAGCTAAGGCCAAAGCCTGAAAAGGACCAATAATAACAGCCAGAAACACTAAAAAAGCTCTAACTCTAAAGGGAATAGGCTAAAACTAAAAAGGGCACCAAAATCCAATGATCACAACCAGCAACAAATGCCAAACACAGAAAACTGGGGGAGAGGGGCTATAACTAACCACAAGACCAGAAAGCTATAACAAAACTACCTAACTACTACAGGGAGAGAAAATTAAGAGAAAGAAAACAAATTTATGTACTTATCCCCCTGGAGACTCGAGCCAGAGAGAGAGAGGGAGACAAGTCTGATGCCAAGTGTGGTAAATGAGATCTGAGGGGTTAGAGGGCAGCAAGGGATCATGGGAGTGGGAGGAGCTTGAGCCTAGAAGCTGCCTTTAAAGTTGCCAGCTCAGATCCGATGTCAGATCCTAGGACCCAAGAGTGAGGAATAGTGACATGGATAACATCAGATATAGTGTTCATATCTGTAAATTTAAGATCATAACATTTAACTGCTGTGCTCAAAAAGATACTACAAAAGGGACGGTCTGGTTCTAAGATAAAAAGCATCGTGTGTCAGCTACAGATATCAATTCTGGTCATACACTAGAAGGAATGTCCACAGTTCTTAAGCTGAAAGATGATTCAGACCCTCAGTGAGCTTGGCTAATTTGTTAGGCAAAATGAGCTATCAAAAAGAAATGCTTGAGTCTTAGAGAAAATTTCAGATGAAAAATAGTCATACAACAGCTTAACTGACTTACCTGTTTTTGGCACTGATATATGACATGATATTCTGATTGAAGAATTTCAGGATTAGAGGTATACAGTTGGCAAATACCAAATGCTGGGATAGATATTCAAACTGAAAAAAAGAGAAAAAATACACTAATGTCCAGCTGCAGTTAGCAGTACGTATGTACGTATGTATGTTTCCATCCTCCATTAAAAGTGAAAAAAGATCTAATTCAACAGTTACAAAAGTAGGAAAAAAAGGAATGCAAGTGCTTTATTCTGACCCAGAATGTGTGTCTCCTGTTGTACTCAAACACTTTCACTGGAACCCTCTCATATTCAAAGATTCAATCATAGTTTAATTCCACACTTATTAGCACACACAAGTGACAAAATTAAAGTGCAAAGATATATACAAAGATGCAGCATACCTTGCAACAGTTCAAATGCTAACATTTAATGCAGACCTAAATGTAATCTCACTGATAACATCTCCATCCATAACTAATCACAGGAATCAATTAAAGGAAAACTCCAGCTTCTACAGTTTAACTCAATCCTTAGGTTGCTTCCCTCCCTACAATATGATTACAGTATTGTGTAGGTACCAGAAACCTGCATGTACTTTTTAAAACTTTCATTTCCTTGCCTTGGAATCAAAAGAAGGGAAACCCAACTACTTTTTTTAAAGCTTAACTTCTCACATACTTTGCAGAGGAATTTGTCTCTGCCTGAGTGACATACCATAGACCTAGATAAATCTGTAGTTTACCCTGTCAGGTACTGCTGTCAATCTTAGACGGACAATTAATCCTGCTAATGTCAGGAGGTCAGCAGCTGCTTTAACAAAAAAAAAAAAAAAAGCTGTGGAACTGTTTTCCACTGTTTTTATTGCAGAGAGGAGGAGAAGTAAACACTCCCCTTTCACAGCAAAACAAAGCAATTAGATCATTTAGGGGTTTAAAGGCAGTTGTCACCTCTTCTGACAAATTTAGATAAGCAGCATCATAGTACTGAAACGCTAACCTTCAAATATTGGTTATTTGTTCATAGGTTCATACTAGGCTATCTGCCCTAGGGCATTTATAAGCCTAGCCAGAGTGTGTTTGGCTTTCGCCACCCTTTTTAAATTAATTTTGTTATGCCCTTTTTCGAGGTTAGTATACTGTGCCTCTGTCTAACAGTGACAAGAAGTGATACCAGGGGTAAACCTATGATCTCCCATCCACTCATCAAGATTCCTCTTGAAGAGAGTCAATGAGGGACTCTGCCTAACCTGGACTGGGATTTTATTCCAGAGTGAAGGGAGCCTCTGGGTTATGAATCTGTCCCTCCAGCATGTCCTATTTATTTCAGTGCTGAGGTTCAAGTCTCTCGAGCGCATAGCTCGATGGGATTTGGATTTTCTGAGGTGCAGCATGTCCATTAATTCCGGGTTGGACATGGCTTTATACGTCAGGCACAGATCGCCTCTGAGCAGGCGGTATGCCACTGAGTAGAGCTGGAGTTTCTTTAACCGGGCAGCATATGGCATCTGTTTGAGCCCTATGATCCTCTTGGTGAGGTATTTTTGGGGTCTTTCCAGTTGCTGCAGGTGTCTGGTAAGGTACATCCCGAAAGGGGCATTGTACTCAATTATGGGTCTGATGAGGGATGAGTAAAGAGGTATGATGACCTCCCCTGATCTAGATGTGAATCCCTTCATGATTAGGTGGGCTATATAAAATGTTTTTCTAACCACTTTGGCCACGTGGTTGTCAAATGAGAGATTGCTATCAACTTGGGTCCCCAGGTCCCTAATTACTTCTTCTGTACTTAATGGATTACCACCTATGTGGTAATTTGTGGGCACTTTGTTTTGCCAAAGGGATGACTATACACTTTTTGGCATTTAGCTTGAGGCCATGGCTCTGGCACCAGTTGTCTGTTTCTATGAGGCCCTTTTGGAGGATGCTTGTGTCGGCTGGAGAGTCGATTATGGCACCCAGTTAGCAGTCATCTGCGAACTTAGTCAGCCACAGTCCTTCCATGTTGGCCTGTACCTCCAAGAAATATATACCGAACAAGAGAGGTCCCAGGACTGAGCCTTGTGGGACGCCACTTGTAACTGGTTTGGAGTCTGACATGGCTCCAGCAATTCTAACCATGTGGGTTCTGTCCTTGAGCCAGTTTGCAACCCATCTAGTAACATAGGGGTTTATATTTAAGCTGGTGAGCTTATCTATAATGCCCGAGTGGGGTATTGTATTGAAGGCTTTTGCGAGGCCCAGGTAGGCTGTGTGGACCACCTTCCCCTCGTCAATGGCCTTGGTGACTGTTTCAAAGAAATCAACCAGATTTAAGAGGCAGGATCTGCCCTTAACAAAGCCGAACTGGGTAGGATCCAGTGTCTGTAGGTCCCCAATATCTTTATTTATGAGGTCCATGATGCTCCTTTCCATAGCTTTGCAGACTAAGCTAGTCAGGCTTATGGGGCGATAGTTTCCAGGATCCGTTGAGGCACCACCTTTGTGGAGAGGGACCACTGTTGCTGTACGCCACTCTTTGGGTACATATCCTGTAGTAAGGCTAAGATTGAACAGTAGTTTTATGTTTGGGTTTAGTTCTTCTTGGAGTTCATGTAGGACGCAGCCCGGTACACCGTCTGGTCCCACTGATGCTGTGTTTTTTGCTTTGGAGAGGGCAGCTCTTACCTGAGCATCTGAAATGTCAGGGGGGCAGCACTCTGCTGGGATAAATATTTGCCCTTTTGGTGGGGAGGGGAGAAGTTTGCGCTGAACCTGTCAGCTAGGATGTTGGCAATGTCTGTGGGTTCGGTGTATTTTTTGTCATTTTGGACTAATTCTGAGCATATCTGGGAATTCCCACCCAGGTTCCTAACATAACTAAAGAAAGCCTTGTGATTATCCTTAGTGTCCTGTGCAGTTTTTCTCTCGAAGCTGGCCTTAGACGATTTTATGAGTGCCCGTAGTTTTTTGCTAATACTGATCCGAGATGCCTTCCCTTTTTGGGATTTTGCTCTATCATGTAGTAGCTTCCTCCTTCTATTGTATAGTTTGTTTATGGCTGGGGTCCACCAGACAGGACGTCTGCCTTTGGAGGACTGGGTCTTGGTTTTATTTGGGATTGCATGATCCATGCATTCCTGAAGGTGTTCATAGAATGCGTTTATAAAGGATTCTGCGGTCTGGGCTGTATTTTCCACAGGCCCGGGGGCTTTGAAGGATTCCACTTCAGTTTTGAGGAGTGTGAAATTTGCTTTAGAGAAGTTTTTCACTGTGGTTTTCAGGGCAGGGGGGTGGAGTCGGGATGTGAATATCCAGTGAGATTAGTTTATGGTCTGATCTTACCAGTGAGGGATACACTTCTGGTCTGGAGCATAAAGTCCCCATGTTGGTGATGATCAGGTCCAGCATGTTTTCTCCTCTTGTGGGAGTGGTAAGAAGTTGTTCCATAGCATTTGAGTTTATAAATTCTAGGAACCTTTGGGCTAGGGTGTTGGAGCTAGAGTAATGCTCCCAGTCTATGTTTGGGTAGTTGAAGTCACCCAATATAATGGTGTTTGGAGAGACCTTCATATTTTCCAGTGTTCTCAGGAAGGCCGAGTGGGGTTCCTGGGTTTGGGAGGGTGGTCTGTAGCAGGCTATAAACTGGAAGGCAGTTTTACCCACTGTTAGTTGCACATGGATAGTCTCTGATGCTTCGTGCTGTGCCAACAACCTGGAGGTGTGGGTATCTTTGACGAATATTGATACTCCCCCTCCCTTTGTGGTAGGGTCCAAATTTTGGGGCCGAAAAGCATGATATGAGGTATAACCTGGTAGTGCTGGGGTGCTCTCTGGAGCCTTGAACCAGGTTTCTGTTACTGCACAGATATCGATTTTCTCCATGCTAAGGAGAGTTTCGAGTGCGTGCATCTTGAGGTTTAGACTTCTGGCATTGAGTAGCATTACTCTTAGTTTCTATATTAAGATTAGTTTATATATTAAGATAACTTAAATGTAGTATCAAAGATATGTGTAACATTTAAAGAAAATTCAGAAAATATTTTTTCCTGTAAAGTATCAACACATTCACCATTTCCAAGCCCCCCCCCCCCCCACACACACACACATAGGAGACAGAACTACAGAGAGACAGGTGGCAACCCTATCAACTAGGTGCACTGATACTGCTTATAAAAATGTATCTTGTGTTTTTTGTGACATCCTTCCAGAAGGATACACAGATCCATGGTAATTGACTTCCACTGAGTTTGAGTCAGTCTTTACAGTGGTAGAATGCATGAGCATTTTCCAGTCCACAAAGGAATGTGTCCATTGATGGCAGTCATAATATACAGCTGAATATATTTTAACATTTGTTTCCTATGTGTACTTCCATTAAAACATTAAGAAATGGAAATCAGAAGTACTTTAACTGTGTTTAAATGCACAAGTCTGACGTGTGAGGTATTTTTGGGGTCTTTCCAGTTGCTGCAGGTGTCTGGTAAGGTACATCCCGAAAGGGATGTGTGTGTGTGTGTGTGTGTGTGTGTGTGTGTGTGTGTATGTCTGTGTATGTGTCTTCGTGTACATATAATTATAAGAATGGTTGCTGGCAATCATGCTTCAGTCTATCACTGTTTGTTTTTCAGTATCAAGTGTAGGATAACTGCGAGAATTAGATTTTAAAGGAAAAGTCCACCTTAGAACTCAAAATACATGTTTTTTTTTTCATTGTAGAGGTAAGCAAAGACTTACAGGGCGGCCACGATGGTGCAGTGGCTAGCATTGTCACCTCACAGCAAGAGGTTCTCTGGTTCAATCCTCAGCTGGGTGCCTTCTGTGTGGAGTCTGCATGTCCTCCCTGTGGTTGCGTGGGTTTCCTCCGGGTGCTCCGGTTTCCTCCCACATCCCAAAGACATGCTGTAGGTGGATTGGACACTCTAAATTGGCCCTAGGTGTGAGTGAGTGCATGTGTGTGCCTTCCGTGGAAGGTTGAGCGCTGGGCTGGCAACTCAACACCGTAAAACTCCACTGCCAATCATGAGCGGACAAGTGATCTGCTGTGGTGACCCCTAACTGGGAAAAGCCGAAAGAAGAAGAAGAAGGTAAGCAAAGACTTATCAAACTAGGAGGCTTTGCCTCTGTGGCACAGAGAGATAGAGTCCTGACTGCAGTCCTAGTAATTCAGGTTTCACCAGTGAGTCTAAGTGCTAGAGGAACCAATCAGGGGAATGTCAGAGAGGCCAAGACCTGTTCAAACATCCCTGGGGAAGGAGGCAGAGAGAGAGAGAGAGAGAGAGACAGGGAGAGGTTTGGTAAACTGCATGGCTGCTACCTGGTGGAAGTTGTTTGGTAGAAGAGCAAGAAAAAGAATCAGTGTTTTGCCTGCCAGTCAGACTACGGTGCTGTAGCTGAGCTTGATATTTGTGTGGAGCCATATCCACCACTGGGTCAGTACTGCAAGGTCCACTTGGTAAGTGTACCTACTGACTACTAACAGGGGGAACTAAAAAGCATGTGACAAAATAACCCTTAACCTTGCAGGATGATGGTCATAAACAGTAGCTGTCACCTCCACCTCCTGGAGGCCTTAACAGGCTAGGAGATGGGTGGAATAAGTGGGCCAACAGAGGATGGAGGTTTGATGGTCTTGGAGAAAGATGATAAAAATACTCAGAACAAAACAAATTAATGTTCTATACATCAAAGGGATGAAGCCCTGGCTATATATTTGGTGTCACGTATTCAACTAGTGAATTCAACTGAGGTAGGAGGCAGCTGGAGGGATTGTCAGTGAGGATCCAAGGTCAGCTAGCCCACTCAAGGTGGGAAGGACATTGTTCATCCTGCTGCATGGCTGTCACCTTGTGGAAGGCACAACAAGTGGCAGAAAGAGATCAAGGATAGAGAATATAACCCTGCAATTTAACACAGTGTTTGTGCGGAAACAATTTATTTTTCAGTATAACCAGAGACATGTTTGAATTTTAAAAGGACTGGAGTCATTCTAATCACTAGCATTTTTCATCTTACCAAAGTCATCATTACTCATCAGACTTACTAACTGAGAACTAGATAAGCTTTTGTTGTTTTGACAATACTTTAAGAAAAGATTCAAATATGCCAACCTGTTCAACTTCATAAATGTTTATTGGCCTAATGTGGATGCATCAGATATCATTAAGGGGTTACAATTTACGGGAATTCTGAGATTGCCTCCAAGCATAAATGCCATATTGAAGTAGTACAGATTTTACCACAAATGCAATATACCACTGAATGTCAGGGCATAAGGAGCCATATAAAAGTCAGAACGGTTCATGCAAAGTCTTTAGGATGCAACTCCATTGCTGGATGTATTAAAGCAGCAATGTTGGTGAAGGATAATAGGATCATAGGAGATTACGAGGAAATTGACCCAGCCATCATTTTAAACCTATCCATTTCATCCCAATGTAATACCATAGACATGCTAGTCAATACCCAAAATTGCATTTAGTGATGAATGCCTATGTCCAAGAGGGTTAAGTGAACTATCCCCAGTAAGATTTACTGTGCCCCATCCACTCGTCCAGGTTCCTCTTGAGCAGTGTCATAGAGGTGCTCTGTTTCACGTGAATTGGTAGCCTGTCCCAAAGATGCAGCAGTCAATGGGAGATAAATCTGTCCTTCCAGTATGTCCTATTTAAGTTGCAGGCCATATTTAGGTCCCTGGAATGGGTAGCCCTACTCCCGTTTGATTTATGGATATGCATTAAGTTCATTAGGTTTGGATCTTGGACTACTCTGTAGGCCAGACACAAGTCTCCCCTAAGACGTCTATACAATACTGAGTATAGTGACAGGGACTTTAGTTGGTCTGTGTAGGGCACATGCTGGAGCCTCTTGATCATCTTTGTTAGAAACCTCTGAGGTCTCTCTAATTGCTGCAGGCATTTAGTACAGTACATGCCGAACAGGGCATTATACTCAATTATGTACATACTGGTTGTGTACTCAACCTCCTGTGGTCACCTGGACCACTTCTAATCTTTTTTTTAAGCTTTTACTCTTCTCACTGCCTGCTGACCATCAGATCCCTCTAGGTCAAGTAGCTCATTTGTTCCCCATTCACCAGTGACAACAGCCAACCAACAAGGGGAATAATTTAGGCAGCCATAAGGGTTTTTCTTATTTTAACCCTAACCCCATAGTGCACACCCACTAACAACCTCCTGTCTTTGGCATGCAACAGGCAACAGCACGAGCATGTCACTCACTTCTGCAAATGATGTAACATTTCAAGACTGCCATGCTCCCTAGTAGCGTATGCTTCAGGGTTGCCTGTGATCTCTGCTTAGGGATTTAACTATGGATCTGTGTGCCCCAGGCATGTACCCCCATATCTTTCCTCATTAAGGAGGCCAGCTGACAATGCTCCATCAGCCCTACCTTCTCCATATCACCTCCATTGGGAGCCTGAGTTGTTAATTGAACTTGGACCCGGATCATAGTCAGGGCTTTATCCCTCTGTGCCAATTGAGATGGCTGTCTATTTTAATTTACCTTGCCCTGGCGCCTTGGTATACACATTCAATGACTGAATCCACATTGTTTGATCACTTACACCTGTCAGGACTCAGACAATGGAAGAAGTCAGAGGGGTTGGTCTATTTCGGCGATGCTCCCTTTTTCTCATCCAAGATTCTAACATGGCCAAGCAGTTTTAAAGAAACTATCAAGCATTTTTTAAGAACGGTAGTTTACTGATCTACACCAACTACTTAACCAAAACAACAAAAATGCACAGGATAGCACATTTACTACATCAACTTCATTACAGAACCTTGAAAACAAAGTATTAGCAAAGTACTGCTTATCCCAAGACTAAGCACGGACTACTTCTTTTAGCACTGAACTCAGCTTACAAAACTCATTGCTTACAAACAATCTAGAACATAATACGATGGTTCATTCATTTAGCATTACATAATGAACATCACCGCACTACTCAGAAAAATGCCAACTGCATCAGTGTTGCAGAAGAAATATGTTCCTTTTACATTGTTTCACTTTCAAATTAATTGAATGTAGTTTATACCTGTCTCCAATAAGCCATCAAAAGAAAACATCTGCATATGACCTCAGACACTCCTCTGACTACATTTCAAAAAGGGTATCAGTGAAAAGATTTCCCTGAAACTTATTCCTGTCAATTGGGACAATCTCCATGTAGCAAATCAGCAGTGAGACTGACTACAAGAGATTCAGGAAAAGATATTAGTTAACAAAAATCTATGGCAAACACTGCCACAGGGATACATGCTAATGTTCGCATCCACTAATTTCAGGGGTACTTATTCAATCATGCTTACATTTTAGTCCTGTGATGTTTACTCTACAACTCAAATTCTTTGCACTCTGTCACTTTCCCCTCTCCTCTGCTATCTCACCCTCCTTTCCCCCTTGGTTTAACCTTCCTTCCACTACTTATTTCTCTTGCCAGACCCCCTTTCCCTAAATTCTCACATCTTTTTTATCAGTGTTTCTCCTACCTTCCATATACTGTCTCCTTCCTACCTCTACTCTTTATGACAATTAACTGTTCCTGTTTCTACATTTAGTTTTTTTATGCTTCAGTGTCCAGGTGTTCACCTCCTTTGCTATGTAAATGATGTTCTTGCATATAAAAAAGCTTGCTTCTTTTAGCTAGATTTAACTGTATGTACTAACATGTTTCTTTTAGATTCCCAATTTGTAATGATTGCTTTTGAGCCTGAATTACTACAAATTCTCAGAAAAGTAGCTTGCTCATCTGATATCTTGCATGGTTCCCCAAACAGCTGCCCCACAACTCAAATGTGAGGAAAATAAAAAAGCTCCTCTACTTTGAAAACAAGCAGCTTGCTACAGTTAAACCACCACGCACGGATGGCTTCAGCTGTAAATGCAAATGCAGTATCAACATTAATTTATGAAGTGGTCATTTCTACATAAAGATTTACCCTACACCAGTTATGGCCTTTCTATATACTGAAGTGCCTCGCAGTACATCCCTATGTCTTGCAATCTATGATATTAGGCCTTACTTTGAGTTAACAGTCTTCACTTTGAATTTAATACTGTGTTACTTTAAAAAATTCATGTAAGTCCACTTCGTTATTTAATCAAGCATACTATAAATACACTTTTAATTTACTTACAGTACTATTTTGTATGTTAGTCTATTACCAGGGTCATTGCAGAAAAAGGTACTCAAACCAATCCACTTACAGTGTTAACAAATTCAAATAAATTAGATTAAAAAAATGCCTATTAAAAAGATAAAATAAAACAGTGAAAACAATAAATATAAAATATATGATAATAAAAGTATACATAAATACAAACAAATAATAAAGACAAATAAAGCTCCTGTCAAAAAACATAATTAAGAGGCAATTAAAATAAGTCTTGAGACTAGTCAATGAAATAAACATCAAATGTCAACCCAAAAAGAAGAGATCTCTGAAAGCAGACCAAAGTGGGACAACACTACCGCCAAGGGAGTAGTAGATTCCATAGGTATTGGGCTCAATAGGCAAAACAGTAGTAACCATACACTTCCAGAGATGTGATGAAACACTAACCCCTGGGAGGCAGAATGCAATGCTAAGGGTGGGCAATATGGTACTATAAACTTAGTCAAGTTCACAGGACTGAGGTTGTGTATGGATATTTGTTTACATTTTTTTTTTTTTTTTTTGGCTCTGGGGTACATAAACCAACACCAAGACTTTAAAAATAATGCAATAACAGACTGGAAGCCAGTGCAAACACTGTAGCACAGGTGTAATACTCTGGCAATGGGACACATCAATAAGCAGCCGGACCATAGACATTAGTACTCACTGCAGACAGGCAATCTCAGTATCAGGAAAGACCTAGTAAAGTGCATTACAGCAGTCAAAACAGGAGATAAGAGTATGAACAACTACCAAGAGATTCTCTTGAAGTAAAAGGTGATTGATCTGCAAAATGTTTTGAAGGTGGTCACTTTTGTGCGGTAGACAAATAAGCCCTGACTTCGACTCAGATGGCTCGGGTTTGATTAACAGTTCCATGATCGGCCCCAGCATACTGGATTACAGTTGGGGGGGGGGGTTGCAAGGGAAGACAGCTGGTAGACTCAGCATGGACAGGCACTGAGGTGACAGGCCGGTAACTATGAAGGATGAGGAAGCAGAAAAATTTGCAAAACATGTTCTGGAGATCAAGCAACATAATTTAATCATAACAGACAACTGGTATCTAAATGCCAGTTGTTTTTCCAGAATCATGCCTACGTCACACACCTTTGTCATAAACTTAAGTCTGCTGCCAGTATAAAAGATGAAAGGTGGAAGTGGTAAAGCAGAGGAATCTCTCAAGGTAGCATTAACTGCAGTGGTGTCAGTTTTGCAATTGTTGAGTTTCAAATGATTAATAACTAGTCACTGGTGAATGGCATCCGAACTGTGACGAGGAATACAAACTAACCATTTTGTCTTGAGGAAAGGAGAACTAGAGCCAGATGTCATCAGCATAGTAGTGATGTGGTTTGATGAAATCTTCTGATGGAAGTATAAACAATGAAAAGCAGAGGTCCTCTGACTGAGCCCTGTGACCCACAGCATTCCACAGGATATGTGTCATAAGAATTTGATCCCAAGACTACTATCTAGGTACAACCAAATAAGTGAGAGGCAAACCCTTCAATGGCCTTACAAGATACACCACACTTAGTTTCTAAGGCCTCAGTCAGAATGCTGTGATTAACAGTGTCAGATGTAACAGACAGAATCAGCAGGAACATGCCGTGATTAACAGTGTCAGATGTAACAGACAGAACCAGCAGGAACAGGACAAAGCAACAATGCTGTGGTTTGCCTATTAGCAAGTAATTCACTATTTTGATGACAGTGACCTCAGTCCTATGTTAAGTATAACGACCAGACTGACATAGGTCTATGAACCCATTAGTCATAAGGTACGAATCAGTTATGCACAACCTTCTTGATGACCTTTACCCATGAAAGGAAGAATCAAGTGAGGCAAACGTTTTTAGGCCAATGGAAGCCAGGGGTGTTTTTTTGAGGACTTGGATAACAAGAAACTCTTTCAAAGCAGTTAAAAAAAAAATCCCAGACTTCAAGGAGGACTCCAGTATCAAAAAAATAATTGGGCTTGGAAGACTGACTATAGAAATACTTAGGCTATTTTATCTGCTATCTTATCAATTTCATATGCTACACTCTATTCTTTATAAACCCTCCTTCTGTCCATCTCTATCTTCCTTAGTCTCCATCTACATCCCATCCCGGACCCTCCGTACTTCTAACCAACAATTACTTGATATTTACCATCCAAAAAGGTCAGTAGGCAAGCTACTCTACAAACACTTCCTTGCCCATGCTTGGACCAAACTTCTCCTTGACTTACGTTCAATCTCCCACACCTCACACTTTAAAAATGAACTAAAAACTTATTTTCTCAATTCCAGAACTTGCCCTTGCCATGATCCTACCTAGTCTTCCTTCCCTTTATGTACCCTCAAAAGGACCATACTTAGTACCTCATTACACCTCTCTCTCCAATGTGTCTACTATGTATTTGCATAATTTTTATACAAACAAAATTTTTTTATTGTTGACCTATTGAACTATATCAATGTAAAATTGTTACTTAGTTTCTTTTTAATGCAACTTTAACTTTATACATGTAACCCAACATATGTGAATCTTTTTGCTATAACTGCTATTATATCAATATTGTTTAAAATTGTACTTGTTTAAAATGTACTACTGGAGCTTTTCTCCTCGGGTCTCCACTGAAAATGGGCCACAAGCCCAGTTGGACAAACCCAGTTAACAAATGTCAATAAATAAATAAATAAATAAAAGGTTCCAAACCAACAACTGATACAGTGCTTAAGTGAAATTACAGTCAAGAGGGCATCATAATCATGAATACAGAACACTAAAAGAACAAGCCCTCATAGAAACATGTGAATAACCTGATGACCTATTAGGGAATGAGACAAGTTGGTCAGCAAAATGTGCTCACCAGCTGAAAAAGCATGGGTGGTCAAAGCATGAGTGGTCAATTAACCTCTCTCCTTGAGATTTTTCTGGACAAAGAAATAACCTTTGCACATGACAGCTCAGGCTGGTACAAGACACAATGCTTACCCAGATAATGATTTTGTTGGAAAAGAATAGCAAGAGGTTAACACATGTCTTACTTGACAGATAAGGTCTAGCTCATCTCTTACCTGATAGATGTGATTAAGTTTGAAATGTTTCAAAAGTAAGAGCAGCAGGGCTGAGATGGCCTTCACGATGATCTCTTTGTGTCTGTTCACATCTATGCCCAACTTCATGCTCTGCAGCACAGTGATTCTGGCTTATAGAAAGACAAAGGAAAAAAATCCTGTGAAGAATGTGTACAGTAAAGGTAACTATACCTTTAACAATGAAAAATAGAACTTACGCACTTACTGCAACACTGGATCCTTCTTATCTCTAGTCCATCCACTTTATTTGATGGGATTTAGACCACTTCATGGTTCCAATCTGGCAATTCTTTTTTAAGTGTTCAACCCTTTCTTGCTCCCACAATGCACCTCTCCTCCCTGCCTCAGACTGAGTATGCTGCTAAATTAGAAGTGTAAGGATGTGGGGGGTATGAGAGCAAGTCCTAAAGAAGAGGATGGGCTTTAGTATAGGTCTGCTGCGTCCGACTAGACAAGAAAATTTACAGTTAGAATGGGGGAAGAATGACAGGTTGTCAAAGTGGATGGACTAGGGATGAAAAGAATCTAGTGTTACAGGAAGTACATCATTTCTACATCCTATCTGTCTGCTTAAATTAATGTGACAGAATACCAAGCTACCTAATTTTCCAGGTGAAATCATGACAGGATGACCTTAAGGAAGGTAGCTTCAAAGGAGAATTTAGACCTGGAGATAATGTTCAATTTGTGAAATTTAGAAAAGCCATGTAATACAGACAAAGTTGCTGCACCACAACTATCATCCTCAGAATTTTTGAAGAACGGAGTGGAAACTGACACCAACCTAGTTGAGTGAGCCTTAGGCTTATCTGGTAAGGGCTTCTTTTTCAAGTTGTAAGCAAAGGTTAAACATTATGAAAGCCATCTGAACAGAGTTAATTTGGATATCTTGCACCTTTGTCTGGAAAAGGCAAAATATAAAGAGCTGCAAATCTTTTTTCATAGATTTTGCATAGTGAAAGTAGAACCACAGCTGTTTGGAACATCAAATACATGAAGAAGGAATTCTACTTTTTGGAATAGTTTGCATAAAAATGGAAAATGAATAGGTTGGTTGAGACTGGACACCAAAGCAACTTTTGGAATGAAGGATGCAGCCCATTCAAGTGAAACTGTTTTTGTGGAAAAGTAAATAAGGAGGTAAGGAAGAAAGTGCATGAATTATTGAAATTCTTCTTGTTGAAGTGACTGTTGGTAGACACAAAATTTTCCAAGAGAGAAATTTAATTTCTGCTGAGGATGCTGGTTCAAAAAGTGCATGACTTAAGATTTCCAATATTGAAGTTAAGGTCCCACGATGGGGTTTGGGTCCTTGATATTCACTTGATGAAAACTTTGCATTGTTTTTCCACTGCAAGGGAGGAAGTTGGAATCGCTGTGTGAAAGTTGGAGATAACCACTAATTGCACCTTAATGGAGTAAATGCAGCAATAAAGAGGAAAGAAATTGAAGCACAGTGGGAATGGTGTCTGAGGAAAGGGTTCAGTCCTTGATTACAGGTCTAAGTGGAGATACTTTGTAGATGTTGCGAGTAGATTCTTTCTGAGAAGCTGACAGAATCAGGACTACTCTTTGGGAAAGACAGGATACAAAGCAATCATTCGAACTGGAGAAACTATGCAGCCAGCATGAGGGAGTGGAAGGCTGGGTAAGGCTCACTGAATGGGTGAAATAAAAGATCCAGATGTTGCTTCTTTAGATGAGGCCACAGAAAGGGCAACAACACTTGCCTGAATCAAAATGTTGGAATGAGGATAACCATAGGTTTGTTCAAGGAAACTTTCTGCACAAACTTAGTGATCAGATGAAGAAGGGAAAAGTCAGTAGATGACATCCATCGTTTTCAACAGAGCCAAACAACACAAACTCCTAATGCCAGGGTCACAGTCTTAAACTGAGTTAAAAAAACTGTGCAGCTATTCTTACTATGATGCAAGAGCAGTCCTCACACGATAAATTATCCCCCCCCCCCATCGTGGCCATCTGTGATTTAATAGAGATGTCTGGGTGACCACTGACAGCCACAGTGTCCATCAGAGACAAACCCTGTGGAGGGATTAGGGAAAAATAGCTGACGCATTTGTTAATGAATAGAGAAGCTCTGTCACAGCCACTCTTATCAAAGGAGGAGTCAATGGGGGGATGCTGGGATTTTCGGAACCAGAGTGATTTGGAACTCTTTGGAGTCTTAGTAGGATCATTGAGAGAAGATAAATTTAAACTGCAAGGTTAGACAGCATCTTGCAGGTTCATAAGTTCACAGCTAAGTACTAGGTAGCCGCTCTTATGGGCCATTTTAACCCTAGCCAATTTCCCTTTATGTGCTCAAACTAACTTCATTTGGTTATAGACTGGCCTTACCCATCCCATGGTCAATAATTATATATCACTGCTAATAATAATAATTGGGATCATACCATAGATAATTTGAGGGGACACGCATACGATAAAGCATTTAGATGCTGCTTCTGTCCATTAATAGTACAGGGAGCAGTGTTGGGGTAAATTTTCTGTTCCTCATCCATAGAGCTAAGTTGCACTAGAATATGGATGGGGATGAACTTTGTTTTATGTGGATGGGAAGTCTGTTCCAGAGTAGTGGTATCAGATTATGAATATCAGAATCAGGTATGAAGCAGACCATGCCTTCCTGTTCATGCTTCAGAAGCTTCTCTTTGACTTTTGGTCTAAACAGTGTGGCTCTGTTGTAAGAGACACTGATGAAAGATGCCTTAAAGTTGTCTGGAAAATCACAGAATCAAAGCCAGACATGGCAGCTCATTGTTATGCTTGATCCTGCTGCTCTCACCACTCCATCAGCTGCATTGTGCAACAGTTTCATGGAGAGACTGGAAATAGCGTCATGGCCACCTGATATTCATCCTGTTTTCTAGACTCTGACTGGAGTCCTCGAAGAGTCCAATGCTTGTCTGGCTAAGTCTCTTTTGAAGCAGGTCATATGAGTAAGACAATTCAACACTCTCAGAGCAAATATGCCTAAGGCATAAGCAAGCTTCTCCATTCTGTCTATGGACCAAATTTCTTTGTTGGGAGGACAGACAGCTCCCTCTTGGTGGAGTCCACCAGAAGGCCCTTAACTCAGGACTGCTTGTCTTTAATGGGGTGGAGAATTTTATCCCATTTTTGAGAATAACTTCATTAACATCAGGTTTCTGACATGCCCTTACCACTACCAGGTCTACGATATGGTCAGCGGTGAATACCATCCAGGAGGTAAAGGGGACAGACCTGAAGGCATCAGACATTACCTCCTTACCTGATGAATCAGAGGACCAAGATCCCATCTAGTTTATCATTTCAAGTGTCTTATCAAATCTGACATCTTCTGGAGGGAATTGTGGACAACCTTCCTCTTCATACAAACTGGTGGAGATGTAAGATCCTCCAAGGGGAAGTTGATGTGTCTCCTTTTGTATGTTTGTATTTTGGGAGGATCCAAAATGAGGAATCATCTGAATTCCCAGAAGACTCTGCATGAGCATCCTCATAAAGCTGAATAAAAACCACGTCTACTTTGCCCCTGAGAAGGATGACAAGAGGGCTGAGGGACAGACTGATGGGCGCCAGGGGTGGAGCCAGTATCAAGGAAACACCTAACGTCTTCCTTGATGTGGAAGCAACCATCTTGTCTATAACATCAAAAGTTGACCCTGTGCTCAACAGAGATGAAAAGCTCTGATTTGGAGCAATACTGGTTTCCACTAAAGTGGGCATCAATGGCACTAAAAACAGAAGCACTAACATGGCTCACCCGGCAGCACCTACACTTAGATCAGAGCAGACAATGTGAACACAGACGACTCTGACACCAAGAATGGCCACAAGCAAACTGGAGCTGAAGACTGTGCCACAGATTTGGCATTGAGGGCCTGGTGCTGAGACTCCACTGACTCTCAAGGTGTCTTTGTTGAGTGAGTCAAAAGACCTGAGGTCAGTGCAGAGGTGTCCAAACCAAGCAGTGCAAGACAATGACTCAGAGACCACTGCTACCAAAACTTGGACTGGGAAAAGAGCTGGAGAAGGAAATATGGAGACAACCAATCCACCGTAGATACAGGGTGGAAGGGATGACACTCATTTCAATCTGTGCCTTCAAGAAGGCCCTCATCATCTTGTCCAGATTAAGTTCTGAAGCATCTTGATAGAACCTGGTAGACCTAAGAGATGACATTAAAGGAAGGTAGAAAGAGAGGACTCTAGAGAGCTCCCTCTCTGATGAGTGGCAGCTGGTGAGTTTCTTATCAGACTTACCTGGTAATAGAATAGTCTCTGTGTGGGAGGGGTCAGGCACCAGAAAGATGGGTCAAACAGATGATGGTACTGAATGTGGGAGTTTTCAGTACCGATGAAACACTGGAGTCCTCAAACATTTTTTATTTCCTCTCTTTTTTCTTTTTGTCTTTCTGTCTCATCCTTATCTCTGTTCTTGTCTTTTTCCTAATCTTTGATTTTTGTCTTGTTCTGAAAGATGAAGCAAGCATTTTAAGATCAACTTACTTCTATTTTCCTCGAAGCAATGCGGGCCTATGCCTTTACAAGTATCACAGGCCACCATGAGGTGCTACGGCCCTAGACACATCATGCAAGAAAGAGTTGTGAGTTTCCTGGGCCAGAATCTCGTGGCCACATCGTTCATAATTTTTGAAGCCCTCGCCCATCAAAATACAGTAATAACAACAACAATAACAATAATTACAAGTGCAACAGCTAGAAAAGCAAATAAAGAATACAGAAATAAAAATGGAATTATATACTAGATCCCCGAAAAAGTACAAAGGTTGAAGAAACTCAACAGGGGCAACAATGCCTCACCTGGCTGTCACTGAGCAGAAGTAGTTCACAAGAACTCCAGATAAAGTTAACTGTTTTGTTCTACATGAGAGAAAGAGAACTAATAGCAAGGTAAAAATGTGGAAAAAGAGTTAAAGGTTAGTTAGGAAGCTATGAAATTCTGACATAAAGCAGCACTTATGAGTGCTGTTGGATCATGATCTGCATCTGCTGTGTAACAAACAAGATTTGAGGCAGAGCAGGTAACAGATGCAGCGTAGCTGCAAAGAAGGAACTTTAACTTCTGTGCCTGAAGAAGGTTGCTGGATCATAGGTTAGTACTAAGCTAACTGCCCTTGCGAGCCATTTTAAGCCTAGCCAATTATCCCTTGTGAGACTCAAACCCTGCACCTTGTGTATGAAAGGCAAACACCTTAACCATTAGGCTACCCTCCCATCCCTGATCAACTCATCAGTTCCATGAAGTGGCCTAAACCCCATCAGGTAAAGTTAAACTCTACAAGCATTAGTATTTTAAAGGTTTCTCTATCCCTATATGTGTATACTTACCTCTGACAGTATGTAAAATCAAATTTTCCATCAAGAGCCAAAGAATTCCACAAAAATAAGGTTGACAATTTAATATAATTTATTTATTTATTATTTATTTATTTATTTGTAGTTTGTTTACCAGGATAGTCCATTGGGCCGCTGGGACCTGTTTTCAATGGAGTCCTAGGGAGAAAAGCTCCAGAAATAAAAATACAAATAGATAATGAAAGAAAGTACAAATACAAATACAATGAAAGGAAACCAAATACATGAAATAAATTTCAGATAAGACAGTTATACATAGTTTTATATATATATATATATATATATACATATATATATATATATATATATATATATATAGTTATACAATGTATATAGTTATACAATGTATATAGTACATTTCAGATAGGACATTTTCAGATAAAACAATTCAGATAAGACAGGTACATATTAATTTGGTCAGTTAATGGTATGTCACATTGCTAATTTTCACCAAATTAAATTATTTATAATATAATCATTTAAGTTGAGATCCTAAACAGTATGTTACCCAGGAGAGGAAAACTATAAAAAACATACTTCAGTGACAAAATAATTTTCAGACTAAGCTTTAAAACCTAAAGGGTGCTAGCAAAGGTAGTCTGCTATACCACTAGATCTTCATAACGATCTAATTCTACAATACTGCAACATTTTCACAGCAACAGATGGCAATGTGTACAGAAATGTTTTTCTGGCTGTGTTAACAATGAAGCCATGGCCTATACTACCAACATATCATGCCCACATACTGACACTAATCGAGGAGTGGCCATGAAGGAAAGAATGGTTTCCTAATTTCCCTGCCTGCCAAAGGACAGATGAGAAAGTACAGTTGTGTACACTTACCATAAATGTAGCTGTTCGAGTGTATTCACTGTTGCAGTCATTACATTGGGTAATCTGCTGGCAGGTTGCCCTCAGTCAAACTGATTAACAAAGTCTCGGGTCCTGTGTCAGTTGCTGTCCCTTCTTCCATGATGTTAGGTCGTCAGGGGTACAAAACATGCAGCCGACACCATTTTCATCTGTTTTTCTTGTCCCAGATGGGGAGCAAAAAATATATATCTATATATGCATGTAATTTAGAATACAAAAAATATACCTCCAAATGAAAGCAAATACAACAAAAAGGCGTTTGAGCACAGTAAAAGAAAAAAAGAGGTATAAAAAGAGAAAAGTAGGATGCTGGCGGGTGGGTAACCAGGACTGCAACAGTGAATACACTCGAACATCTACATTTATGGTACGTGTACACAACTGTACTATGTTCTTCGTGTTTCACTGTTGCAGTCATTACATTTGGGTAAAATCCCAAAGCTATGGTTGGGAGGATGGAATTATCCAGCATTAGGAGCAGCTATAAGGCCCTGCAAGACAGCAGTGGCAAAGCCTGCTCTGGATTTAGAGAAGAGAGGTAAATGGTAATGCTTGGTGAACGTATGAACTGAGCTCCAGGTAGCAGCTTCTAGAATGTCTCTGGTAGGAACCCCTCTGAGAAAGGCTGCAGAAGTAGATGCAGCCCTGGTGGAATGGGATCTGATCCCCTTGGGAACACGTTTACCATGATGCACGTAGCAGAAACAAATACAATGGCTTATCCATTTTGAAATATTCTGCTTTGAAATAGCCTTTCGCTCTTCCCCTGCAGCAAATGCCACCAGTAGTTGCTCAGATTTTCTTAGAGATTTTTTCCTGTTTAAGTAGAATCTTAGTTATGTGTGTACATCCAAAGAATGCAGAATCCGCTCTCCCTTGTTCTGTGGATTTGGGGAAAAAGTTGGCAGATGAATGGTCTGATTAAGAGCCACACTAGATAACACTTTAGGCATAAAGGATGGACTGGTCCTGAGCGACACCCTGTCCGGGTAGAAAATAATAAAAGGCTCCACTGCCATGAGAGCCTGTAGTTCTGAGATTCTTCTAGCTGAAGTGACTGCTACAAGAAAAGCTGTCTTCCAAGAGAGAAATGTTATGTCTGCAGTAGCAGCTGGCTCAAAAGGAGGTAGGGTGAGCTTTTCCAACACAAAATTGAGGTCCCATGCCTGAGTTGGTGCTTTCCTGGGAGGTCTTAAATTTTTGGCCCCTCTGAGATACTGCTTTAGCAGGGGATGAGAAAAGAGGGGAGGCTCTGTGTTGTAATGAGCTGAAATGGCAGAGGCATGGATTTTTATGGAAGAGAAAGATAGGCCCTTGTGAAGCATCTCAGTTAAATATTGCAGAATCTGAGGAATATTGGGCATTGCTGTGCTTATTCCTTATCAGGCACAGAATCTTTTCCATTTATCAGCATAGGATTTTCTAGTACTAGGCCTTCTAGCCTCCAAAATGACATCCATCACAGGTTTGCTAAAAGATGTAAATGGTGAAATTAGTTGATTAGCCATGCTGCAAAATTCAGAGTTTGGAGCTGAGTGTGCAGAATTTGATAGTTCTGCTGAGACAGTAGATAAGGTGTCTGAGGCACGTACCACGGAGGAAGGTGAGACATATTGCATAGGAGCGGGTGCCAGTGTTGACGAGGCCAGTCTGGAGCAATCAGAATCATTTTTGGCTTTTCCTGTCTGACTTTTAGTAATACCTTGGAGAGCAAAGGCAGAGGGGGAAAGGCATAGACTGATAGGCTTTTCCAGCTGAAGGATAGAGCATCCACTTTCCAAGCTTTTTTGTGATGGCTTCTTGTGCAGAATTTGTTCAGCTGATAGTTTTGGGGTGAGGCAAAAAAATCTATGTCTGGGCTCCCCCATTTGCGTGTCAACATGCTGAAGATTTGTGGATCCAGTTTCCATTTGTGTGGGTCCATAAGATTTCTGCTTAGTTCATCTGCCAGAGTACTTTGCTTTCCTGGCAGGAATTGAGCTTGTAGATGTATTTGGTAAGTCAAGGCTGTGTTCCACAAAGCCATGGCTAGTCTGCAAAGAGGGTAGGAATGGGTACCCCACTGCTTGTTTATGTACCACATGACTGTGGTGTTGTCCATCTTTATCAGTAGCTGTCCTGGATGAAGAAAGTCCTTGAAGGCTGTCAGAGCATTCTGTACAGCTAGTATCTCTTTCTGGTTGATATGCAGGTGCATTTGATTTGGGCTCCATTTGCCCTGAATGCATCTCCCTGCCAGATACGCCCCAAGCATAATTTGATGCGTCCATAGTCAGTGTTTGGTTGGCAGGGGGTGGAATGAATGACAGTCCCTTGTTTTGGTGACAGGTCTCTGCTCACCGTAGGAACTCTTGCTGCAGGCAAGGAATGAAAGGAATCATTGTTTCCAAGTTGTGACAATGTTGACTCCATAAGCTTTTTAAGTACCATTGAAGTTTCCTCATATGCAGTCTTGCATATGGAATTAGTAGAATGTAGGAAGCCATGAACCCCAAGGCCTGCAGAATTTGTCTTGCAGATAACTGGGTTTTTGTGGCCACTTGTTTGAAGTAAGTCATCAATTGGATTTGTTTTTCTGGCATGAGGTAACACATCTGGGCAGTTGTATTCAAGCTTGCACCCAGGAATTTATCTATCTGAGAGGGTACCAGTTGTTATTTCTTTTAGTTTATGGTGTACCCTAGGCAAGTTAGAACCCTTTTTACAAATGCCAGATGCTGTAGAAGAGTGTCCTTGTTTTCTGCCTGAATTAGACAATCGTCCAGATAAGGATAAATTTGAATGTTTCTTTGTCTGCAAAATGCAATTACTGGTGCCAGGCACTTTGTGAAGACCCTGGGCACAGTAGATAAGCCAAAGGGCAGTGCAGAGAACTGGTAATGCAAATAGCCTGCTTTGAAGCGGAGGTATCTTCTGCAAGATTCCCTGATTAGGATATGCAAGTAAGCCTCTTTTAAGTCTAGAGTTAACAACCAGGCATCCTTGCCTAGCATAGGCAGTAACTGTTGTAGAGTCAGCATCTTGAATTTTGGAATGTCCAGGAATGCATTTAGAATGAATAAGTCCAGAACTGGACGCCATGATTGGTCTTTTCTGGGTACCAGGAAAAGTCTGGAAAGAAACCTTGTCCCTTTTCCTCTTCTGGTACTGGTTGACTAGCCCCCATATTCATGAGGGACATAACTTGCTTCTGGGCCTCTGCCCACTGATTTGGAGGCAGATCTGGCCATCCGTTTGGGATTGGCAACGTGTGGAAATGAAATCTGTATCCCTGGGATACTATATTTAAAACACACTTGTCCTGGGTAATTAAATGCCAATTTGTGCATAAAGTGCTAGTTTTCCCCCCAGAGGGGCTGCCAAAAGATAAGTGCTTGGAGATGGCAGAGGAACGTCATTGAGACTGTTTACCGTAGGGTGGTGCCTTGCTACTTCCAGATTTGGAGGTGGAGGCACCCCATTGTTTTGTTCTCTAAGTTCCTTGTGACTGAAACCTGGAGCCTTTAGAGCGTCTGGGTTTGACCTGTGCGGCTCTGGTGGGTACTGGAAAGGACCAATTCTTAGTAGGCCAGTGCCTACTGAACCTGGGTGGCTGCACTTGTAGGAAATCTTTTACCGTTTGCATAGATTTAGCTTTGTCTTCCATCTTTTTCAAAACTTCTTCTGTCTTATTACCAAATAGACTGTCCTGTTGTAAAGGAGCATCAAACAATTTTGCTTTAACATGATCAGGCAGATTTTGCTACTTGAGCCAAGCATGCCTTCTTATCACAGATCCAGTTACAGCGGCCCTGCAAGAGGCCTCCAAGGAATCAATACCACATTGCAAAGTATGCTTTCCAACTTATTCAGCTGAATGCAATAAATCCTGTAACTCTTTATTTTCCACATGGTCAGGAATCAACATCATTTTCTGTTTAAGTAAGCCCATGACATGTTGCTGATATTTAAGCATATGAAATTGACAGTTTAAAGCCCTGTTTGCCAAGGTTGCAGATGTGTAAACCTTCTTACCCCATCTATCCAGCGCCCTGGAGTCTCTATCAGACAGGGTAGGATTTTTAGCAGTAGAAGCCTTAACACCCTTGGGACCCTGAGAAATGGTTTCAGGGTCAGCAGTAGGGTTTTTAAAAAGGAATTTGTGGGAGTCAGGAACCCTGTATTATCTGAAAAATAACCAATATCCAAGGCCACAGGACCCGAATCTCTCAATGATGTAGTCGTCAATCAGTTGGAAAGAACAGCAGCTTTATTAGCACAATCAAAACCATACAAAACAATAGTCCAAGCGCTTTCGGTCGGTTATTTTTAAATTTAGTTTTAGATTTGGAAGTTACAACACATTGTATGGTATTTAACATGTGGCATATTTTTAAAACTGATTAGGGGTGGAACATTGGAGGGAGGTGTGTATGTCATGTGACCTTGTATTCAGTATTTAACATGGCTTAATGGCACCATAAAATATTTGTTATTCTGAAGAAGCTTGGTAATAACCGAGCGAAAGTGCTTGGACTATTTTTTGTGTGGTTTTGATTGTGCTAATAAAGCTGCTGTTCTTTCCAACTGATTGACGACTACATCATTGAGAGATTCGGGTCCTGTGGCCTTGGATATTGGTTATTTTTTGGTTTTGGTTCGTTTTTGATTGAAACCCTGTATTATCTGTCTGGCTTACTAGGAGCCGGAGGCAGGGAATCAGGAGCCATGCTGGATTCTGAAAAAACATCATCAACCATGTCTAGAATAGGAGGTATAGCCAAGGGCCTATGCTGAGGAAGAAGAAGGAAATCCCTAAGCCTCTTTTTAGATTCTGAAAAATCCTGACTCTCCCAATGAAAATGCTACCTTAAGGTATGCAAAGCTTCTCCAAAAGAAAAATCCTCAGGAGTAGAAGCAGAAGGGATGGATTCTTCTGCATCAGAGTCCTCATAATGTGGAATAGATAATCCCTGATCAGAAGAGGAATCAGAAGAAATGGAAATCTGATCTGAAGATTCATAATCAGTGCCTTGCCTAGGCCTCTTAGCAGGAGGGGGTTGGGAACCCTTGATCAAGGTAATTAAATCCTAAGCCATTTTGATCATTTGTTTTTAGGCATAGGGGCCTGTGCACATGGCCCAAGCGTCGGTTTTTTAGACATAGAAGTTGGTTTTGGCCTAGGTTTTGAAGATGGCGTTGGCGTTGGCTTAATATACAAATCTTTAGGCCTGAAAACACCCCCAGAAGCCGGTGCCTGTTCAGCGGCTCCAGACCCATCAAAGGTAGAGACATCCGTGGGTTCAATACTTAAAGAGTCGTGCGGCATACCGGACTCCGAATGGGTCTCAGTAGAGGCCTGCGAATCAAAAGTAGCGGGTATCAGGGGCTGCAAAAGGACCTCATGGAGTACCAGTGAACCGGCGACTGGCTTAGGAGAAGCTTCGTCATCGGTTTTGGACCTCGACGGTCTGTCTCTGTCTTTTTCTTTGCATTTTTTGTTGTGTATTCCGGTAGTCGGATTGCTAACCAACGACATTTCTGGGTAGTTAAATCTTGAGCCAAAATATTTAGATGCAGAAATATACCGACGCTTAATAGTGCTTTGGTTAAATTTAGCACAAAACCGACAGCAAGGCACATTGTGGTCAGGGCCTAGGCAAGGAATACAGTAGAAATGAAAATCCTTATGAGGTATTTGCTTCCCACAACTAATACAATTATTAACTTTTACTGACATCGGTAAGGAGCCAGAAAAAGTTTCCCCAATGGGGTACTTAGCTTTAGGTTGAAGACTTCGGTTCTGAAACTCAAAAACAAAAATTTCAGGAGTCGGCCGACCGGCACTTGCGAACTGCTTCTGCTTCGGGCACCGCGCGGCAAGAAAGACTGATGAAAATGGCGTCGGCTGCATGTTTTATACCCCTGACGACCTGACGTCATGGAAGAAGGGATAGCAACTGATGCAGGACACAAGACTTTGTTAATCAGGCCAACTGAGGGCAACCTGCCAGCAGATTACCCAAATGTAATGACTGCAACAGTGAAACACGAAGAACATCTGTTGGTGAACAGCATCCAAGCAAGGGATACAGGAAGAAGAAAGTTCAAAACCTAGACTGAATAATGACCTTTTTTTTATGAAAGCAGTCCTGCAGGTCTGAATCACTTCAGGAGAACAGAGAACACAGACAGGCCTCATAAATAAAATAAATTACAGGAAAAAATTCTTTAAAATTGGGTAACAAGACTTACAAGACTTCTCATAACAAATCAGGAAGGCAATCAGTTGTATTGCAGGATATGAGTTACCACACACACACACACACACACACACACACACACACACACACACACACACAAACATGCTCTCACATACACTCATATGCATACTGGACAAACACCTATGGGTAATTTAAAGGATCCCTTATTTTGATGTAGGAAGATACCAAAGCAAAGCAAGCAAACCAAGCCTATAATTCAAATGTTGTTTCAGAAATTGTGTTTGCTCCATGAAAGGCAATCTACAATAGGACCACACACTGCTGTAGGCCAGTTTCACTTAACACATAGGCTTCTGCAGCGCAAATAAAAAATTCCAGTGAAAGGAAAAAGCTTAAATAATGAAATCAGATCAAACAGCAGCTTCAGTGCTATGCCACCAGTCAATGTTAAGTTTGGAACTATGTAAATTTGAATGCTTCACTATACATCATATATTTTTGCTTGGGTTGGGAGGGTGGCCTAATGGCTAAGGTGTTTGCCTTACAAACACAAGGTGCAGGGTTTGAGTCTCACAAGGGATAATTGGCTAGGCTTAAAATGGCTCACAAAGGCAGTTAGCTTAGTACTAACCTACGAACTGTGGAGCTTTTCTTCTCGGGCCGCCACTGAAACTGGACATGCATGCAGTCGGACTTTCCCAATCAACAAATGTAAAATAAATAAATAAAATAAATTATACTTTGCCTTTCCAGAGGGAGAAAACGCATGTTTTTGAGTGCAGACCTTTAAAGAAGTAGGTTCATAGGTAGGTACTAGGCTATCGGCCCAAGGGCCTAAGTAAGCCTAACCAACAAGGTTCCCTGGCTTACGCCACCCAAGAAAGTTATTTTCTTGTGCCCCTGTCGAGCAGAGCCACAGAAGTGATACCCAGGGTGTATTTCCTATTTCCCATCCACGCATCAAAATTTTTCTTGAAGAGTGCTAATGAGGAACCTTGCTTGACATAGATGGGTAGCTTGTTCCAGAGTATGGGAAGTCTCTGGGACAGGAATCTATCCTTCCAGCATGTTCTGTTTATTGTGGTGACAAGGTTTAGGTCCCTAGAGCGTGTAGCTCGGAGGGATTGGGATTTCTTTAGGTGTATCATGTCCAACAGCTCTGGGTTTGACATAGCTTTATATGTTAGGCAGAGATCACCTCGAAGTAGGCGATATGCTATGGAGTAAAGCTGGAGTTTTTTGAGACGGTCAGTGTAGGGCATCTGTTTGAGGCCAGCAGTCCTCCTTGTGAGGTACTTCTGTGGCCTTTCCAGCTGCTGCAGATGTCTTGTGAGGTACATTCCAAAAGAGGCATTGTACTCTATAATGGGGCTAATGAGTGTCAAGTAGAGGGGAACAATGAACTCTTTTTTTCCTGAATGAGAACCCTTTTGTGATGAGGTGTGCCACACAGAAGGAATTCCTGACTACTGTGGCGATGTGATTATCAAAGGAGAGACTACTGTCCACCTGGGTCCCAAGGTCTCTTATCACACATTCGGCGTTGAGCAGACTGCCGCCTATGTGGTACAGAGTTTGTACCAGAGGGGATGACAATACACTTTTTGGCATTGAGCTTGTGGCCATGGCTCTGACGCCCGGCATCTGTCTCAGTGAGACCCTTCTGTAGGATGTCCACATCATTTGGGGACTTGACTATGGCTCCTAGTTTGCAGTCATCTGCGAACTTCATTAGCCAAAGGCCTTCTGTGTTAGCCTGTAATTCAAAGAAGTAGATACCAAACAGGAGAGGTCCCAGGACTGAACCCTGTGGTACTGCACTTGTCACTGGTATGAAATCAGATTTGGACTCTGCAACTTTTACAGTGTGGGTTCTGTCAGTGAGCCATTTGGCAACCCGTCTTGTGACCTAGGGATTTATACTTAGTTTGGTGAGTTTACCTATAATTCCAGAATGGGGGATGGTGTCGAAAGCCTTGGAGAGGTCAAGATAGGCTGTGTGAACCACCTTACCCTTGTCTACAGCTTTGGTGACTGCCTCAAAGAAGTTGATCATAAGAGGCATGATCTGGTGGGGTCCAGAGTTTGGAAGTTTGTTTATGATTTGGAAGTTTGTTTATGATTTCCATGATGACACGTTCCATGGCTTTACAGACCAGGCTCGTCAGGCTAATAGGGCGATAGTTCCCGGGATCAGTGGTAACTCCCCCTTTGTGGAGTGGGATAACTGTTGCTGTGCACCATTCAGTGGGGACAAAGCCTGACGTGAGGCTATGACTGAACATGGTACTTAAGTGGGGAGCCAGTTCGTCCTGAAGTTCATGTAAAACGCAGCCTGGGATGTTGTCCGGTCCCATGGATGCTGTGTTTTTGGCTTTACCTGCGTAGTTGTGATTACAGGGACTCTGCATTCTTCCTGTATAGACATGGGCCCTTTAGGGGGTGAGAGGGGGGTAAAGTTAGCATGTATTATCCCGGTATTCATTTTTCACTAATACTTATCGTAAAGATTAAAGAAAATCTTTTTGTGTAATAAGATAACTGTGCACACAAAATGAAAAATACTGGAGCATAAGTTTCTCGTTTTCATGTGCATATGTTTATAATTTTAATATGCACTGTTAGAGAAGTTCATATTCCTATGAATCTGATGAAAAGGAATAACTACTCAGCTGGACTATCCTGGTAAATAAATGAATAAATCAATGAATACATATATAAGGTTTATTCTACATCCTGCTGTTAACCTCTGCTGACATCTGATGGTGAAGTGTGTAATACCACCAAGCTTCATAAATGTTCATTTTAAACCTGGTGGAATTAACTTTCCAAAGCTGAATATTTAAAAAATCCTTTTGATCTAAAATAAGATGTCAAATCATTTTATGTAGACCAATACCTGACATACTATATAACCCAATAAGCAACAAATGTGTTGTAGGATGTTTTTCCTGTGGCACTGGCAACAAATATCTCCAAGATGTTTCGTGATTCAAAATTTAAATATTCCACATTATTTTCCCATGTAAAATGAATCACAAAAGCATTGTTCAGTGTATAATATCCAATCATGAGTGCAAGTTATTAGATGTCTGGAATCATACATCTTAAAGGTTTCCTGATGAAAAACATTTTGTTTTACATGTTTTTGCATTTGGTACAATTAGTTACCTGCTGCTACAAATGATTGTTTCTAACAAGTCCTTGTGTTGTTCATTGTGTTGATTAAAGTGCTGTGCTACAGACTACTGCCTTTTTGTAAATACATCTACACTGTATTAGACAAAAAGTAGCTAAGTTCCTATCTGTATAGAGAAAGAGAAGCCAGATAATGCCCAAACCTTCTAAAAATGTTAAGGCATTAACATGTGGGTGCAACTGAAGCATAATACTGTGGATGAAAGGGAGTGTTTGAACTTGAAATGTCTGGGAAGATTAAGGCAGGGTATTGTTTTTGAACCAGAACATCTACTTAAACTACTAGTACTTCAGCTTACATCAAAAAGATGTCACATCCAGCACTGTCTGAAATTCATCAGTAATGCATATAGGAGTGTTTAAACCTTTACTTAAAAATGCACATTCATCAGAAGTGAGAGAAATTTATGAAATGTAATAACTCAGACAATGGCATCAATACTAAAATTTACTTTTTGGCATGCATTAGTTTCTGGAAGATGACATACATGTCTTGGTCTATTTTAATGTTTCCTGCTCCCACATGATTGTAAGGTACCCAGCACAAAAACAAATAATGGTCACAGAAAGGATATGCAGAGTACAGAGAAGGCACCCTAGCCAGGAGCAGAACCAGAGAACAAAGGGTCCTGAGGCAGCAGTGCTAATCCCTGCACAGCTGTGCCACCCTGAAATCACTAACCACTGATATATACAAATGTTATCAGTCTGTTTACACTAAGTTAAAACATTTCCATCTTTGACATAAATGATCCGCTTTATTGATATCTTTCATGCTGCATCTGATTATCTGTTTTCCTGAACATCCAAGTCTGGGCTGAAAAGCCTCCATTTTGAATCATCTCACCTATCTAGTGCAGAAATATCAAACAAATAAAAGTAAACAAACACAAAAATAGCACTATGATTCTTTGGATTTGAATACATTGCATCACCCCATGAGGGAGTGTCTGTTATGTGTGTACAACTTGTTTTTGTGCATCCATGAGGCCATGCAGGAGGGAACTGAACTGCAGCTTGCAGAGTACATCACTATGATTGTTTGGGTTTGAATACATTGCATCACCCCGTGAGCGACTGTCTGTTATTTGTGTACAACTTGTTTTTGTGCATATATGAGGCCATGCAGGAGAGTGCTGAACTGCAACTTGCAGAGTACATCACTATGATTCTTTGGGTTTGAATACATTGCATCACCCCGTGAGCGACTGTCTGTTATATGTGTACAACTTATATTTGTGCATCCAAGAGGCCATGCAGGAGGGAGCTGAGCTGCAGCTTGCAGAGTACATCACTATGATTGTTTGGGTTTGAATACATTGCATCACCCCATGAGCGACTGTCTGTTATGTGTGTACACCTTGTTTTTGAGCATCCATGAGGCCATACAGGAGGGAGATGAACTGCAGCCTGTGATGTGACTTTGCTTATTAAAAAGTGTTTTTTTTTTGTTTTACACAAACTACGAGTAATAAACTTATGTGAGAAGCTGAATGAGTTTAAAAGAATGGATCTACGTGAGTGATCAATCATCAGAAAACATTGTGTTAATTCTCTGACACATTTTTGCTGACAAAGTTTCAGTGCATTATGGTGGTAAACTGGAATTTATTCACATAGTTTGATCTGTTTCATTATTGCTTTAAAATGTTCCAGCCACTGCATGATTATCCATCATAAAAGAATAAAAGGGATAAAGTATCCATACTGGTTAAGTGCATTTTTTTTCCAAACATTTAGTCTACATTCTCAAGTGTTGTTCCTCAAAACATAATATTATGGAATGCAAATTCTTGAAGCAGCCATGCCGACAAGTCTCCAGTAAATCTTATACATCTTGTATGCCCACTCACAGACAATGGAGCACATCTACCAAAGGAAAAGAGTGTGTGAGTGTGAGCTTGGGTGGGTGTGCGTGTGTGCACATGGGTGCATACATGCGTGTTTGTAAGCAGAAGAAAAATGAGTGCAAGCAACACATTTTGTTTAAGTACTTACGGCATTTCTTCAGGTAATACATCAGCAAGGATATTTATGGAGTCTGTTTTAGCCTTTGAGGTAGGAGCAGCAGCTAACAAAATCTTCAGCAGTGCAATCTGTGGGTGAAAGGTAGACATGTTTTTATGGATTAATGTGATTACTGTGAAGCGCTGTGGTTATTTCTGTAACCCTAAATAGATTTAAGCATTGTGCTCGTGATCAGGGCCGGGATATATGAGTACACATCTTCACAATAGACAAAGATCAGTCCTACCGCTTCAGGGCTGTCACTAAATAAGTTATCTACTCAATACACATTCGAGAATAATGAGCAATCACCTAGTGTCTTAGCTTACTTGTCTTAGTGGAAATACTAGCATAACACGCATTACGCATTTATACAACAAAGCATAGGTGATTAAAACAAAGCATCGCTCAATTACAAAGGAATGTGACTTTGAAGAATTATTCATTGCACTATGAAAACAGGTAATGAAATGCTTCTTTAACTGCCTGCTTTAAGGCATTATGCTAACCTCTCTTCTCTGGGGATTACATAAAGCTAGTGTCTCTTCGCTGGGTATTGCCTAGAGCTAGTATTGTTTCTCTGGGTATTACATACAACTAGCCTCTCCTCTCTGGGTATCACATAGAGGTAGCGTCTCTTCCCTGAGTATTACATACAGCTAGCCTCACTTCTCTGGGGATTACATACAGCTAGCCTCTCTTCTCTGGGTATTACATAAAGCTAGTGTCTCTTCGCTGGGTATTGCCTAGAGCTAGTATTGTTTCTCTGGGTATTACATACAACTAGCCTCTCCTCTCTGGGTATCACATAGAGGTAGCGTCTCTTCCCTGAGTATTACATAGAGCTAGCCTCACTTCTCTGGGGATTACATACAGCTAGCCTCTCTTCTCTGGGTATTACAATAGGCTAGTCTCTCTTCTCCGGGTATTACATAGAGCTAGCCTCTCTTCTCTAGGTATTACATAAAACTAGCCTCTCTTCTCTGGGCATTACATAGAGCTAGCGTCTCTTCTCTGGGTATTACATACAGCTAGACTCTCTTCTCTGGGTATTTCATACAGTTAGCCTCTTTTCTCTGGGTATTACATCAGGCTAGCCTCTCTTCTCTGAGTATTACATAGGCCTAGCCTCTCTTCTCTGGGTATTACATTATGCTAGCCTCTGTTCTTTGGGTATTACATAGAGCTAGCCTCTCTTCCATTTATGCAACAGTGAAACAAGGCTACAGTTCTGTGTTTTGAATCTTCTCCAGCTCATTTGTGAGCCAGGTAAGACAACTGCCTGTTATGTATCTTTAAGGAAGCGGTTTATTCTTGTCAACATCCCTAGAATGCTCTGCAGACATACTTCAGAGCTTCATCAAAGGTCTCTTCACTGTGGGAAGTAGTCCATCTAGTGGCTGACAGCTTCTGATGAGAAATATTTTAATTAAATGATTTTATATTCACACTGTTTAATATGTTAGCAGACAACCTGGATGGTTTATTTTTCAAATATACTGAATGGGGGAGTGTCCACTAATGCATCTGATAGTATGTGCATGTAACTTGCATATGTTGAAGGTAGAAACAAAATGTCAGTGTTAAAGGGATTACCTAATTTTACACTTTGTTTTTATTCTGAAAAGGATTCTGACAATGACAAGTCAAAGAAAACAGTACTTTTGGTGTAGATGTCTGAGTACTGATCTTGTGCTCATGTGGTGCCATCCAGTGAAAAGGAGAGTGAATGGCTGATCCTAGCAGCATTTGACAAAGACTATTATACAAGCAGCTCATGGTGGAGGCCAGGAGACAATCTGATTCCCATCATGGTATCTTACATGCACAAGCAAACCACTAGCAGACTGGTGTACGTGAATCCATCCACATGGTGGACACAATGACCATCATGGGATATGTTGCATGTTCATAGGTTATTAGGAGATTACCAGGCTATTGGCTTAAGGGCCCTTACAAGCCTGTATAGCCTGACTGTATCCAATATATGGCTCTAGGAGCAAGAGGATGGCATGGGTTTGTGCCTGTGCATTGAGTATCTTACAGATTGCCCCTGTCCATAAGGGACATAGACATTATCCCAGATGTGAGTTTGCGATTCCCCATCCATTGATCGAAATTGCATTTGAAGAGGGCCAGGGAGGTGCTCTGCGTACTGTGAATAGGAAGCCTGTTCCAAAGAAGGGGCAATCTCTGAGACATATATCTGTATCTCCAGCATGTTCTGTTTGAGTCACTAACTAAGTTTAGATTGCTAGATCGGGTGACCCTCGTGCTGTTTGACTTGCGGATCTGTAGCAGCTCTCCATCACTGCTGGATTTGTGAATGCCTTGTAGGTCAGGCATAAGTCACCCCTTAATAGTCGGTAGTTGACAAAAGGGATAGGGCTTTTAGTCTATCCACATAATTCATGCTGTTTACAGCCTGTAATTTTTTTTTTTTTTTGGTGAGGAACCTCTGAGGCTGTTCCAGCTGCTGCAAGTGCCTAGTCAAGTACATGCCAAATGGCTCACTATACTCTATTACTGGTATAATGAGGGCTGAGTACAGCGGGGGTATAATTACCTTGAATCTGGATGCCATACCTTTGCTTATAAGTTGTGCCACATAAAAGGATTTCCTTACCACTGTGGTACTTGGTATTCAGAATTCAAGCTACTATCTATCTATGTACCTTGATCTCTCACCTCTGAGTCTACTCTAAGGGGTGTGCTATTAATGTTGTAATTTGCAGGGGTATTTGAATTCCCAAAGGGTATGACAAGTGCATTTTTTTGCATTTAGTTTTAGGCCATGATTCTAGCACCAGTCATTTGTCTGACTAGAACCTCCTGAAGGATATCTACATCAATGGAGGATTCAACAATTGCCCCCAGGTTGCAGTCTTCAGCAAACGGTATCATCCAAAGACCTTCCACATTTGCCTTGACATCAGAGAAGTATTTTCCGAACACCAGTAGTCCCAGTACTGAGCCCTGTGGTACACCACTAGTAACTGGCCTCTTGCTGAATAGTACAGTTTTGTACCTACCATAAATGTAGATGTTCGAGGATCCACATTGCTGCAGTCCTAACTATTGGGTAGTCCGCTGTCCAGTCGGCCCGAATACCAAAGTATATGGCTGACGTCGGTCAGGGCGCATTAGACTGACGTCAATACGTCAGGGTACTAATGCGCATGACCGACGTCATATCCTCAGTCTTTTCTTGCCCCAGATGTCAGAAGACCCTGAAAAGATAAGGCCAAAACCAAAAATTCCAAACATACCTGCACCAAAAATATGTACAATATATACAAAATTACCAGAATATAACCTCACCTACACAACCACCCTTAAACACAGAGGGGAAGGAGGGAGGGTAAATTGGACTGCAGCAATGTGGATCCTCGAACATCTACATTTATGGTAGGTACAAAACTGTACTATGTTCTTCATTCCACATTGCTGCAGTTCTAACTATTGGGTAGAATCCCAAAGCAGAGGTAAGGGAGGCTGGCAAATCATAAGGAAGCAGGAACTGACAACATGCCTTGCAAAATAGCTGTGGCAAAACCAGCCCTAGACTTAGAGTAGAGAGGAAGGTGATAATGCTTAGAGAAAGTATGCACTGAACTCCAAGTAGTTGCCTCCAAAATATCCTTAGTGGCCACCCCCCTTAGAAATGCTGTAGAAGTGGCAGTAGCCCTAGTGGAATGAGGCCTAATTCCAGCTGGAATCTCCTTGCCATGATGGGAATAACAAAATGCAATGCAAAACCCAATCCACCTAGAAATCGTTTGTTTTGACACAGGCTTGCCCTGCGAACCCAAAGCAAAAGAAACAAACAACTGCTGAGACTGCCTAAAATCCTTAGTCCTGCTCAAATAATAACGCAATTGCCTGTGTACATCTAAAGTGTGCAAAATCTTTTCCCCTTTATTTTGGGGATCTGCATAAAAAGTAGGCAAATGAATAGTTTGGTTTAAAGCCACACTAGAAACCACCTTAGGCATAAAGGAAGGATTAGTACGTAAAGATACCCTATCCTTATGAAAAATCAAAAGGCTCTACCGCCATAAGGGCCTGCAACTCAGAAACCCTTCTTGCAGAAGTAATGGCCAACAAAAAAAGCAGTCTTCCATGACAAGTATTTCAATTCAGCAGTAGCCGCAGGCTCAAAAGGTTGTAGAGTAAGTTTCTCCAACACAAAATTGAGATCCCAAGCAGGAGTAGGAGCTCTACGTGGGGTCTTATATTCTTTGCTCCTCTAAGAAATTGCTTGAACAAAGGATGCGAAAACAATGGTGGGTCACAATCATAGTGAGCTGAAATTGCTGCAGCATGAATCTTAATGGAAGAGAAAGACAAACCTTTGTCCAATAACTCAGTAAGATATTGAAGAGCCACACTCAAATTAGGCTCAGAAATCTCCAAATTGTTTGCTGCACTCCAAAATAAAAATCTCTTCCATTTTTCTGCGTACACTTTCCTTGTACTAGGTCTTCTGGCTTCCATGATCACATTTAAAACTTGTGGAGGAAGTTGAGACCTGCTGTCTTTCAAAACAGAATATGCCAGGCTGTTAGATGAAGAGATTGAAGCTTGACATTGAGCAGGTGACCGTCCCTCTGAGACAACAGGTGTGGAATCAAGGGTAAAGGCCATGGAGGCTTCCTTACCAGACTCCTCAGTAATGGGTACCAGTGCTGCCGAGGCCAATCTGGAGCTATTAAAATCATCCTTGGCTTGTCTTGTCTGACCTTTAGAAGTACCTTTGGGAGAAGAGGCAGAGGTGGAAAAGCATACACATGAAGATTTTTCCAACTGAAAGAAAGAGCATCCACTTTCCAAGCTGTGTGATGAAACCTCTTTGTGCAAAACTTTGGCAGCTGGTGGTTTAGTGGAGAAGCGAACAGATCTATGTCTGGAGTTCCCCATGACACTGTCAATTTTTGAAATACATGAAGATCCAGTTTCCACTCGTGGGGATCCATGATTTGTCTGCTTAACACATCTGCTAAGGAGTTCTGTGCTCCCGGCAGAAACCTTGCCTGAAGAGTTAGTTGCAAGCTGAGCGCAGTCTCCCATAAAATCATTGCTTGCCTGCACAATGGGTAAGAATGTGTTCCCCTTGTTTGTTGATGTACCACATGACAGTTGTGTTGTCTGTTAGAATCAACACCTGCCCTGGAAGAAGTAACTCCTTGAAAGCCATTAATGCAAACTGGACTGCTAACATCTCTTTCATGTTGATATGTAGATGCTGTAGTCTGGCAGGCCACTTGTCTTGTATCCACTTTCCATTTAGATGAGCTCCCCAAGCAATGTCTGAGGCATCTGTCGTTAGAATCTGACTCGCCTCTGGCCGGGTCACAGAGAGTCCCTTGTTTAGGTGACATTCCTGAGCCCACCACAAAAATTCCTTTTGAATGCAAGGTATTATTTGAATGACAGTGTCCAAATCCTGGCAGTGCTGTGTCCATACATTTTTGAGATACCATTGCAGCTTCCTCATATGCAGTTTGGCATTGGGAAGCACCAGAATACAAGATGCCATGAACCCTAAGGCTTGAAGGACTGTCCTTGCAGTCAGCCCGGACTGAAGAGATAGTTGATAGAAGTAACTTGAAAGATTCTTTTGTTTGTCCGGGGTTAAAAAGGCCATCTGGGCTGCTGTATTCAGTCTCACACCCAGAAAGCACATGTCTTGAGAGGGTACTAGACTGGACTTTATTTCGTTCACAGAATACCCTAGGCATCTTAGCACTGCTATGACATAATCCAAATGCTGTAGAAGGTCTTCCTTTTCTTGAGCTAGAATCAGGCAGTCGTCCAAGTAAGGATAGATTTGAATTCCTTTTAGCCTGAAGTAAGCTATCACTGGAGCCAGAACCTTTGTGAATACTCTGGGCAGTGGATAAGCCAAAGGGCAATGCAGAGAACTGATAATGAGAATTTCCAGCTCGAAAACGCAGATACTTCCTGCAACTTAGTCTTATAGGCACATGAAGGTAAGCTTCCTTGAGATCTAAAGTTACCATCCAGTGATCTTTGCCCAGCAGAGGTAAAAGCTGTTGTAACGTCAACATTTTGAACTTGGGAATGTCCAGATAAGTGTTGAGGATAGATAAATCCAAAATTGGCCTCCACGTGTTCCCCTTCTTCGGTACTAGGAACAGGCGAGAATAAAATCCTAGGCCCCTTTCTGGCACAGGAACTGGCTGAATGGCCCCTATGTGGAGCAACAGAGAAATTTGCTTGTGAGCCTCTTGTCTTTGTATAGGAGGAATGTCCGGCATGCCTTTGAAAGGAGGCAAGGTATGGAAATAAAACCTGTAACCGTGGTGAATGATATCCAGAACCCATCTGTCTTGGGTAATTAAATCCCAATTTTCTTTGAAAAGAGACAGCCTTCCTCCCAAAGGTGCTGCCAGGCGAGAATGTACTGGCAGCTGAAAAGGCAGGTCATTGGGTCTGCTTACGAAAGGACTGACCCCTGCCCTCACCAGAAGTCTGAGCAGGGAACTCCCTGTCCTAGGCCTAAAAGAACCTTGAGCTCTGCCCCTACCACGTCTAGACCTACCCCTAGACTGGGAATCATAAGCAGGATAAGTCCATCCCTTAGTAGGCCAATTTCTACTAAACTTGGAGGCTGCACCTGCAAAAATCCTTAACAGTTTGCATAGACTTAGCCTTGTCCTCCATTTTCTTTAAGACTGCTTCCACAGGCGAACCAAACAACATATCAGACTGCAAAGGAGCATCCAAAATCCTTGTTTTAACATGCTCAGCTAAATTCTGATCTCTCAACCAGGCATGCCTACGAAGAACAGAACCAGTGGCAGCCACCCTCGAGGAGGCCTGCACAGCATCAAAACCACATTGCAAGGAATGTTTACCCACCTGTTCAGACACATGAACTAAATCCTGCAACTCTTTACACTCAATACCTTCTGCCAGAGCATCCACCTTAGATTTCAGTTGTGAAAGGAGATAATTCTGATATTTTAACATGTGAAACTGACAATTCAACGCCCTCATGGCTAAAGTGGAAGAAGTATACACTTTCTTTCCCCATCTATCCAAAGCCCTTGCCTCTTTATCAGGAGGAACAGGATTTTTAACAACAGAGGCCTTCACACCTTTAGGCCCCTGAGAGACAGTTTCGGGTCTGCCCTAGGACTCTTAAAAGATACTTATGAGCTTCAGGCACCCTATAGTACCTATCCGGTTTAACTGGGGCAGGAGGCAAAGAATCAGGATTCAGGAAGCCTCTGCAAAACATCTTCCACCACATTCAGAACAGGAGGTATAGCTAAAGGCCTATGCTGGGGTAAAACAAGAATTCCTAAGCCTCTTCCTGGAATCAGAGAAATCTTGACCTTCCCATTTAAAATGCTCCCTCATGGAATGCAGAGTTTCTGAAAATGAAAAATCCTCAGGAGGAGAAGCTGAAGGAGTAGAATCATCCACATCAGAATCAGAATAAGGAGGATACTCCTGCAAGTCTTCAGCAAGACTCAGAAGCCTCCGAACATTGCTCAAAACTCTCAAACTCAGGTTCCACCCTAGGCCTCTTATCAGGAGGGGCATAGAACCTCTAATCATAGTAATCAAATCCTCTGCCATTTTAAGCATATGTTTCTTAGGCAAAGACCCTGAAGCACTAGGAGAAACCCCACTGAAGCTAAACTTGGCCTGCCTCTCAAAGAAGCCTTGGAAACAGAAGGGAGGCTCTAACCACCTTAGGAAGAGAGGGAAGAACAGCCACCTGAGAAGCCCCTCAGCCTGGCCTACTTCCTGCGAGGATACATCCTGTAACAGTAAAGTCTCTCCCTGAGACTCCAAAGAAACACCTGGCAAAACCTCCGGCTCCACTGAGCCTTCTAAAGATCCGTCGTCTGGGACTGTCGGTTCTTCTACTCTAGGCTTTGCTGCTTTGTCCTTGCGCTTTTTGGCGAAGCGGGCCGGAGCCTCCGGCGGCATTTTATAATTACAACGCTTCCCAAAACTAACCTGGCACAGTCTAACCTTCTCTTAATAGTGCGTTTGTTAAATCTAGCACAAGAGCGGCATCCAACAACGTCGTGCTCAGGCCCTAAACAAGGTATACACAAAGTATGGTAATCCCTATGAGGTATCTGTTTCCCACAAGAAATACAGTTATTCACTTTTTCTGACATCCGGTTAAATACTGAGGCAAGAAAAAACCAAAATATTCCCCAACAGGGTACTTAGCCAACTTTGATTCGGTCTGAAACTCTGACTTCAGAAACTTTCAGAACGCCAACCTGCACTCGCAAAATTGCTTCTGCATCGGACCATGCGGCAAAAAAGACTGAGGATATGACGTCGGTCATGCGCATTAGTACCCTGACGTATTGACGTCAGTCTAATGCGCCCTGACCGACGTCAGCCATATACTTTGGTATTCGGGCCGACTGGACAGCGGACTACCCAATAGTTAGGACTGTAGCAATGTGGAATGAAGAACATCTGGATTTATGCACTTTAACCACGTGTCCTGTCTGTGAGCCAACTGGCTACCCATCTGGTGACATAGACATCTATGCCTAGTTTTGCGAGTTTATCTATAATACCTGAGTGGGGAACTGTCTCAACTGTCTTGGCTAGGTTGAGGTAGGCAGTATGTACTGTTTTACCCTCATCTAAGGCCTAAGTGACTTTCTCAAAAAAGTCCACCAGATTCAGTAGGCATGACCTGTCCTTGGCAAAGCCAAATTGGGTTGGGTCCAGAGTTTGCAAGTCTCCTATGTTATTATTTATCAGGTCCATGATTATTCTTTCCATGACCTTACATATAAGACTAGTCAAACTTAAGGGTCTGTAATTTCCTGGGTCAGTAAACAGTCCCCCTTTATACAGAGGGATGACTGTTGCTGTCCCACTCTACTGGGACAAAGCCAGTCTGGAGGCTGTGGTTAAACAGAGATCCTAATGGGCCTGATAAGTCCTGATTTAAGCTGTTTAAGAGGCAACCTGGTATAATGTTAGGCCTCACTGAAGTCATGTTTTTAGCTTTAGAGAACACAGTGGCAACCTGTTCTTTGGTGATAATTGGTGGTGAAGTGGTGGAGGATATTGATGGGGAGGTGAAATTTGAGCTGAATTTGTCAGCCAGCATATTTTCTATGTCTTCCAGCTGAGTATGGGTGATGCCATCTACAACTAATTCCTAACATTGATGGGTGCTGCCCTTAAGATTGCAGACACAATTGAGAAATGCATTATGATTATCCTTAGCCTTGGAGGCTATTTTTTCCACAAAGTCTGCTTTCAGAGACTTAACTAGTTCTCTGATTCACTTGTTTAGACTAATGAGGGACTTACTGCTCTGTTGTGCACATTCCCTCTTACTTCGTGATAGGATTTTCCTTTTTTTGTTGTGCAACCTATTAATACCAGGGGTCCACCAGGGTGGATTGTTTCTGCAGTTTGACCTGGGTTTTATTTTGGTCTGGTGATGCCGCATCAATGCAATTGCTTACATGGTCATAAAGGGCTTTTGTGTATGCCTCTACATAGGTTTCTGTGTTTTCTGGGTTTGGGGAAACTTGGAAACTAGCTATGCCATCACTTAACTGGGGGTAATTTACCTTAGAGAAGTGCTTAAAGTTTTTGAGGTTAGGTTGGGGAGGGACTAGTTTTACCTTTACTTCAAGGGAGATCACTTTGTGATCTAATTTTACCAGTGAAGACATCAAATGGGGGGATGTGCATCACTCTCATATATTTGTACCAGATCTAGGATATTTGTTCCCCCTAGTGGGAATGCAGACTAGCTGCTCCAAGGCATTTGAATTTGCAAAGTCAAGAAATCTTTGGGCTTGCATGTAAATGGTCGTGAATGCCTCCCATTTAATGGAGGGGTAGTTAAAATCACCCATAAGTATGATATTGGACTGGATGGTGACTGGTGAGTGATATTAGTAACTTCAGGTGTACTGTACGGGTTTCCTGTTTCATAGTGGGGGACCTGTAGCTAGGAAGAACATGGTAATGGACTTTTCCCATGGTTAATTGGACATGAAGTAGCTCAAGCATGTCATATTGTTTGACCAGCCTTGAGGTGCGCTTATCCTTTATGTAGCTAGATACACCTCCGCTTTTTGCTCTTTCATGTTTCAGTGGTTGGACGGAACATATGAAAGCCATTACAGCCATATACTGCAGGAGTGCCTTCCATGGCTTTAATCATGTTTCAATAACTGAACATCCTCCAGAATAAGGAGAGCTTCCAGGGAGTGCAGTTTCTTGTTGAGGCTCCTAGAATTAAGGAGTAACACCTTTAGCTTGTCCTGAGTAGCTTTTGTTATGTTGGAAGGTTTGTCTGTTTGTCAATGCCTAAAAAGGCACTATATGGATGGATGACGTTTTGGCCAATATCCTAAAGCCTACAGGTGATAAGTGAAGACCATCCCTGGCAAAGTAGCGTGGCATATCGACCATGTTCTCCCAGGCTGTCAAGCATTGGACTCCTTTGGAATGACACCAGCAGCTAAGCCAATTGTTAAAATATATTATTTTCTGCTAGTATTGTGGCATCATTTATGGTAGAATGCTGCTTAATGCTAGGTTCATACCTGTCTGTGACACATATTCTGAGAGCTCAATCACGTCTCTCTTCATATAGTCCAAGGATGTGTGTCTGAGGTCATTCACACCCACATGGACTACGATGAAGTCATACTGGTACTTAGGGGTAAGTGACCTGAGTGCTTACATGATCTGGTGAATCCTAGCCCCTGACAGCCAACTAACTGTAACCTTCCCCTTATCCAGCCTGGTAAGAGAGGTATCAGTGTGTTTAACAATGGAGTCTCCTATGACCATAATATTGAGTCATGGAGTGTTTCACCTTACGGGCTTGGCAGTTGAGACACAATGAGATATGGCTTTTGGGTTTGGGATTTGGCTTATGGGAATTGTCTTGTTTGTGTACATGTGGAGTTTCTGAGGCCTGCACCTGAGAGGTCTTTGAGGTTTGGGTAGGTTACATGTGAGCATCTCCATAAATGTAGATCTATGTGTGTCATCTTTTGTGGGTGCAGTGAGTAAAGTACAGTTGTGTACACTTACCATAAATGTAGATGTTCGAGTGTATTCACTGTTGCAGTCATTACATTTGGGTAATCTGCTGGCAGGTTGCCCTCAGTCGGCCTGAATTCCAAAGTCTTGGGTCCTGCATTGGTTGCTGTCTCCTCTTCCATGATGTCAGGTCGTCGGGGGTATAAAACAAGCAGCCGATGCCATTTTCTTTAGTTTTTCTTGCCCCAGATGTCAGGTGCCCCCAAAAAGGTAGCAAAAATATATATATAAAAACTATATATACATGCATCAATACAAACTTTACCTTCATCTACAAGCAAATACACCACATAGGTTGTAGAAGATAGAGAAGGAAAGATAAACTCCAGAATGAAAGGGGGATGGCGGGCGGGTAACCTGGACTGCAACAGTGAATACACTCGAACATTTACATTTATGGTAAGTGTACACAACTGTACTATGTTCTTCGTGTTTCACTGTTGCAGTCATTACATTTGGGTAGAATCCCAAAGCTATGGATGGGAGGCTGGAGCTAAACAACATTAGGTGCGGCTATAAGGCCCTGCAGAACTGCAGTGACAAAGCCTGCCCTGGACTTAGAGTAGAGATGCAAATGATAATGCTTTGTAAAGGTGTGAACAGAACTCCAAGTAGCAGCCTCTAGAATGTCTTTGGTTGGTACTCCTCTGAGAAAGGCTGCTGAAGTAGCTGCAGCTCTGGTGGAATGAGACCTAATGCCCTTGGACACAGGTTTGCCATGGTGTAAGTAGCAGAAACGAATGCAGTGGCTTATTCACTTTGAAATAGTCTGCTTTGAAATAGCCTTTCTTTCTAATCCTGCAGCATATGACACTAGTAATTGCTCAGTTTTTCTTAGAGCTTTAGTTCTGTTCAAGTAGAATCTTAGCTGTCTGTGTACATCCAAGGAATGCAGAATTCTCTCCCCCTTGTTCTGTGGATTTGGATGAAAGGTTGGCAGATGAATAGTTTGGTTAAGAGTCACAGTGGAAACCACCTTAGGCATAAATGTTGGATTTGTCCTCAGAGACACCCTGTCTGGATAAAATATGATAAAAGGCTCCACAGCCATGAGTGCCTGCAGCTCTGACACTCTTCTTGCTGAAGTAATTGCTAGTAGCAGAGCTGTTTTCCATGATAAGAACTTTATATCAGCAGTAGCAGCTGGTTCGAATGGAGGCAGGGTGAGCTTTTCCAACACATAATTGAGGTCCCATGTGGGTATTGGTGATCTTCTAGGAGGCCTTAAATTTTTGGCTCCTCTAAGATACTGCTTTAGTAAAGGATGAGAAAAGATTGATGGCTCTGTATTGTAATGAGCCAAAATGGCAGAGGCATGGATTTTAATTGATGAGAAAGATAGGTCTTTGTCAAGCATCTCAGTCAAGTATTGTAATATCTGAGGAATATGTGGTTCTGCTGTATCAGTTCATTGTGCTTGATTCCAAGTACAGAATCTCTTCCATTTATCAGCATAAGATTTTCTAGTACTAGGCCTTCTGGCTTCCAAAATGACATCCATCACAGCTTTACTGAGAGGTTTTGTTTGTATGCCTACATGATCAGCTATGCTGCCAGGTTCAGTGTCTGTAGTTGATTGTGCAGGATCTGATTGCTTTGCTGGGACAGTAGTTGAGGTCTTTGAGGTAAGGTCCAAGCTGGGTATTGAGACAAGTTCCTTAGGATTGGGTACCAGTATTGGCTGGGCCAGTCCAGGGCAATTAGTATCATCTTTGGTTTCTCTTGTCTGACTTTTAGTAGGACCTTGGGAAGAAGAGGCAGAGGAGGAAAGGAGTAAACTGATTGGTTTTTCCAACTGAAGGATAGGGCGTCCACTTTCCATGCTTGTCTGTGATAAGTCCTTGTGCAGAATCTTTTCAATTGATAATTTTGAGGAGAGGCAAATAGATCTATGTCCGGGCTCCCCCATTTCTTTGTTATCATGCTGAAGACTTGTGGATCTAGTTTCCACCCGTGAGAGTCCAAAAGGTTTCCGCTTAAATCGTCTGCCAGAGTATTTTGTTTTCCTGGCAGGAATTGAGCTTGAAGATGTATTTAGTAAGTCAAAGCTGTGTCCCACAGTGCCATGGCTAATCTGCAAAGGGGGTATAAGTGTGTGGCCCCCTGCTTGTTTATATACCACATAACCATGGTGTTGTCCGTCTTTATTAGTAGTTGTCCTGGATGAAGTAAGTCCTTTTAGGCTGTCAGGGCATTTTGAACAGCTAGCATCTCTTTTTGGTTGATATGTAGATGCATTTGTTTTGGGGTCCATATGCCCTGAATGCATCTTTCCACCATGTGGGCCCCCCAGGCATAATCTGGTGCATCTGTTGTTAAGTTTTGGCTGGCAGGAGGTAGAGTGAAGGCCTGCCCCATATTTTGGTGACATGCCTTTGCCCACCATAGAAACTCCTGTTGTAGGCAGGGAATGAGAGGAATCATTGTTTCCAGACTGTGACAATGTTGACTCCGTAAACTTTTTAGGTACCACTGAAGTTTCCCCATATGGAATCAGTAGGATGCAGGATGCCATGAAGCCCAAAGCCTGCAGTGTTTGCCTTGCAGACAACTGGGTTTTTGTTGCCATCAGTTTGAAGTAAGTAGTCAGTTGCCTTTGTTTGTCTGGCGTGAGGTAAGCCATCTGTGCAGTTGTATTCAAGCTTGCACCCAGGAATGTTATCTTTTGAGAGGGTACCAGTTGTGATTTCTTTTTGTTTACTGTGTACTCTAGGCATGTTAGAAGCCTTTTCACAAATGCCAGGCGCTGAAGAAGAATGTCTTTGTTCTCTGCTTGAATGAGACAGTCGTCCAAGTAAGGATATACTTGTATACTTCTTTGTCCGCAAAAAGCAATTACTGGTGCCAGGCACTTTGTAAAGACCCTGGGCACAGTAGATAAGCCAAAGGGCAGTGCAGAGAATTGGTAATGCATTAAGCCAGCCTTGAATCTGAGGTATCTTCTGCATGATTGCCTTATTGGGACATGCAGGTATGCCTCTTTTAGGTCTAATGTCACCAGCCAATCATTCTTGCCCAGCATGGGCAGAAGCTGCTGCAAAGTCAGCATTTTTAATTTTGGAATGTCCAGGTATGTGTTCAAAATCGATAAATCCAGTATTGGCCGCCAGGTCTTGTCCTTTCTGGGTACCAAGAACAGTCTTGAGTAAAAACCTTGTCCTTTTTCCTGTTCTGGTACTGGCTGAATGGCCCCCATATCCATGAGGGACGTAACCTGTTTCTGTGCCTCTGCCCATTGATTTTTTGGCAGACCCGGCCAATTGTTTGCCATTGGCAGATTATGGAAGTGGAATCTGTATCCCTGTGATACTATGTTTAGCACTCACTTGTCCTGGGTTATTAACTGCCAATTTTAAGCAAAAGTGCTAATTTTCCCCCTAAGGGTGCTGCCAAAAGGTAAGTGCTTGGTGAAGGCAGAGGGAAGTCATTGTGACTGTTTTATGTAAGTTTGCGCTTTATCTCCTCCAGATTTGGAGGTAGAAGCGCCCCCATTGCTTTGACCTGTAAGAATCTTGTGCCTGGTATCTGGAACCCTTAGGGCGTCTGGATTTGCCCCTTTGAGCTCTGTCTGACACAGGAAAGGACCAATTTTTTGTAGGCCAGTGTCTACTGAATCTTGGTGGCTGGACTTGTAAGAAGTCTTTTACAGTTTGCATAGACTTAGCTTTGTCTTCCATTTTCTTTAAAACCTCTTCTGCCTTAATACCAGAGTATCATGCTGTAAAGGTGCATCCACTAATTTAGCTTTAACATGATCAGGCAAATTTTGCTCTTTTAGCCAGGCATGCCTCCTAATCACAGATCCAGTAACTGCGGCCCTGCAGGAGGCCTCTAAGTAATCAAAACCACATTGCAAAGTATGCTTTCCAACCTGTTCAGCTCCATGCAATAATTCCTGCAATTCTTTATTTTCTGCACATTCAGAAATCAACATCATTTTCTGTTTCAGCAATCCCGTGACATGTTGTTGATACTTGAGCATATGAAACTGGCAATTTAAGGCCTTAATTAACAAGGTTTCAGATGTATAAACCTTTTTTCCCCATCTATCCAGTGCCCTTGAATCTCTGTCAGAGGGGGTAGGATTTTTTGCTGTTGAGGCCTTAACCCCCTTTGGACCCTGTGAAATAGTTTCAGGATCAGCAGCAGGGTTTCTAAATAAAAATTTGTGTGAGTCAGGGACCCTGTAATATCTGTCAGGCTTGATGGGAGCCAGAGGTAAGGAGTCAGGGGTCAAGCTTGACTCCGAAAACACATCATCCACAATGTCTAAAACAGGGAGTATGGCTAAAGGCCTTTGCTGAGGGAGAAGAAGGAAATCCCTGAGCCTCTTTTTTGATTCTGAGAAATCTTGACTCTCCCAGTGAAAATGCTCCCTCAAAGTATGCAAGATTTCTCCAAATGAATAATCCTCAGGAGGTGATGCAGATGGTATAGACTCCTCTGCATCAGAATCCTCATAGGAAGGTAAAGATAATTCCTGATCAGAAGAGGAATCAGAAGAAATAAAAACCTGATCTGAAGATTCATAATCAGTGTCTTCCTAGGCCTCTTATCAGGAGGGGGATGGGAACCCCTGATCAAGGTAATAAGGTCTTCAGCCATTTTGATCATCTGTTTTTTAGGCATAGAGGCCTGTGCACGTGGCTCATGCATCGTTTTTTAGTTTTAGAAGTTGCTTTTGTCTTTGGTTTTGCAGCTGTCGTCGGTTTGATATAAAAATGTTGAGGCCTGAATACACCCTCAGAAGCTGGTGCCTGCTCAGAGGCTCTGGACCCATCCGAGGGAGATACATCCGTGGGTCCAATACTTTGAGTATCACGTGGCGTGCCAGACTCCACATGGGTCTCGGTAGGGGCCTGCGACTCAAAAGTAGCGGGCATCAGGGTCTGCGAAAGTGCCTCACTGAGTACCGGCAAACCGGCGACTGGCTTAGGAGAAGCTTCGTCGTTGGTTTTGGACCTCGACTGTCTGTCTCTGTCCTTTTCTTTGCATTTTTTATGTACTCTGGTAGTCGGATTGCTATCCGATGATATTTCTGGGTAGTTAAATCTGTTTCCAAAATACTTTGAGGAAAAAATATACCGACACTTAATAGTGCGTTGGTTAAATCTAGCACAAAACCGACAGCCAGGCACATTGTGATCAGGGCCTAGGCAAGGAATACAGTATAAATGGAAATCCTTATGAGGTATTTGCTTCCCACAAGTAATACAATTATTAATTTTTTCTGACATCGGTATGGAGCAAGAAAAAAGTTTCCCCAATGGGGTACTTAGCTTTAGTGAAGACTTCGGTTCTGAAACTCAAACTCGAATATTTCAGGAGTCGGCCGACCGGCACTTGCAAAATGCTTCTGCTTCGGGCACCGCGCGGCAAGAAAGACTAAAGAAAATGGCGTTGGCTGCTTGTTTTCTACCCCTGACGACCTGACTTCATGGAAGAGGAGACAGCAAATGACGCAGGACCCAAGACTTTGGAATTCAGGCCGACTGAGGGCAACCTGCCAGCAGATTACCCAAATGTAATGACTGCAACAGTGAAACACGAAGAACATTGTGTGTGAGTTACTTACAATCTATTTGTTGCTTTTTGCATCTGTATGTGAGAGTCTAGCCTCCAATGTCAATATATAACTACATCTCTCACATACTCTATTTGTCTGTTCAAGAATTAAGTGGTTACCAGTGTACATAAGGCAATTGTTACACTGCCTCAGGATACCCATGCCCAACAAGCTGGATGTAGAGATAGCAGGAAAGTGCCTATCCATACTTGCTTGTCCTAATGTCTACATGGAAGGAATAGGAGTGGAGGGTGTTTGTAACCAGATGAGGGAAGGGTGCTTATGTGGTGTAATCTGCAGCTAACCTAACCAGTGATGCTGCCCAGTGCCAAATCAGATGCTCCCTGAGCAGCAATAGCCCTGGGTGCTACTACATTTCACAGTTAGCGATCCTGCGGCCTACATCCATGTAGATAACAAACTCATGCTTGCCTTCATATAAAAATTTTTTTGTGAAACTGCAACAACAGTGAAGACTTTTTGGTAGTTTTAGTTGAGGTTTCAATCCTAAGTTTTATGACAGTTGTTCACTCTCTGAGCAGCAATTGTCCTGGATGCTAAAATAAGGTAACTAGTACAGTAAACTTTCAAGGTATAATAAAAATAAGCAATGTTTCCAGATATTTGCGTCAGGTCCACCTCACAATGACATGTGATCATTAGGTACATACAAAAACTACTGACACCCAACAGAAAAATCTATGATATCCATAAAATCTTCCAATACAAATATGAGGAGAATAGCCAAATACAGTTGGAGGGATAAAGGCCAAAGATTATCCATTAAAAGAGAACTTTTTCAGATTCAAATAATGCTTGTTGCTTAAGCTGAGGCTTTCTGCCTCTGAGGATGAAGACTGAGAAGGAAGACATCACTGAAAGCTCACACTGGGGTCAATGACCTGACCAGCAATGGTGGAGATGAGCTGTTGTTCCATGAAAATATCTTTAAGGATTTTTTTCATCTTTACAACACTGCTCAAGCTCAACTCTACTACATTTCACAGTTAGCGATCCTGCGGCCTACATCCACGTAGCTAACAAATGCATGCTTGCCTTCATCTAAAAATGTTTTTATGAAAACTGCAACAACAGTGAAAACTTTCTGCTAGCCTTAGTTTAGGTCTCAACCCTAAGTTTTATGACAGTTATCCATGTGACCACTGATACATGGACCTGCCACAGGGAGCTGCACTGAAAGTGGTTGAAAATGTGCCTGGTAGGTATAAGTTCTAGCTTTACTTTCTGCTGACTCAAACTGCCTCAAAGACAACTGTATAATATGAAAAATGTCATTTCTCTTCAGTGAGATGCAGATAAGGCAAACTAAAAAAAAAACGATCCCATTTATTCCTCCACTGCATTATTTGCAAGCTAAGTGGGAAATCTTTGAGAAAAGCATTCCTGCTTAAAAGTACAAATAATCTAAATGCAACAGTTAGGTGTATAGAACTGCATATTATATATTATATTACACTTACTAAAAACTTGATTTTGTTTTCAGTACCATCTGAGGAAACGCTTAGTGTTTTGTGAATAAGATTCTTGTTCTGGAATAAGTTTGTCAGGATTCAGTGAAATAAATACAGAAGTAATAGTTACCTTGGTGGAACATCTGCAAACATAGTGCTCCCAGATGTAATGAATCACATAATGCAGATTTCTTTGTATTACAGTACCTTATTTAACAGAATTATTACCTTGTGTGCACATCAAACAGTAAATAATATTGGACACCATATTTATTTATATACACTGAACACCACAAGGCAAATTACTGTTTTGAAAAAGAGCTTTACCCAGGATGATGATGTATACTAGGAATATGCACTATTACAACTCAGTGCCTTCCCATATGGGTGGCTTTGATACCTACCAGAATTCATCCAGCACTGTGATGAAGAAAGTGGCACACTAGAGTAAATGTCCCGACTCACAAATGCATACTTACTACATACTGTGGCAAGTTGTGTAGCATGGCTTGATACAGCATCTCTGCGGGTACTTGTTCCACCTTCTCTTCCCCCTAAATGGTAAGAAAAAGGGACAAAAAAAAAAAAAAAAATACGGTTAATCAGGTTTGGTAACTAGGTGAAATTACTTAATGAGGAACTTTAACCTAAACGTAAAAAGTAAGGAACAAATTGTTCCTTTGATATAATACACATTAAAATTGGATACTGTCAACTGACCAATAATGAGCAACAGCATTATATGCTTTAATTTGACTAATTATTCAGCTATGTGTGCCCTCTCACTTAACAGTCCAGATCTTGATTATACCTGTACTTAGACAGCAAACAATAGTAATCTAAAAGTTAACTCATTCCTTAACTGTTATTACTAACTATATTACTTTCAGTACAGAGTGAGTAGTACCATTCTGAAATTAAGTCTGTACAGTACGGAACAAAGAGAGCTTATTACTACAGAAAAAAAATCAGAATACCAAGATTTGTTAAAAATAAATTGCTTCTGGCATACAAAACTATCTTTTGCTTTCTTAGGAAACAATCTATTAGTTTGCAAGTGAAAACAGGTCACTCACCTACATTATGTTCTGTCACAGAAAACAGCCAGTGGAAATAGGACCTCCAGGCTAATCATTTAAATAAATAAATACAGTGTATAACCTCTCCCTACATCTTCTTTGTATCATGTGCAAGTTTCTGTGTTCTGCACAACTGAAACTCTCTACTCCTTTACCAAAATGTTCTGATAGGTTGTTTGAAATGCCTGCTGTCCTTTTTTGTGAGGCACTTATTAAAAATGTCAGCATATTCTTCGTTTGTTCCATTTCATGTCCATTAAGACATTCATTTTTCAAATTAATGCATTCAAATGTTGAAATGTTAAACTAGAAAAGAAACAAGGTTTACACAAACCCATGGATTCATAACATAAGTACACAATTATGTACATAGGCAATTTTAGTGTAGGACAAGACATGTGCAACATTTAAAAAAGGCAAGTCAGTGTGCTACCATGTGCAGATATGTTTATGAGTAGCACACCCACCTACTGCAACAGAGATGGCACATCACAACAGAACCATAGCACACCACAGTGGAAGAGAATGGTCAGCAGCTGTGCTGGCATTCCATACATACAAGCAGTGAAGAGATACATGAGACAAGGCTATAAAGCAACATAGCTTGCCATATATTACCATTCCTATAAAACCAATAACCATACATTAGGGTGGTACCTCATATAACATGACTGCCGATGCTGCAGCACTTACTTTAGTAGCGCCTGGGCTACTCTCTGTACTAGCACCTTGCCTTCCCAGCTATATGTTTGAAGAGGGAAAAAAAGGCAGCGAGGGGGGCAGAAAGATGCCCCAATGCCCCCTCCCTCCTGACGCATCTCCTTTGGAAACTCCTGGTGTGTGACTGGAACTATATCGCTGATTTATAAGTATATTTCTTGGCATTTTAACCTTTCAGAGTTCTGCATTATCTTAATTTTGCATGACTGAATGGTTTTATATATTTTCTGGAATTGTTTTCTGTTTCGCATCTGTCCTGAAACTGCTTACCCCCTATTTCTGAGGTGGAGTTTATAAAACTGGCCTAACAGCTTTTGTGTTATCTGAGTGCTTCAAGGCTTGCTGATTTAAAAATAGTTTCTGTTTGCAAATTCCTCCATACACTGTTGGAAACTCCTGGTGTCTGGCTGGTGTGTGATTCTCAAACAATCTGGAAATATATCACTGATTGATAAGTATATTTCTTGGCATTTTAACCTTTCAGAGTTCTGCATTGTCTTAATTTTGCCTGACTGAATTGTTTTATATATTTTCTGGCATTGTTTTCTGTCTCTCACCTGTCCTGAAACAGATTTTTCCCCTCCCCCTTACCCTATTCTTGTGGTGTTGTTATAGTTGGTGGCTGTGTAGTTGCCATCCCCTGCTGTAAATTTGATCTGGGACACCCCTCTCAGTCTGGTGTTCACTCTACTTAATACAGAGAGAACATTTGAGAAGGCCAACCCACTTAAGTTCTTAACCTTGAATTTTTCTGAAATTTTCTTCTGCTCCTTCTTTCTCTCTCCTTGCACTTTACTAAAAAAATTGCACTTTATTTTGCTTTTGCATCTTCTTAAAAGTACTCAATTGTATTTATTCTGTTCCATTTAATACTGCTTGGTAGTAGCCTGATTAAATTGTTATTCTAAGCCTTTTGGTTTAAGCACTTGGGCTCCAGGCCAGCTGTTTTACATTAAGAAGGTTTGTGGTCTGCAATGTTGTGGCAGGACAGGTAGCTTACATCCTTCTAAGTTGGGAATTGCTGATTGAAGGCTCAGTGTCTGTTATTCTAAAAGTGTATTAGTTCTGGTTAAAGCACTTGGGCTTCAGGCCAGTTATTTTTCATTAAGAAGGTTTGTGGTCTGCACTCTTGTGGGAGGTGAGGCTAGATTCTGCCCTTCTGAGCTGGGAATTTCTGGTTAAAGGCTTATTGTGTCTGCTTATTTGAACTGTTTCTTTCTGAAATTGGTGTGGCTTATTTGCTGTAGCATACACTAGATTCAGACATCCTGAATCTAGCTTTGTTTGTATAACTTGAGCATTAATCCAGGCCATCTTTTTGGAGAAGGTTCCTCTGCACCCTAGTGGCAGGAGTGTGCAGTTAGAACTTGTCTGATTGAAGACTGCTGGAACAAGGCTCCACTTTGAGCTTTTTTACTGGTTAACTGGGTAATTTGCTTAAATCAGTTTGCTTGTTTTCTATTGTTATATAAAAATTGCACTTTATTCATCTGCTTTTACTTTATTTGTGTTTCTTCCTACTTTATTACTTTATTTTGCTTTTGCTGCTTGTTCTTAAAAGTACTTAATTGCATTTATTCTGCTGAATTTATTACTGCTTGTTAGTAGCCTTATTAAATTGTCACTTATTCTAAGCCTTTGGTTGAAGCACTTGGGCTTCAGACCAGTTGTTTTACATTAAGAAGGTTTGTGGTCTGCACTGTTGTGGCAGGTCAAGTAGCTTACTCCCTTCTAAGTTGGGAATTGCTGATTGAAGGCTTAGTGTCTGTTATTCTACAAGTGTATTAGTTCTGGTTTAAGCACTTGGGCTTCAGGCCAGTTATTTTACATTACAAAGGTGTTGTCTGCACTCTTGTGGGAGGAGAGGGTAGATTCTGCCCTTCTGGGCTGGGAGTTTCTGGTTAAAGGCTTATTGTGCCTGCTTATTTGAACTGTTTATTTCTGAAATTGGTACACCTTGTTTGCTGTAGCATAGACTAAATTCAGACCAGCTGAATCTAGCTTTGGTTGTATAACTTGAGCACTAATCCAGGCCATCTTTTTGGATGTTTCCCCTGCACCCTAGTGGCAGGAGTGCACAGTCAGAACTTGTCTGATTGAAGACTGTTGGAACAAAGCTCAGCTTTGAGCTTTTTTACTGGTTAATTGGGTAATTAGTTTAAATCAGTTTGCTTGTTTTCTACTGTTATATAAAAAATTGCACTTCATTCATCTGCTTTTACTGTATTTGTGTTTCTTCCTACTTTATTACTGTATTTTGCTTTTGCTGCTTGTTCTTAAAAGTACCTAATTGCATTTATTCTGCTGCATTTATTACTGCTTGTTAGTAGCCTGATTAAATTGTAACTGTTATTCTAAGCCTTTGGTTGAAGCACTTGGGCTTCAGACCAGTTTTTACATTAAAAGTTTGTGGTCTGCACTGTTGTGGCAGGACAGTTAGCTTACATCCTTTTAAGTTGGGAGATGCTGATTGAAGGCTTACTGTCTGTTATTCTAAAAGTGTATTAGTTCTGATTTAAGCACTTGGGCTTTGGGCCAGTTATTTTACATTAAAAAGGTGTGGTCTGCACTCCTGTGGGAGGAGAGGGTATATTCTGCCCTTCTGAGCTGTGAGTTTCTGGTTAAAGGCTTATTGTGCCTGCTTATTTGAACTGTTTCATTCTGAAATTGGTACGCCTTGTTTGCTGTAGCATAGACTAAATTCAGACCTGCTGAATTTAGCTTTGGTTGTACAACTTGAGCTCTAATCCAGGCCATCTTTTTTGGAGAAGGTTCCCCTGCACCCTAGTGGCAGGAGTGTGCAGTTAGAACTTGTCTGATTGAAGACTGCTGGAACAGGGCTCAGTTTTTAGATTTTTATTGGTTAATTGGTTAATTTGTTTAAATCAGTTTGCTCATTTGCTACTGTTATATAAAAAAATACACTTTATGTATTGCCGCTTAGCTAGGGTTAAACTATTCCTGGCGCCATAAAGCCTGCTCTTTAAATATTCCCTTAAAACTAACCATTTTTTTAATTTTAGCACTCAAATCTGTTTCTTTGAGCTCAGCACTTGTTCAGACCTCATTGTAAACACTAAATAAGCTACAAATTACTACAGCACTCAGCTTTCCTCACTTGTCTAGAGGAAAACAGTTTTTAATACTTAATAAATAAGCACCTATCCAGGCATGTCTAAGGGTCAGCTCCCGGTGTTTTCTCCTGTCTACCTGATGAATCTGGGCATTTTGGGGCAGTGCAGCAATTGTCTCATGTACACAAACAACCCCTCTCCTCCTACCATCCAACAATACAACCTGTGAGAGATGCACTTATACAGCCAAACTGGAAGCAAAGCTCTCTTCACCCAAGACTGGACTAGACAGTCAAGAGGAGAAGGTAAACAAATGCACCACACCACACTCATCACACAGTCCCTCAAAACCTACACCACCAAAACAGACACATAGAAACACAAAACACACACCTACATTTGTGGAGGCTCTCAATAAAAATCTGCTCGAGAAAAAAGGACCAAAAAGCAGAAATGCAAGCAACCTCCATCCCCCAACACAACCCAAATGACACATAGACCACAAACTCAGTGTGCCACTCAACCACAGCCCATAAGGAATAACAATGTACCCAATACTCTAGTCACAGGTGACTCTATAGTCAGGCACAATGATGTTCCACTCACCAGGCTAAACAAGGAGAAAGTTACTGTCAGCTGCCTTTTGGGTGCCAGGATCCGCCAAATAATGCACGCACTCAGGTCACTCCACAACAAGTACAAATATGACTCTATCATTGTCCATGATGGTGTGAATGACCTGTGACGTACCTCCCTGGACTACATGAAAAGAGATATGGAGGTGCTCTCCGATCTTGTAGCCCAGGCAGGTATGACCCTAGCCCTGAGTAGCATCCTGCCATAACCCAGAATGATACCACAGTACAAGGACAAAATGACTGACTTCAACAATTGGCTAAGCTTCTGGTGTCATTCTGAGGGGATCCAGTATTTGTCTGCCTGGGATAACATGATCAACAGACCACGATGCTTTGCCAGAGATGGCCTGCACCTGTCGCCCTTGGGATTCCAGACACTGGCTAAGGCTCTTGCCACCCCTGTAGTGCCTTTTTTAGGCAAGGTTCAAATGACAAATTCCCCACCATAACAGGTACAAGCAAGCAAAATCTGAGGGTAATGCTACTCAATGCTAGAAGTCTAAACCTCAAAATGCTTTCACTCGAGGCACTCCTTAAAATGGAGAACATCAACATCTGTGCAGTGACAGAGACCTGGTTCAAGGCACCAGAGAGCACCCCTGCATTACCAGGCTATAATTCATACCACAGCTTTCGACCACCTAACCTGGACGAAACACTAAAGGCGGAGGCGTGCCCATATTCATTAAGGATATCCACACCTCCAGGCTAGTTACTCAGCATAATGCTTCCAAGATTATCCAAGTGCAACTAACTCTGGGCAAGACCACCAATCCAAATTTAACTTGCTACAGATCCCCCACCATGCCCCAGGATTCCCACTCCTTATTTCAATCCAACACCCTCATAATGGGCGATTTCAACTACCACACCATTAACTGGGAAAACTACTCATGTACCAACTCTTTTGCTCAATGTTTTCTGGAATTCATAAATTCCAACGCCTTGGATCAACTTATCCACACCCCCTCCAGGGGCAGCAATATCCTAGACCTGGTCATTACCAACATGGGTGACCGGTGTTCCACACCAGAGGTCAATTCCTCGTTGGTCAAATCCAACCACAAGCTAATCACCATAGACATCCACATCCCACCCCCACACCCCATAAGGGAAACCACTGTAAAAAATTTCTCCAAAGCCAACTTCACGCTTCTTAAGACAGAAGTGCCAAACTTCAGGACACCCATGCAGACGGACAATAGAGGTATGACTGCTGAATCCTACACAAATGCACTTTATAAGTACTTACACGAGTGCATGGATCGTGCTATCCCCAACAGAACCAAGATGCTATCCTCCAAAAAAAGGAAGCCAATCTGGCGGTCCCCTGCCATAAACAAACTCTACAACAGAAGAAAGAAATTGTTGCAAAAAAGAGTAAAATCCCATGATTGGAGGAACTCCCTGGTCAGCCTCAGTAAGAAGCTGAGATCCCTCATAAAATCCTCCAAAGCTAGTTACGAAACTAAAATCACCACTGATTCTAAAGACAACCACAAAGCATTCTATAGCTATGTCAAAAATCTCAATGCAGCACTCAGATCTGCTCTGAGTTACAGCACAATGGCACTAAATATACAGAACCAACTGATATTGCCAACATCCTGGCAGATAGGTTCAGTGCTAACTTTACCCCTCTTTCTCTCCCTAAAGGGCCCATCTCTATACCGGAAGAATGCAAAGTTCCTGTAATCATGGCTGCACAGGTAAAAAACACACTTTCCAAAGCCAAGAACACAGCATTCATGAGACCTGACAACATTCCAGGCTGCATTCTACATGAACTAGAGAATGAACTGGCACCCCACCGAAGCACCATGTTCAATCATAGCCTCACCTCAGGCTTTGTGCCCACTGAATGGCGCACAGCGACGGTTATCCCACTCCACCACGAACCCCGGGAACTACCGCCCCATTAGCCTAACGAGCCTGGTCTGCAAGGCCATGGAACGTATCATCATGGTACTTAAAAACAAAGACATTGGTAATTGCCAAACTCTGGACCCCTCCCAGTTCGGTTTTGTAAAAGGCAGATCATGTCTCCTAAACCTGATAGACTTCATTGAAGGAGTCACCAAAGCCGTAGACAAGGGTAAGGTGGTCCACACAGCCTATCTAGATCTCGCCAAGGCTTTTGACATCATCCCCCACTCTGGAAGTTTAAACTCAATAAACTAGGTATAAATCACTATGTCACAAGATGGGTTGCCAACTGGCTCACTGACAGAACCCACACTTTGAAAGTAGCAAACTCCAAAACCGACTTCAGATAAGTGACAAGTGGAGTACCACAGGGTTCAGTCCTGGGTCCTCTCCTGTTTGGTATCTACTTTTCTGAAGTACAGGCTAACACAGAAGGTCTTTGGCTAATGAAGTCTGCAGATGACTGCAAACTAGGAGCCATAATTGAAACTCCTAATGATGTGGACATCCTACAAAAGGGCCTCACTGAGACAGTGAGACAGATGTCTGGTGTCAAAGCCATGGCCTCAAGCTCAATGCAAAAAAGTGCATTGTCATCCCGTTTGGTAGAAACTCTGTATCCATGAGCTACCACATAGGTGGTAGTCTACTTAACACCGAAACTGTGATGAGAGACCTTGGGACACAGGTGGACAGTAGTCTCTCCTTTGATAATCACATCGCCACAGTAGTCAGGAAATCCATTTACGTGGCACACCTCATCACAAAGGGTTTCTCATCCAGGAAAAAAGAGGTCATTGTTCCCCTCTACTCATCACTCATTAGACCCATTATAGAGCACAACGCCCCTTTTGGTATGTACCTCACAAGACATCTACAACAACTGGAAAGGCCACAGAAATACATCACAAAGAGGATTACCGGCCTCAAACAGGTGCCCTATGCAGACCTTCTAAAAAAACTCCAACTTTACTCCGTGTACTCAGAGGCGATCTCTGCCTAACATACAAAGCTATGTCAAACCCAGAGCTGTTGGGCATGCTCCACTTAAAGAAATCCCAATCCCTCCAAGCTACATGCTCTAGGGACCTAAACTTTGTCACCACAACAAACTGAACATGCTGGAGGGATAGATTCCTGTCCCAAAGACTTCCCATACTCTGGAACAAACTACCTATGTCAAACAAAGCTCTTCATTAGCACTCATCAAGAAAAATCTTGATGATTGGATGGGAAATAGGAAATTCACTCCAGGAATCACCTCTGGGGCTCTGCTTGACAGGGGCACATGAAAATAATTTTCTTGGGTGGTGAAAGCCAAAATACCTGTTTGGCTAGGCTTATATAGGCCCTAGGGCCAATAGCCTAGTACCTACCTAAGAACCTATGATCAACAACAACAACTACAAAATCTGTGATCAGGTATGTGGGGCTCCTGAAATGCAGGAGCAAAACAAGTCCTGTTTCTGCACTTAGGCCCTGACCCTCTTTCCTCAGATTTTAGTAAAAACAAAACCTTTTTTTTTTGCTTTTAATCTGTAGCAAACTGCTTGCTACAATGTAGCTACCAGTTGCTATTGTTTATACCCTGCAAAGAGCACTACAAAGCTCAGGATTTAGATAGGGAAAAAAGAAAAGAAAGAAACAAATCTTTTTAACTTTTAAACTGTAGTAAGCATTATACTCCACAATGAGTGCTACAGTGTTCAGGTTTTGGTTTGGGAAAAAAAAAAACATTTTCTTTACTTTTAAACTTTAGCAAACGCTTGCTACAAATATAGCAAGCGGTTGCTACAGTTTAGACTGCATACGGAGTTCTACACTGCTCTGGTTTTACTTTAAACAGCAGAAGGAAAAAAGCAGTTGCTACAGTTTAGACCACACACGGAGCACTACAGCTCTCAGGTTTGACTGCAAATGTAATACTGGCATTTAAAAGCCAGCATGCAAAAAAAGGCATCAGGATGATGGACGTGATTTACAATCGCACCCCCCCCTAACAGTTTGCACCCAGGACAGTTGTCCCCTCACCCCACACTAACTACATTACTGCACTGGGGAGGGGTGCTTGCTGCATTCCGGAGTGTGTCCTCCTTTGGATGGGATGTAAATTCAGGTCATATCTGCTTGAGTTAGTGGTACTTCAGGTGGATGTAAAAGATCCCATGACATCTATTAAAAAGAGTAGGGGTCCTTCATTTATATAAAAATAACTCTTATTTACAAAATATTTACGTAGTTACAAATATTTACAAATATAAAAATATATAGATAAACAAATCTGTTTACATAACCGTACTACATTTTCATCCCTATTAGACCCTCAATAATTCCATAACCACCATCTGAATTTACTTAATATTGTTGCTAAAATCCATTTACCACTAAACATAATTTCATTTATTCTTTCATTCCATATAACCCATATAACATAACTTTTTATCTATTCTTTTAACATATTCTTTACTTACATTCTTATAATATCCATATTTCATATCCATGTTTATTTTATCCCCTTTTTTATATCTTCAAAAACATCTTTACATAGTTTTCCCCATAACTTGTTTACCCTTTTACATTTCAAAAACACATGTTCCATAGTTTCTTCATCTTGACAATGTAAACATATTCTAGCACTTTTCTTCTTATATGGCACATTTACTTTTACTGGCAATTTATCAGTTTCCAGTCTCCACAAAAAATGTTGACATTTTACTGTCTGATTACACCATTTGCTTCTTATTTTTATAGCTTTAATTTTTATATCTGTCAGCTTTTCCCATGGTTTTACACAGTAAAGTTTTATCATTACATTTTATATCATAGTTTTCTGGCTTTATCTATATCATCAATTTTTATTTTCCACAAAAATATTTTTTTTCTTGGTAACATTTTATTTTTTCAATTATACATCCCTTTTCTCTTTTATTCTTTTTTATCATAACCCAAAATGTATCATACTTATATTTATACAATTTCACTACTATTCTCTCATCTTTTTTATTTATCCACTTTAACACCTTGTGCAAATTTAATGAAATAGCATGCACCACTGTGTTAATTAACCCTAAACCTTCTTTTTCTTCTTTATTAACATACAAAACTCTTCTTTTTACTGAGTCTAACATATTACCCCATATAACTGAAAAATTATCTGCAATAATTTATTTTCAAATATTTTTGGCAACATAAATACACTTGCTAAGTATGCTACTTTTCCATCAGTACTGACTTTATCAAATAAGCCTTTTTTCTGAATGATAACTTATGTGTTATCCAAAAAAAGACAGGTTTGTTTTATTTCTTCTATTGTTTTTCCCCACTGAATTCTACTTAACATCTTTATTCCCAAATTTTATACCTAACACAGAAATTTAATTCATTGTAAAATATATACCTCCCTCTTTACTACATCACCTAAACTTTTAATTTTCTCTTTATTTAAAACCATCCATGTCACCTCTCAACCCTCATTTGTGCACATTATGTCTTTTATCTACATTTTATTTGCGATAATTATAATGTCATCTGCATATGTTAACAGTACTGGAATTCTTAACCCTTCAGGTGTTATGTACCCACCTCCTTCATTTTGCAATTTATTTCACATATTATCACATTTATAACTAATGCAGAATGTATACAACTCATTGGTGATCACTGTCTTACACCACTCTTCATATGTACTTCTTGGCTTAATCAGCCATTTAAAAGTATTTTTGCTGGTTCCCTATTATATGATCGAAGACGCATTCTTTAGAATGCATCTTGATCAAACTTGAAAGCACGAAACGGCATATAAGCAAATTCTTTCCCTGGGAATGAAATTGCTTGGCTGCCTTCGTTATTTTGCCGTTTTTGTCACTGTAGTGCAATCTCGGAGTTGGTATATTTAAGTAGGGGGGATGTGGGGGGCGAAGCCCCCCACTTTATGTAAAGTTTTAAAGTTTTTTTTTCTTTTTTGGAACAGCAATTTTTTTTTCCCTGGGAAAAAATTCGCTGTTCTAAGTGTTTGGGATTGTAAGCTTTCGCTTACATGGGGTCGATAAATCAGCGTTCACTTTTTTAAGCGTTCACTGATTTAATATAGACTCTTTTTACTTTATTATTACTATATGCTGGCATACATAATTTCCTAACTTTCTCAATTACATTATGTTCTTTCATTATTACCCATAAGATTTCATGCCCAACTGTGTCAAATGCCTTAAGGTCTCATATAATGATTTTTGCTTCTTCTTTTCTGTTCCTAATATTATCTACAGTTTCTCTATTATTAATAATTCTTGACAACCCTTTCCCGTTATACTGTATATACTATCTTCCATAATATTTTCCTCTTTAGTTTCAAATCTCTTTTGTATTATTTTTATAAAGATCTTATAATTATTATTGTTATTCAGTGCTATTGGTCTCTAGTTTTTTTAACTCTATCTTCCTTCTTTCATATGAATTTAAGTATTATACTATAAAATTCTTTATACACAAATGATTCATTTAACCATTCATTTAAATCTTTAAAAAACATTTTTGTCAATCCCTTAAAATTTTATACATTTCATACCCTATTCTGTCTGGTCCTGTAGCAGAATCCATATTTATTTGTCCTAATACTTTATCTGGCTCATTTAAAGAAATCTCCTTTTCCAACTCTTTATTCTGTTAACTTTTTTACTTTCCATGTGTTTTTACTACCTTATTGTTTTAAAAACATTTGTTGTACACACTGTGCTACACTATTCATAATTTTTTCCTGAGTTTTTTCTTTTTCCTCTTTTGCATTTTTATTTCACTCATCCATGATTTCTTTCATTTTTTTTGTTTTCTTCTGCCTTCTTTCTGCTACTTCATTTTTCCTTATTTTACTTTCTATATAAACAGTTTACACACCCCTGTTAAAATGTCAGGTTTTTGTGATATAAAAAAAAACGAGACCAAAATAAATCATTTCAAAACTTTTCTCACCTTTAATGTGACCTATAACCTTTACAATTCATTTGAAAAACAAACACATCTGTTAGGGGAAAAATATAAAAAATAAAAAACGTACAATAAGCTGGTTTTGCTAGTGGGGAGTCTTATTGGGGATCTGGAGAGAAAGGAAGAAGCCAGCCCCGGACTGACTGTGATCTCTGTGTGCTCTTAAGGGAAACTGTACTTTACTCTACGTGTACTTGTTATCCTTCCCAATGAGGACACCCCTCACTGATGTTAGTGGTGAGGATTCAAGCTCTTTGATTACTGGGCCAGTGCACAGGCATCACATATTAATTGGTTGGCAGTGGTGGGATATCCACATCAGATATTAATTATTTGGCAGTGGTGTGATATCCACATCAAACATTAATTGTTTGATAGTGGCGAGTTAGCCACATCACATACTAATTGGCTTGTAGTGGTGTGGACAGTGAATTCCTATAGCTTGTGTGCAGTGATCGTTGAAGGTGTTTTTGTACTTTAAATCAGCCATGCAGTGAATATCACAATTGCTTTACTTCTTTTGTTAGCTTAGTTAGTCAGGGAGAGCAGGCAAGCATTTAAGCAGAGGAGTATGGCAAGCTGACAAGGAGCCAGTTGGCTGAGATGTGCCAGGCTAAGGGACTGGTGCATGGAAACCTGACTAAGGCATACAGGATTGCAGCTTTGGTCACAGCTGTATCAAAAAACAGCAGTCAGGAAGATGATCAGATTGGCTGTGGAGATGTACAACACTCAGAGAATGGACAGCTCAGCTTTTCTGCAGAGGACTTAAAAATCCATCTGGAGCTAAAGAGACTTGAGCTGGAGAACAGGTGTTTGGAAACAGAAGCAGCAAAGAGACTGAGACTTCTACAAGCTGAGGAGAATGAGAAAGTGCTACGCTTGGAAGTGGAGGAGAAGGGCAGGCAGAGGCAACATGAAAAGGAGATGCTGTCTCTTCTCCAGAGTCATGGAGGGAATAAGGAAGGGAGTAACCGGACCCCAAAAGCAAAAAAGGTCAGTAAATTTCTTCTGCAGTTTACAGAGGGGAATAATTTTGATAGTTTCATTCATATGTCTGAGAGGGTATGTAAACAGTATAATGTTGACCAAAGGCTCTGGGTATGGTTCCTGACCCCCTTACTCCATGGTAAAGCTGTAACTGTGCTGTCTAAATTATTTGATTGCAAAGTTTTTGATTATACTGTTGTTAAGAATTGTTTGTTAGAATTTTTTAAGCTAACACCTGAAACTTATAGGAAAAAGTTTTGTGAGCATAGACGCAAGGCAGATGAAAGTGTGTGTGAATATGTTGCTGAACTTGAGCACTTATTTTAATAGGTGGGTGAGTGGATGTCAGGTCACCACTTCTGAAGGGCTGGCAGACATTTTGGTGAGGGAACAAGCCCTTAGCACTTTGCCTGAGGACATGAGGATCTGGTTAGCTGATAGACAATGTGCTATTTCAGATGAGTTGGGGACGAAGGGAGACCTATACCTAGCAAGTAGCGCATCCTATACAGGAAAGGAAGGTGAGGAGCCAGTAAGTGGGAAGGAAAAACGGTCAATAGTAGGTTGTCTTGAGACAACAAGGGTACCAAACTACCACCAGAGGTTATATTCTAATATAGTGAATGGCAAGGAGGCCACTGCTAAGGGAGAGACAACCTCTGACATAACCATTGTGAAGCCTGCAATGGTTACAGAGGAACACTATTTGCCTGCGAAGTCTACTCCAGTCAGAGCTTTAGGAGGGACCCCATTCCAAATACCTTTGGCTAGGGTTCACCTTGACTGGGAGGGTGGAAAAGGAAGCCAGCAAGTAGGTGTGTTTCAGGATATCCCTGCAGATGTCCTGATAGGGAATGATTTTGATAATGCAGTTACAAACAGTCAGGCTTCGAGACAAGCATATGGGTCTGGTAGCCTGGGGGAGACACAGACAGACTGCATACTTGCAGCCAGGACTGGTGAGTTGGTTACTTCAGGGAGCGAGATAGCCTGTAGCACTGAGACTGAAGGTGAGCCACAGCTGCTTGTGGGTACTGATGTTCCCTTGGACAGAGTGACTGCAAAGGTAGAGGTGAGTAGTAGCACCCAGGCTGACAGTGAGGCACCTTAGTCAAAGGATGCCAGACTTCCTGTGGAAGGGGAGCTGGGAAGGGTTACAAAGTGAGAGAGTTGTGAGAGAGTTGAGTTCAGGTCTCAGACCCTACATTACAAGGCCTGAGGCAGGTAGCTAGTGAGGCACCGGATTCCTAAGGGAAGGGGGAATCTGTATACTGGGACAAAGGGTTACTTTACAGAGAGTGGACCTCTGAGGGAGGGCTAGAAGGTGAGAGAATGCAGCAGTTGGTAGTGTCTACAGCCTATTGTCTGGCGCTTCTAACCATAGCCCATGATGTTCCCTTTGCAGGTCATATGGGCATAAAACGTACAAAGAGACATATTATGCTGAACTTCTATTAACCTGGATTGCCAGATATGTAACAGGGTACTGCAGGATCTGTGAGCAGTGCCAAAAGGTAGACAAGGCAGGAGAGAAGGTGACAGCTCCTTTGATGGCTTTGCCTATGATTGAGAAGCCATTTCAGAGGGTAGCTATGGATATTGTGGGGCCTCTGAGTACCCCATGTTTCACAGGGAAAAAGTATATCCTAGTGGTAGTAGATTATACTACAAGATGCCCTAAGGCAGTGGCTTTGTCCTCCATTAAGGTGGCAAATGCTTTGTTAGAGGTTTTCAGCAGGGTAGGTTTCTCAAATGAAATACTGACAGACAGAGGTGCCAATTTCATGTCAAACCTGCTGGTTTGTCTGTGGACGTACTGTGGGGTGAAGCATCTAAAGACCACCCCTACCATCCCCAGACTAACGGTCTTGTTGAGAAGTTAAACTCTACAATCAAGTCCATGCTATGGGCATTTGCAGATCAGCTTAAGAGGGAGTGGGCAAATATTTGCCCCATCTGTTGCTTGCTTACAGAGAGGTTCCCCAGGAATCCACAGGTTTTTCACCCTTTGAGTTTCTGTACGGGCATCGGGTGAGGGGACCTCTAGATTTAATTTGTGATTAGTGGGAAGGTGAGTGTGATTCTCACAAGGAGTCTATTGTGGCATATGTCTTAAACCTCAGGATAAGTCTCAGGGAACTCATGGGCTTAGCACAGGAGAACCTGACAGAAGCCCAACATCAGAAAAAGGTCTGATATGACAGGAATGCTTGATCTAGAGAGTAAGCTACAGGGCAGCAGGTAATGGTTCTCATTCTTGTCAGACACAACAAGCTGCAGGTAGCTTGGGAGGGACTCTCCAAGGTGGTAAGAAACGTAAGTGATGTTAACTACATGGTGGAACTGCTAGGCAGGAGGCAGGATCACAATTGTACCATGTTAATCATGATGAAACCTTATCATGATAGGGAGGCCCTTGTGCTGAGTATTTGCAGTGGATTGCAGGAGGAGTCTGAGGGAGATCTGGTGGCTGACCTCCTCAGTGAGGCTCGGACTGACACCTCAGTGAAAGGGGTAGCAATGTCCCAGCAGCTATCTCCTACCCAGGTTCGAGAAATCCAAGCAGTGTTACAGGAGTTTGGGGACATGTTCACTGGGAAACCAGGGTGCATCCACCTGGTCAGCACCAAGTGGATACAGGACTCCAAAGGCCTATTAGGCAGGCCCCTTATAAGGTGCCTGAGAGAGTCAAACAGACTCTGAGGGAGGAGATACAGGAGATATTGGAACTAGGGGCAATTAAAGAGTCCAACAGTTCCTGAGCATACCCAGTGGTGCTGGTGCCAAAGAAGGATGGCAGCACCAGGTTCTGTGTAGACTATAGAAAATGAAACAGTCACACAGAGTCAGATCCTTACCCTATGCCTAGGACAGATGAGGCCCTAGAGCAGCTGGGTGGGGCTAAGTATCTTACCACCATTGATCTTACCAAGGGTTACTGGCAGGTGCCCTTGACTCCCAGTGCTAGAGAGAGGTCAGACTTTGTGACTTTTTTTGGCTTGTATGAGTTTACAAAGATGCTCTTTGGGATGAAAAATGCCCCAGCAACTTTCCAGAGGCTGGAATATCATATCCTGGCAGGAGCAGGAGGGTTTGCTCTTGCTAGATGATATTGCCATTTACAGCCATTCCTGGCAAGAGCACCTTCAATATGTTAGGGAGGTGCTGGGCAGACTATAAAGGGTAGGGTTGACCATTAAGCCAAGCAAATGTCAGGTGGGTATGGTGGAGGTCTCGTACTTGGGACATAGAGTGGGGAGTGGTAAGATCAGGCCAGAACCTGCCAAAGTGGAAGCCATTCAGGCATAACCTGCACCTGTTACCAAAAAGCAGGTGAGAGCATTCTTAGGGACAGCAGGGTACTACAGAAAGTTTGTCCTCAGTTATAGAACCACAGCTGCTCCCCTCACAGACATGACAAGGAAAATCAGGCCAGATAAGGTAGTGTGGACCACAACATGTGAGCAGGCATCCCAGAGGCTTAAAGAAGCTTTGGGAGGACCTCCTGTGTTAGCCAGTCCAGTCTACAGCAAATAATTTGTTGTGTAGGTGGATGCTTCAAAACATGGGGTGGGGGCTGTACTTAGCCAGATTTCTTCAGAGGGAGAAGAACACCCAGTGATTTATCTCAGTCATAGGCTCCAACCCAGGGAGTAATGCTATGCAACTGTAGAAAAGGAATGTCTAGCTATAGTGTGGGCACTGCAGAAACTTCAGCCTTATCTGTATGGATTCACTGTAGTTACAGATCAGATCCCCTAACATGGTTACACTGAGCCAGCCAGCAAAATGCCAAGCTGCTAAGATGGAGCCTAGGGTTGCAAGCATATATGTCAGTGCAGCACAGCAGTGGGATTAGCAATGCCAACGCAGATGGGCTCTCAAGACAGGGAATGGGGGAAGGTATACTCAGATAGATCTAACCCTCTCAAGCAACGTTTCTCAAGGGTCATTTGAGAAATGTGAAAAACTGAAAGGCTGCCAGCCTAGCTAGATAGAATTTTGTAAATAATTCTACGTCATTTGTAAATTTTAATATAATCCACAGGCTGGTTTTACAAATGAGAAAGAGAACTATATGTTATGATTAAACTATATGTTGTACTGAGCTTCAAAAATCTAAACACGGTGCACTCTGTTGGAAGAAAGATGATAAGTCAAGCATTGTATAACTGATCTCAAACTCAGAGATGTAATGTCTGGACCAACAAATTCTTTCTATGGTTTTGAGACCGTTGCTAATTGCTAGATTTTACATGTATAATGTCTTTTACTGCTGTGGTTTCCTGGCCAGCTGCAAGATCAAAGAACTGTTAAAATTTTGAGTTTCTGTTAGCCTGGGAAATTAAGCCAGAGAAGTGTCAAGAATGATGTAATCTAAAAGGAGTCTGAAGTTAGCAATGCTTCAGGTGCACTGATAGGGCCTATCAGAGAAGGAATCTCTGAGGCCCTGGTTTTGTGGACCCCCCCCCCCCCCCCCGCCTCTGTGGCAACATCTGCCATTGAAACCACCTCCTCTGCCTCTGGAGGAAGTATCCCTGCGCAAGTCCTGAAAAGGTCCCTGAGATTTTCCAGAACCACAGTTTCTTACCACCTCACTGGTTCCTGGAGAATGTATGTTGAGGGGTAGAGAACTTGATTCCAATCACAGACAAGGTCTTTCCCTCCTGCTTGCTGTGGGTGGGCGTGTCTTCTACTGATGGCTCAAACAAAAATGAATCATCAAAGGGGCCATTAACATAAGATGCCTTCAAGTGTTCTGTGAAGTCTCATACCTCCATCCAGGAATGTCTCCTAACTGCTATGCCTGACCGGCTGCTCGAGAGGTACTCTCTGCTGCATGGAAAATTAGCCTCATTGATGAATTGCCATGGACGAAAAAGTAGCCAATTGAGGAGAAACCTTCTTGTGGTCCTCTGCAGACATGAACTCAGAGAGAGAGAGGTTGAAAACTCCTTCATCAAATCTCTCTGTAAGCGAGTAAAATGTGCCAGGTAATTTAACAACCTCAGTGCGAATATGGCTGAGGTATATATGCCCGTTCTGAACCTGTCCATCACTCTTTGTTCCACTAACTCCTTCTTAGTGGCTGCCGCCACAACTATGGCATCAACTGGGAATCCAGTGACATCTATCTAAAGAGCTGAAGGGGGACTACAAATTTATTCCGGTGCTTGGGGATGGGCTCAATAGTGTCTGGCTCCGTCCAAGCCCAGCAGGAAATGAGGTCAATAAGTTCATCCCCTGGAGGTGTTACCCAAGACATAGATGAGCCAGTCCTCAAAAGCCCCCAGGAATACCAATTTCTCAGGAGAAGGATTTTGGGAGGACCAGCCACCTCTCTGCTTGAGGATTACCTCACATTGTCAGGTGGCAGTTGGGGGGGGGGATCCTTCCTCCTCATCAAAATCAGTGTCCGTCAGAAACTTCATAGGGGATTTTATGTGCCACCTCTTGCACATTCCTTTCTGAGGTACCGCTTCTGTGGGGTGCTTGGAAAAGGTGTTGGAAGAAAGGGGGAATCCATCTGGGGAACTCGTGCAGCAGCTTCCCTGAGCTAGCTGACCCTGAGAAGCAGAAAGATGGGCTCAGAACTTGGACCCAGTAAGGGGAAAGGGACAGGATCTGAGACTAGAGAGGAAGCTCTCTATGCAAAAAGGAAGCTCCTTCTACAACCTGGAAAGCTGGTGGACCCAGGAAAACTTCTCCCCCTTCCTTGGAGCCAAAGCATCTGAAGAAGGAAGGTCGGGCAAACCCTGGCTCAGAGCCTCCCAGAGAGAATCGGACCTGAGCTGTCTAGAGGCGAGGCACCAAGGGGAAGGGAAGGATTCAATAAAGTAGGAGCCAAACCCAACCCCTCAGACCCAGCACCAACCTCTCAGATCCGAGACCCGCCCAATTACTGAGCAGGATCAAGTATAAATATAGGGGAGGGGGATAATGAATTAGCATGTCTGAAGAAGTCCTAAGCAAGAACAAAAAAATCCAGTGATCCTGTTAAGCATTTAATTGTGTTATATGCTTGTTTTGTTTGCTCACTTAGTTTTGTGTGCGACTTTTAAACTTCATTAAAAATATTATTTTTATTCCTGGGCATCGTTAGAATCTGTTACACCTCTGCGGTGCCTATTTGTTGTGATCTCTTCAAGCTTTGTTATCAAAAGAACAACAAGCAGAGTCTGCTTCCTCTGTTTGATAGCTCACTTTTTGTTGGACAGACTTTTGTATTTCCTCCTTAGCATGTTCTACATTAAAAAATTACTTTGACCCTCCAAAAAATATTCTGAAGATAGCTGGATACAACAGCTTAAATCTTATACCTGCCTCTTGACATTCCCTGTTTGCTAGAATAAATGTACTCCTCTTCTGCCTGCTGTACAGTGAGTAATCACTTTCCGTACTCTACTACATCCAACGTTTAATACTTTGTCCTTTTGCCACTGTTTTGTCAGAATCAACTCTTTCTGCTGGTAGGATTGCAACTTTACTATCAGAAGTCTTGGCTGCTTTCTCATGGCCAGGGTTGGAGCATACATGCACTGTGCCCTTTCTGTTAAGAACTCCCGCTGTGGAATACCAGTTCAGTTTGTTTGTTTATTTATGCACAGGAAATCTCAGGTTTTCCCGACTTGCTCTGTCCTCTAATTCAACCATTTTTGAAACATCTCTTCTTGAGCAGAGCAGTCTGATACTCAGCCAGACATTTCTTCATTTTGACCTCTGAATTCTGCAGTTGTATCAGCTCATCTGAATATCTGTTTAAATCTTCTTCCATTTTTACAACTTTTGGTTATTTGAGTTGATATAATCCTTCAGTGTTTCATTTTTTGTAATCAGCTCTGAGCTCATTTGACTTATTTTTTCCTCTAGATTACTGGAGTTCATGTCTTGCGCCAGGCCTGGAGCTTGAACTGCTTTTTGCTGAACAGCTATACAAGAATTCTTTGAGCCAGTGTTTTCTCCTCACCTTTTGTGGTTGGTTTTCTTTTAGGTTCTCTAAATTTCTTCTTTGCTGGCATCCAGGCAGTGCATTTACTAGCCAGTAACTGAAATTTAGCTAAAAAAGACAAATTCACTGGCTCTCTTTTCTGAGTTTCTGTTTTCATACTGGGAGAGCTGAATTAAGTTGCTACGCATTGTGCAGCTGTCTTGGAAGCCAAACATCAGATAAGCTGATCCTTCAATAGAAAGTACAGTTTTGTACCTACCATAAATGTAGATGTCCGATAGGTATGCAACTGCAGTCCTGACATATGGGTTGTCCTGCCTCAGGCAGCCCTTCGGTCGGCCGGATTCCAAAGTCTGGGTCCGGCGTCAGCTGATGTCGCCCTTTCCCCGACGTCAGAGCGCCTGGGGTATAAAAACGTCAGCCGATGCCATCTTCTTCAGTGTTTCTTGCCCCAGATGCCAGGTGCCCTCTAAGGAAGGCTAAATTTTGAAAAATAGAGAAAAATTCCAGACACGTACAACAGCATAAAAACAAATACACCATAAAAGATTACCCCAGGTAGCTAAAATGAGGGGTGGAAACCCAAAAGTATACCACAGAGGGGTAGGTGGGAGGGTAAACCTGACTGCAGTTGCATACCTATCGGACATCTACATTTATGGTAGGTACAAAACTGTACTATGTCCTTCAAGGATGCAACTGCAGTCCTGACATATGGGTTGAATACCATAGCCAACCTGGGAGTGGTAGGCACTAAGACAAAGATGGTGTAGCTAAAATGCCCTGCAGGACTGCAGAGGCAAACCCTGCTCTGGACCTGGAGTATAAAGGCAGGTTGTAATGTTTGGAAAATGTATGCACGGAGCTCCATGTAGCAGCTTCTAAAATGTCCTTTGTTGCCACTCCTCTTAAAAAGGCTGTGGAGGTGGCTGTAGCTCTGGTGGAATGTGGCCTGATGTCAGCTGGCACAGTTTTTCCATGAAAAGAGTAGCAGAATCGAATGCAATTTCCAATCCATTTAGAAATTGTCTGTTTGAAAATTGCTTTTCCCTGCAATCCAGCAGCGAAAGCTACAAAAAGCTGGTCAGATTTTCTGAAAGACTTTGTTCTGTCCAAGTAGTAGCGCAACTATCTGTGTATGTCCAAGGTGTGCAGAAGTCTCTCTCCTTTATTTTGAGGATTGGGAAAGAATGTAGGCAGGTGAATAGCTTGATTCAGGGACACCCTGGATACCACCTTTGGCATGAATGACGGATTGGTTCTCAAAGAAACTCTGTCCTGGTGAAAAATGAGAAATGGTTGTATTGCCATAACGGCCTGTAGCTCAGAGACTCTTCTTGCTGAGGTTACTGCCAGAAGGAAGGCTGTCTTCCAAGACAGAAATTGCAACTCTGAAGATGCTGCTGGTTCAAAGGGAGGAAGAGTTAATTTTTCCAGCATGAAGTTGAGGTCCCATGCAGGCACTGGTGGTTTCCTTGGAGGGTTGATGTTCTTTATACCTCTTAGAAACTGTCTTAGCAATGGGTGAGAAAATACAGGCGGATCAGTGTTATATTTGGCAGATATTGCTGAAGCATGTATTTTTATGGAAGAATATGAAAGGCCATTGTGTAGCATTTCAGCCAAGTATTCCAGGATCTGTGGAATGCTCATCACTGATGGGTCTTGACCCTTTTTGCTGTTCCAGATAAGAAATCTCTTCCATTTTGCTAAGTATGTTTTTCTAGTGGAAGGTCTGCGCGCCTCCAGGATGATATCTTTTACCCTTTTGGAAAGTGTATCCTGAGTAATAGTCATGGAATCTTCCAAGCTGTCAGCTTCAATGTTTTCAAGCTGGGTGTAGTGTCCTGTAATTGTGCTGTGTCAGACGAAGTGGCCATTGAGGAAGGAGCCATGGATTGGTGTGTGTCAAGCTCTGTAGCAGTGGGTACCAGTGTTGTCTTGGCCAGTCTGGAGCTATCAGTATGACTTTCGGTTGCTCTGTCTTGATCTTTAGTAACACCTTGGTCATCAAAGGAAGAGGTGGGAAGGCATATAGTGTTAGAGAGTTCCAACTGAAGGAGAGAGCGTCCACCTTCCATGCTTGAGGATGGTATGTCCTTGTGCAAAACTTTTTCAGATGGTGATTGAAGTGGGAGGCAAAAAGATCTATATCCGGCCTTCCCCATGCTTGAGCTATTTGTAAGAAAATGTCTGGATGCAACATCCATTCGTGTGGATCCATGATGTTTCTGCTTAGGCTGTCCGCCAGAACATTGTCCTTCCCTGGTACAAACTGGGACTGTAGCTCTATTTTCAATTGTAGGGAAATATCCCAGAGATTCATTGCCAGTCTGCAAAGAGGGTAGGAATGGGTACCTCCTTGCTTGTTTATGTACCACATAACTGTGGTATTGTCTTTCTTTATTAGTAGATGGCCCTGATGCATGAACTTTTCGAAGGCCTTGACTGCATGTATCACTGCCAGCATTTCTTTTTGGTTGATATGTAGGTGCTTTTCTTTTTGTGTCCATTGTGCTTGAATGCATCTGCCCTCCATGTGCGCCCCCCATCCATGGTCTGAGGCGTCTGTTGTTATGGTTTGACTTGTATGAGGCTTGCTGAAAGGCAGACCTTTGTTTTTCTGGCTTGCTTGAGCCCACCACAGAAATTCCTTTTGAAGGCATGGAATGAGTGGGATCAATGTTTCCAGGCTGTGGCTGTGCTGAGACCATAGACTTTTTAGGTACCATTGTAGTTTCATCATATGCAGCCTTGCATGTGGAATCAGAAGAATGCAAGATGTCATGAAACCCAGGGCCTGCAGGATTTTCCTTGCAGTCATCTGGGTGTGTGTTGCCAGTCTTCTGAAGTATTCTGGTAATTGTTTTTGTTTTTCTTTTGTCAGAAACGCCATCTGGGTGTTTGTGTCCAATGTGGCACCCAGGAAAGGTATTTGTTGGGATGGTACGAGACTTGATTTCTGAATATTGACTGTGTATCCCAAGGCCTGCAGTAGGTGGATGACATAGTCCAAGTTTTTTAACAAGGCTTGTTGGCTGTCCGCTTGTATAAGGCAGTCGTCCAGATAAGGGTATATTTGTATCCCCTGAAGTCTGCAATGTGCAATTACTGATGCCAGGCATTTCGTGAACACTCTGGGCGCAGTAGATAAGCCAAAGGGCAATGCTGAGAATTGATAATGCTCTGAGCCTGCAAGAAATCTGAGGTATCTTCTGCAACTTTGTCTGATTGGGACATGCAGGTATGCCTCCTTGAGGTCCAGAGTTACCAGCCAAGACCCCTTGCCCAGCATGGGAAGGAGTTGCTGTAAAGTCAGCATTTTGAATTTTGGCACAATAAGGTAAGTATTCAGTGCGGATAAGTCCAGAATGGGTCTCCATTGGTATTCTTTTCTTGGAACAAGGAACAATCTTGAATAAAATCCTTGTCCTTGTTCTGCAGAAGGAACCTTTTCTATTGCTCTTATTTGAAGTAGGTTTGTTATTTGTTTGAGTGCCTCTGCCCTTTGATTTGGTGGCAGGTTTGGCCTACCATGTCTTGTTGGCAGTGTATGAAAATGGAATCTGTAATCCTTTGTCTATTATCTCCAGTATCCATTTGTCCTTTGTAATATTGTGCCAATTTTTTGAGAATAAAGATAACTTTCCGCCCAAAGGTGCTTCTAATTGAGCCCTGGATGGCGGAGTCAAAGTCAACTCATTGAGATTGTCCTGGCGGAGCAGTGGAAGGTCCTGCCCCACCTCTCTGGTTCGGAGGCTGCCATTGACATCCTCTGTAGGAGCCTCGAGTTTGCCCTCTACCTCTGCCATGTCTGTTTTTGCCTCTTTGAAATTTGTCTGTGTCAGGAAAGGACCAATGTTTAGAAGGCCAATTCCTGCTGAATCTTGGAGGCTGTACCTGGAGGAAATCTTTGACTGTTTGCACTGATTTTGCCTTTTCCTCTATTTTCTTTAAAACCTCTTGTGCAGTAGCACCAAATAGCTTATGTTTCTCTAGTGGTGCATCCAAAAGCTTAATTTTCACATGGTCTGGCAATGTTTGTTCCTTTAACCAAGCATGTCTGCATGACCGCACCTGTCATTGCTGCTCTACATGAAGCTTCCAATGCATCATATCCACACTGAAGGAAATGGCTGCTAACCTGCTTAGTATTATGAACCAATTCCTGTAACCCATTTCTATCTAATGGTTCAGGGGAAGCCAGTTTCTTTTGCAAGTCATCCAACATGTATTCCTGATACTGAATCATATGAAATTGACAATTTAATGCTCGCATAGAAAGGGTGGAAGATGTATATACTTTCTTGCCCCACCTTTCTAAAGCCCTAGAATCTCTTCCGAAGGGAGTGGGTTCTTAGCAGTAGTGGAGGAAACCCCTTTAGGCCCCTGAGAAATAGTTTCAGGGTCAGCAGTATAGCCCTTGTACAGAAATTGATGTGTGTCTGGGACCCTGTAGTACCTGTCTGGCTTGACAGGAGCAGGGGGGAGGGAGTCAGGGGAAACACTAGATTCTAAGTACACATCATCTAAAACATTTAAAACTGGAGGAATAGCTAAGGGTCTATGCTGAGGTAGCTTTAAAAATTCCCTTAACCTTTTCCTAGAATCTGAGTATTCTTGGCCTTGCCATTTGAAGTGTTCCCTCATGGAATGAAGCATTTCCCCAAAGGAAAACTCCTCAGGAGGAGAAGCAGAGGGAATAGATTCCTCCGCATCAGAATCCTCGTAGGCCGGGAAGGCCTCCTCCTGGTAGTCTGAATGTGCAGAATCACCTGAGGCCTCATCGGAGGACTGGGAGTCTACCTGCTCAACCCTAGGCCTCTTGTCAGAAGGCGGCTGAGAGCCTCTATCTGGATGAGGCTGTGAACCCCTAATCAAAGAAATAAGGTCCTCAGCTAAACTTAAAATTTGAGAACCAGAAGTGGATCCCAGAGAAACAGATCTTGGAGGGAGAGACTTAGCCTGTTTGGCAGCTTTAGCACATGTGTAGGCCTTAATGGACATAGACACTGGAGGCCTGGCAGCCCCACGTGCTGGAGTAGTCTTATCCACTGAAATGGTGTCAGAAAAATCCTGGGCTACGGTCTCAGAGGGGAGCACAGAAACCGGCACCGAGCTGGCCTCTGGTACCGAAGTAACCGGTGGAGCGGTGTCGTTGGTCTGTAGCGGTTGTGAAACCGGCTCAGAAGAGACCGAGACACTCGCGGTAGGCCTAAGCGTGGTGTCGGCCGAGACCGCGGACCGTGGGTGTCGGTCCTTATCCTTCCGTTTTTTAGGTAAATGTGCTGTCGGAAGCTCCGACGGCATGATATAACAGAAATCTTCCTCAAAATAATCCTGTGCAAACTCAGACCGACGCCTAAGAGTGCATCTATTGAAAGAGGCACAAGCTGCACAGGCCGAGACGTTGTGTTCTGGGCCTAGGCAAGGTAAGCAGTAAGAGTGGAAATCATTATGAGGTATTTGTTTCCCACAAGTTAAACAATTATTAACTTTTTCACTTTTATCTGACATCGGCTGAGGCAAGAAAAGGTCCCCAACTGGGTACTTAGCTTTTTTGAAGACTTCAGTAGCTGAAAACACAGGAGCTGGTCGACCGGCACTTGCGAACTGCTTCTGCTTCAGGCGCCACGCGGCAAGAAAGACTGAAGAAGATGGCGCCGGCTGACGTTTTTATACCCCAGCCGCTCTGACGTCGGGGAAAGGGCGACATCAGCCGACGCCGGACCCAGATTTTGGAATCCGGCTGACCGAAGGGCTGCCTGAGGCAGGACAACCCATATGCCAGGACTGCAGTTGCATCCTTGAAGGACATCAAAGTTGTTTAGAATTACCTGTCTGGTGGGATATCTTGCAGCTGCACAGTTAAGGCTCACATACACAACACAAGCAGAAAACTATAATTCAAAGTGGAAAGGAATGATGATGCAGCAAGGGGAAAATTCAAGAAATAAGGACAGAATGGGATTCTGGATGTAGATCCACAAGAAGAATAACAAAAGCCATAAAGAATATTACATTCATAAAGCAGCAGAAAGTATTCTAAGAACTAACATGAAAATAGTGAAAGGAGATTTGCTGACATGGATGACTATAATTAGGAGTACATGGAATAGGCAACAGGGGGCTGGAATTGACTTGAGAAAAATGGCAAAGGAACTAAGGTATTTCTATAACTAAAGAGGGAAAGGTAACAGAATTGGATGAGGCCAAGAAGACAGAACTCCAAGCTAGAGACTACTTCCTTATTGGGGATTGAAATCAGAGTATAGGGAAAGAGAAAGAGACATGGGAATCCTAACTGAAAGACCTGCTCTGGCAGAGTTTTTAGTTGGATCTAGAACAGAAACTGTTGTTGAAAAAGGGATAATTAGTAAAGCATGCAAAACACTGCACAATAACTACTGGAAGCAATCTGAGGAGGTTAGAAAAGATAGGGAAGAGAGACTGGATAATCAATTCACAAGGAAACAACAGAAGGACATATGTATGGCTCCCAAATATGCAACACAGTCTAGAAGATTTAGGATTTTTGCTTGGAAATGTTTGCATAGGAATTTTTATACCTAAACAGACTCTAAAGAATTTTTCCTCAGGTAGATGACAAATGGTGGTGGTGTGATTGGGAAGAAATAGGTAACTGTGAACATATGTTTTAGGAGAGTAATGAGTTGGTAGACTTTAAAAATTCCCTATATAGAGTACTCTGTCAGAAATATTGGGTGCAACTAAGGAAATTATTTTTTTGAGCTGGGATACAGAATCTTAATACCTAGACACAGTAAGGCCTTGTTAAAGTTTAATTCTGGTGGTTGCCAAAAAAACAATTACTAGAAAATGGAAATAACTAGAAATGTGATCTTTAGAAAAGGATAGGAGAAAATGACAGAAAAATGGAATGTGTGGGAACAATACATGCAGAATAATGTTTTGGAAGAGAAGTGAGGCCTAATGTAAGGCAGAAATAGAGCAATTTATATAATGTTGGCTTGATGATACTTGATGATACTTATGCAAAAGAATATATGTGGTGCACAATGTTTGTAACTGGAAACATGCTAACATGGTTTGTTTTCTTTTACATAAATGTATGTCTGCCTACATGTTAAGTGATAATTCAATAAATGTGCTAAAAAATCAGCCATAAGTCTTTGTTTATTGTACGTTTATCTCAAGCCATGTCTTTACATTCTCCTTCAGCATAGCCTCAGGCCTGAAAATTATAGTACAGATTTAGTAGTATCATTCAGTACAGGACTTATTGCAAATTTTCATTTTTTCAAAGTGTTTTCTCTGTTTGTAAACAACCTAGAATTTTGTAAATGCATCCACTTTCATAAACTTTATTTGAAATAAACGCTTACTTCCTACATGTATTAATGGAAGTAGACTTCATATGTGAAATCCTACAAGTGATTTAATATAATTTTCTCATATAACATTATAGGTAACTTGGACATCTGTCTAATGTATAACAGAGTACAAGAAGGCTGGTTTTAATGAAGAAGTGATAACTCTTTTCTGCCATCTTATGCTAAAATACATTTTCACCCATTTGCATTTACCTACTTGCTTGAAAATACTTGCATTTCATAGGATTATTTATGTTTCTCCTGGCTTGAACAGCTGGAATATATCCTAATTAATGCCGCCCAGTCCCACATGCCATTATGTCTTCTTTGCCAACCTACAGTCTGAATTGTACATTTTAGCAACCACTGCATTTCATGACTTCACTCCTTCCCTTTGCATTCTGGGGCTTTTACAGGCCTGGGCACTTGGAATCTTCACTTTCATACTGTCCTAAATCAGGATTCACTGCAGGGATCACTTCACTGCAAATTCAGCTGCAGCTGATCCACACTCCATTCAGACTATAAACAAGGACTGCAATCATCTCATAAATTTAAATCCACTGGCTTTACCCCCTCTCTCTCTCTCTCTCTATATATATATATATATATATATATATATATATATATATATATATATATATATCCTAAAAGAAACTCTATCATTCCTTCTTTGTTAAATACATGTTAAGATGGATGAATGGAATTTTACCATATGCAATGATATTTAATGTTTTAACATTTAGTTTTAACCTGTCTTTTGAGCAATAGTCGCTGACATGGGTATGTTCCAGTTGGAGCTTCTGAGTATCAGAAGGGGACTAGAGGATGACAAGTTTATGGTTGTCTGCAAACTTGTTTAGTCAGAGATCCTCTGTTGTAATTTGGAAATCTGCTAAGTAGATGTGAAATAGACCCCTGAGGGACACCACTGGTCACCTTCATTTTGCTGAGGATGCACCTGCCACCATCACTACATGGGTTTAATCCCTCAGCCAATTTGCTATCCAACTAACTATGTAGGGTCATTTAGGAGTTCATTCATTTGTTTATGTGGTATGATATCAAAAGCTTTAGCCAGTTTATGGAATGCCATATGGATAGCATGTCTACTGTCCATTGCTTGAGTTACTCTTGTAAAGAAGTTGACTAGATTCATTAGTCAGGATCTACTCTTTACAAATCCAAACTGCTGGGGCTTAGCCTTATAAATTGCTAGATTCCATAGGTAATTAAGTCAGTTACAATACATCCCATGGCTTTTTCAGATGAGACTAATCAGGCTAATGAGTCTGTAGTTTCTGGGGTCAGTGTTCGGTCCACCTTTGTGAAAAGCCATCACAATAGGTGTGCACCATATTTCACAGAAAATAAAAACAGTAGCTAAGCTCAGGTTAAACAGCTGTAGAATCAAGACCACTAGGGCATGTTTTGTACTGCTCATTAGGTAACCTGGTATATTATCAGGCGCTGTGGATGATATACTTTTCGTTTTGGAGAGTACCTGTAGTAAGTGTTCTTTGGTTAGGATGTGGGTTTGAGATTCTACAGGATATGTGGACTTTATGTAGTTGTTTTGAAGGAGAAATATGCACTGAATTTGCAACTATAACAGTTATATACACCAGATCCAAGTAGGTAGTGCCATTTTGGATATATTCTGAACAATGCTGAGTGTCATTTGTTTGTTCCCTAATGCTTGAAATTTTACTTAGCTTTTGATGGTAGTCTATGTTCATGGGGTGCTTCATTTTTCCTGATAGTGCTTTTTAGTTTAATAATTTTAATGTTAACCTTGATTTGATGTTTTTTTTTTGTTTTGCTATATAGTTGAAGAAGCCTTTTTTTTGTTACTGTACTTCTTATTTATGTATGTGGACCACTGAGCTGGTTTACTTTTAAACTTCCAATTTTGTTTGGATGTGGGAAGGACTGCAAGGTCAATGCATTTCTCCAGCTACATAGCAAAATTCATAACACAGTAAGTTTGCATACAGATCGAGTAACATTAAAAGATCCATTCAGAGTGAATTGAAAAAGATATATACAAAATGTAAGCTAATATGTGCATAAAATACAGTACAATCATACATATAATACATAAACTCCTACATACATATGAAATATTTGCATACAAGATTCCACATTAAGAGGCTAAAAAAGTTTATTAAATGTATTCCACTATTCATGATACGGTATGACAAGTTACCTAAACAAGCTGCAGGTAGATTCAGTAAAGAGACGTACTTGAAATCTTTAATGATCTCTAGATTTTTTTATGTCTGTAGGCACGTGTTTCCAGGCAGCAGTTCCCAGTCTAGAGAAGGCTCTATCACCAACAGCAGTTTTAAATGAAGGGCATACTAGAGTGAAAGTGTTGCCCTGTGTACTTCTGAGTACATAAGTGTTGTCTTGTAAAGGGGGATGGGGGCAGGGACCACATTTTATCAACTTGCAAATTAGAGTACTTAGAAGAAAAAAGTGATCCTACAAGGCCCTGAAAAGCATTTAGATTTTTTAGCAAATTGCAGTGGTGTATCTGTTAATAGAATGGATCTGCAGATTTTATTCTCAGCAGTCTGTATTTTGTGAGTACTATGGGTTGAATGCATAGTGAGAAAAGAAAGGCCATATTCAAACTAGGGTATTAAAATATTTTTAGCAATGGCCTTGTGAGCAGTAGTTGAAAACAGATGACTGACCTTGTAACACAGTTTTAATTGAGCCAGGACATTATTAGTTGCAAAATCTCTGTGTGTGTGTGTGTGTGTGTGTGTGTGTGTGTGTGTGTGTGTGTGTGTGTGTGTGTGTGTGTGTGTGTAGCTTAGATTATTAAGTCTAGGTACCTCTGTTCAGAAGCAATATAACTGAAACTCCCTGGTTTGCCAGGGTATTTTTGATGTTTTTGTCTATGAGTTTTTTTTTTTTTTCTGTATGATCTTTTAACTTGTTGGTTTGTTCCTGAGCTGGGAAATTTTGCACTCAGTTTAATGTTACAGACATAAGGCTTTGTTAAAACCTGCTTGTTTAAAAAAATAACCATACTATCCACTTATGTTCTCCCAGTGAGCTAAAAAGGGGGTGGTGCAAATCTTGCAAGTTTACAGCTAGTGAGTTCAGCTTTATTGATTGGAATGTCTGAAAAAAGACTTGTAAAAAATAAAGTAATTCAATATTCAGAAGCCTTGTAGGTGAAATGCTTGTATGTCCTTAAAGGGTCATTTGCACATTTTCTTTAGGTCTCCTTTGTTGGAAGTTTAAGATATTTTAGAAACGGAAGTCACTGATATCTTTTGGAGATGCTGGACCATTGTTGTGCTTATTAAGAAAACTTGACACTTTGCTTACAATATTCTTAATATCACCAGAATGAATCAGTAAGATCTGTGTGGTGCAGTGATGTTTCATAAGAAATCTTTTCAACATTCGCACATCACATGGGGAAAGACAAGCAACAGAATGTAGCAAATATGAAGTGAGGTCTGAACACCTTGTTAGGAAGGTGATGACAACAATACAGGTATCACCAGTACAGCATGTGGCAGGAGATATTACAGCATTACTGCTACTGGACATAAGTGGCGAGAACAGAAGTGAAAGAGGAGACTGTACTACGTCAAGACGAGAGGCATGTATTTGTTGTTTTGATACATCTTCACTGCTTCATATTGTGCAGGACAGACTCTAATGAATTCAACAAATTCCAGAAACCGTGAACAGGCACTTCAAGTTTAAATAGGAAGGAAAGGGTTAATGTGCCTGAGCAGATTACAGAGAAAAGATTCAAGATACCTGGTAAGTTGGAAAGCTCTAAAGGCAAAATAAGTAGTAAATGTAGATATTTAATACACAAGGCAGACCAATCCAAGCGGGGAGTGTGGTTGAAGTGAGATGGTATAAATCCAAACCTTGCTATCATACATCAGTGTAGCAGCAAATTTTAAGCCTGTACTGAACTGTCAAGCCCTGGCCCTAGAGGGAGCTTGCTAGAGTCCGAATTGGCTGAAGTGTATAAGCTGATCTACATTTCTTTGGTCTACGTTTATTGGACAGAAGAAGTACAGGGAGGCTATCTTGCCATAACTGTTGGTAAACAGGTTTGAAACTATACTGGTTAATACAGGGAGTAGCAAAAAACTGCATTTGGGTGACTTTTACTAGTCAGAAGATGGGATACCTAAAGTCAAACTGAAGGTTACAGTCTCCTGGGAAACTAATGTTCCCAGACAGATACCCATTCAGCCTTCAGGTTGGAAGGGCTGACAATTCATGACAGATTTTGTAGGCTCTAATAATTATAGGTATTTGCCTGATTCAAATTCAAAGCTACAGACTCTTGTAAAACTGTTACAAGGTTACAACCCTGCTTATAGCACACTTGTTACAGCTGGAATCCCTTCCTACATGTCCACACAGCATTTAGGTTTATTTGCAGATCAGAAGGGCTGAAGTTCCTGTGACAGACTTTATACGCCATATAATAATAGGCTTTGTTCTTATTTAATGCCTTTGCCAGCAAGAAAATATCTCTGTTGATGTATTTTTTTTACCTGCAGACAGCTGAACCACATATCTTCACATTATGCCAAGCTCAGCTGAAAAAATATAATTTCATCTAATATAAGCTTAGTTCACAAGTTACTTAAACAACATTTAATAAATACATATTTCAGGAGTTCTTGAAGAGCTGATACATTTGCTTAGTACATTTTAGCTGGAAGAATTGTAGTGAATATTTCTCTTCCAATTGTCCTTTTAACAGAATAAAACCATTACATACCAGAGACATTGGACACTGCTGTAGCTCGTCTTCTTTTCGCATCTGCATGTCAGCTATTGAGACGTACTTATGCTGGTTTGTGAGAAAACAAATCAAAAACAGACTATTAGGAAAGATAACTTTTTATTTATTAAAAAACAGAATTCATATAATTGGGCATTTAGCATCAAAATATGATATCCAAACTTAAGGTCTTTACAACAACTATACCTATGTAACAAAAGAAAGAAAAGTTGTGTAAAATCTTACCATAACCATAGATGTCCTTCTCTTCCATGTTGCAGTATTCTGCATATGGGTTTACTCTTCAGTCTCGCGTATGTACGGCCACTATCCAAAAGCATTCAGTCCCTCTGTGGTGCGTCAGACATGGACGAGAGTTTGCAGGCCATAAAGGTGATGTCGGTACACACCAGCCCTCAGAACAGTAGCCCCAGTCGGAGCCAGTCCTGTAAGGGCAATACCATGTCATTGCCATCCAGAAAGGGAAGGTCTTAGCTGACAACAGGGGATGGAGGGTGGGAAGGAATACTGCAACATGGAAGAGAAGGACAGCTATGGTTATGGTAAGATTTTACACAACTTTTCTATGTCCTTCTATTTCCGTGTTGCAGTATTCTGCATATGGGTGAGTGCCAAAGCTCACTGTGGTCGGGGTGGTGGTCTAGAGGCAGACTCCAGGAATCCATGAAGGATAGCCCTGGCAAACCCTGCCCTGGATCTGGAGATGAGGTCAAGCTTGTAGTGCTTGGTGAGGGTATGGACCGAGGACCAGGTAGCGGCTTCCAGGATAGAAGAGGTATCCAATCCCTTGAAGAAGGCTCCTAAAGATGCCATTGCTCTTGTGGAATGAGCTTTAACTGTACCCTGCAGGAACTTATCATGGAACTGATAGCAGAAGGTAATGGCTTTATTGATCCAAGTAGAAATAGTCTGCTTGGTCACTGCCTTCCCCAGAGCTCTGGGGTGAAAGGATACAGAGAGTTGGTCAGTTTGTCTGACAGACTTGGTGTTGTGCAGGCAAAATCTGATTTGCCTGTGAACATCCAGGGAATGCAGCACTCTCTCACTGTCCCCTTGTGGGTTTGGGAAAAAAAAGGCAATTGTATGGCCTGGTTAAGGGACAGGTCTTTGACTACCTTGGGCATGAAAGATGGATTTGTCCTAAGGGTAACCCTGTCCTTGTGGAAAACTAGGAAGGGAGGAATAGCCATAAGGGCTTGAAGTTCGGACACTCTCCTGGCTGAGGTTAGGGCCACTAAAAGAACAGTTTTCCAAGTACAGTGTTGTGCTTTAATGAGGCTTTGCTTGCTGACTCAAAGGGAGGTAACGTAAGCTTGTCTAGCATGCAGCTGAGGTCCCAAGGTGGGGGAATGGGTTTCTTGGGGGGCCTAAGGTGCAGTACCCCCTTGAGGAAGAGTTTGCAAGGGAGTCTGGATGCTAATGAGGGATCCAAAGGCAGGCAAGCAGAGATAACAGACAGATGGGCTTTTATGGATGAGTAAGCCAGTCCAGACTGCAGTAGCTCACACAAATAAGACAGCACTAGAGGGGGTTCACTGAGAAGCGGCTCCAGCTGTCTTATGACACCAAACAGCAAATTGTTTCCACTTGGAGAGATATGATTTTCTAGTATTAGGTTTCCTAGCCTCCTGCAGGACATTGAGCACTTCCTCATTGTAAATTTGTCTAAATAGAATCAGAATCTTAATCAGCCACACAGTAAGGTGCAGCAACTGCCACTGTGGATGGATTAGTGACCCTTTTTGCTGTGTAAGCAGGTCCACTCTGGGGGGGTAACTTGTGGTGATTGCCCTTGGACAAATGTAGAAGTAAGGGGAACCAGTGCTGTTAGGGCCAGTAGGGAGTCACCAACAATATTTTTGGGTTGTCCTGCTGAATTTTTTGCAGGACCTTCTGAATAAGTGGGAAGGGGGGGAAAGCATATAGATATTTCCCCTTCCAAGAAATTGAGAAGGCGTCTGTTTCCAGTACCTGTGGTTCAGGTCTCCTGATGCAAAAGCCAGGAAGTTGCCTGTTGATGCTGGAGGCAAACAGGTCTATTTAAGGTACACCCCACCTGTGGACCAGATTCAGGAAGACATCTCTGTGCAGTAACCATTCGTGGTTGTTTGTGCTGGTTCTGCTCAAATAATCTGCCTATTTTTTGTGGAGGGAGGGAATGTAGGTCACCTGTAGGGAGATTCCCTGTGAGGCAGTCAATTCCCATACCAAAAGGGCTAGCCTGCAGAGCAGGTAGGACTTGGTCCCTCCCTCCTTGTTGATATACCACAGTACAGTCATGTTGTCTGCGTATATCAAGTGTCCCTTGTTGAATGAAAGGTTGAAATGCCTGGAGAACTAGAAAGATTGCTCTCATCTCTCTGGCATTGATGTCTTCTGATTTGAGGTGAATTGGCCACAGGCCCTGCACCTGTCAGTGTCCGAGGGTGGCTCTTCATCCCAGGTCTGAGGTGTCTGTGTGCATGACCTGAGTCGGTTGTAGTGGGAGGCTTGAGTTGCGCTGTACCTGATCCAACCACCATAGTATTTCCTTTTTTAGTCTGGGTAGAAGGGGCACAATGTGCTCCAGAGGCTGGTTGTGTTGCCTCCAGACTGAGCGAAGATACCACTGCAGCTTCATGTGTAGCCTTGCTAAAGGAAGCATGGGTATGGCGGCTGCCATGTAGCCCAGAAGCTTGAGGTACTGCCTTGCAGTCAACTCCGTACAGTGAAGTACCAGGAGGTGTTCTGTCAAGGAGCTCACCTTTGGAGGGGGTAGGTATGCCTCCATGAGATCTGAGCAGATTCTGCACCCGAGGAACACAATGTCCTGTGTTGGTTGAAGAGGGGACTTTGGCAGATTTATCTGAAATCCCAGGGGACTGTAGTAGCGTCACCACAAAGTGGATGTGCCCTTGCAGTATTTCTTGGCTGGCAGCCTGGATTAGCATGTTGTCCAGGTAGGGGAAATATCTGTATTCCCTTTGTCCTGCAGTAAGCCACCACAGGTGCCAAGGATTTGGTAAAGACTCTGTGCGGTGGAAAGTCCAAAGAGCAAGGCAGAGAACTGCAAGTGAGATGAGCCCACCAAGAATCTTAAATACTTCCTGTGGGCAGGCCTGATTGGGATGTGAAGATAACCATCTTTTATGCCTAATGTAGCCAGAAATCTCTGTGGGATAATCAGAGGGAAAAGGGTTGGCAGGGTTAGCAATATGAAGGTAGGTACTTTTAGGAAGAGTTTGAGGTAGGAGAGGTCTAGAATGGATATCCATAGTCCATCCTTCCTGGGGACCAGGAAGAGCCTTGAATAGAAGCCTCTTCCTTTTGCAGAGGAGGGGACTGCCTCTGTAGTGCCCTGGTCTACCAGTGTCTGCAGTACTGGTTGTAAAAGGTGCAACTGCTGTGTAGGAGGTCAAGGAATGCCCCGCCATGTGGGAGGGGAGAGCCAGGACATGAAGTAGCCATTTTGGAGGATGGAAAGGACCCACTTGTCTGAGGTGAGATGAGCCCAAAGAGGGAGACAATGAGAGAGGCGGGTGGACAGAAGTACAGATGGGCGGGGGGGGGGCTAGACTGGCAGGTAGTCAGATGCTACCTGCCCTGTCTTGAAAGGGAGTCCTCTGGCTGGAGGTAGGGATTGCTCTAGGCGGAGGAAGTTGTTTTCTGGTTGACTTACGAGGCCTTAAAGGAGGAGCAGTTCGGGAGTTCTTCCGAATAAACTGTGTTTTGGAAGGGTAGTTTCTGTGAAAATTAGGGATTGGTAAGAACAGTAAATGTTTAAGGTCCTGCATCTCTTTTCCTTTCTGTTGCAGAGATTTAAAGAGGTCTGCAACCTTAGAGCCGAAAAGTGCAACACTGTCCAGGGGAGCATCAGTGAGCTTAGCTCTGAAGTCATCGGCAGGGGTTGTAGGCGAAGCCAGGAGTATCTGCGTAAGGCAGATGCTGATGCTGCTGACCTGGCAGAGGATTCAGCAGCACCATAGCTACACTTGGAGTGTCTGGTGGCCTGGGATGAGAGACCCAGGAGAGAGGACAGTGATGTTTTGGGAGGGGAGTCAGGAATGTCTGCCAAATGTTTAGTGGCAGATTGTAAGACAGACAAAGTGTGCTTGGCTATGTGGGTCTGATAGCTTGTGACTCTGAAAGCCAAGGTAGCAGAAGTATAAATATTTTTGCCTAACCTTTCCATTGTATTGCTGTCTTTGTCAGCTGGGAGAATGGTGGTAGTAGGCAGGAGTATAGTGGCTTGTCAGTGGCAACAGATATAGTGGCTGGGTCAACCAGTGAGCACATGATCAGATGTTTAGCAGTGTCAGATACTTTGTAAAGTCTGTCAGGTCTATGTGGGGCAGGAGGCTGTGAGTCAGAGTTCAGAGATGCAGAAGAAAAAGCATCTAGAAAGGCAGGCAGGATGGGAGAAACAGCAGATGGGCTACGGGTTTCCATTTGAATGAGGTCGTAGTACCTCTTTTGTACCTCAGACATTTCTGAGTAATCTCATTTAAAGTGTCCCTTCATCCTGCTAATTGTCTCACTGAAGGTAAGATCTTCAACTGGAGAGTCAGGGTCCAGTGATTCTTCCTCGGGGGATCCGTACCCCAAGGGTGAAGAGAGTTGGGAGTTGTAGGAAAGAGATTCCTCAGAGGAATCTGAAAGGACCTCCTCTTCCCTTGGTGCTGGATCTGTAGGCAGAGGCCTAGGGCTCAGGAGAAGAGGAGAGGTGGAGGCAGTAATAGCCGGTGTAGGCCTCAGTGCCATGAAGGCACTGAAGAGACTCTGGCTGAAACCCTGCCAGTCAGGCATGATTTCTATAGGGGGAGATATGGTTTCTCTTTTCCCTTCTTTTAAGAGGGGCAGTGGACTAACTTAGCATTACTTATACAATTTGGCTGTACGTACTAACTCTGTTAAGATATCCCTTCTAACACTATTTCTCTGTAAGTAGTTACATTCCTAACTGCAACTCTCACCACAAAAGTATTATTAACTATGCAGTACTTTGCCTAAGTGATTCTCCCCACTTAATTTCCTAACTAATGTTATGTTCCTCCACATATATAAGTTCAACCATATATTTGCCTATATTAAAGTGTTTAAAGTCTTGTTCTATTTTATACTATGCATATATTTTTGTTTTTACATTTTTATCCTATAAATCATTTTTTTTTATCCCCGGGCCTCCGCTGAAAATGGGGACTGTCCCAGTCGGACCATCCTGGTATACAAATGTAAAATAAATAAAAATACATAAGTAGAGTGCTACCAGATCACCTGATGACACTACTACCTGAGACTGAAGGTTAAATATATATACTCCAGTGATCTGTGGAGTAGCTTACTGTCTAGATTTAAGAAATATTTGGTGAAGTAGATGAAATGCTGTGTAGTTTTGCTGGACAGATGAAACTATTGACTTTTATGAGTTTAACTTGGGAAGGGATTGGATAATGAGTGTAATCATGTTATGCTGCCAGTGTTTAAGTCTGAAAAAAATATTATTTAAGATTAATTTAATTTTAACTTAATTATTTACTTTATTTTATTAATTTATTTGTTGATCGGATAAGTCAACCGGCCCATCTAGGGCATTTTTCTCAGCTCTTTTTCAGAAAAGACTAAAGCTGCAAGGCTAAATAAAACATACATGGGAACACTTTAGTTTAGCCAAATGGATTTTATGCTTCTTGGGGAGGGGGGACTGAAGCATCCACAGAAAACCTGTGTGAATAGGGAAAACATGTAAAACTCCACAAAGACAAATGGCAGAGGTGAGGACTGAATCCTGGAGCTCAGGTAGGGACTGTAGGAAAGTCACTGCATTGCCTTTATTTACATAAGTATAAGAACACAGATGCCAGCAAAAGGGGTCATGGCAGTTGGTCTTTTGGTGTCTATTTCTTGTTCCTCTTCCTGATAGCCTCTTTTGTATTGACTTTTCTTGTAAAGGTACTGGGAACTTTGATAGTACAACACAAAGCCTAAACACTACTGACCTTTTTTCAGTTAAGTCAGACATATGTAGGCTACAAATTAAGTTTCCCATTTTGTACTCTGTTAACTCTTGTGAACAGATTTTTTTCTTTTACTCTGAATATGTCATGGCTGAATGGGGATCCTAGAAATACAGTCTGCCTACATGCTCAAAAAATTAACAGACAGATTAATAGTAACTATCAGTGGCTAAGTGGTAAAATGCAATGCAATGGGTCCAACTTTACTTTTTAGTATTTTATTACACAGTAAGCAACAGACAGACCATTAGATAGATATATGATGAAACATACAGATAAGATAGCTAGATAAATCAAAATATAGACAGACAGATGGACAGGCAAACATATCTAGCAAGGTTTCTGACTTTGCAAGACTCAACTTCAGGTTTTGGTCATTACAGCAATGGCAAAATTGCAGTCAGCATTTCATTCTCTAAGCAGGGAATACAATAAGAACTAAAGAAGTCCGTGCCTTTCTAAATATCAAGCTAAAGACTTAAATGGAGTACGTATACAAATCCAGAGTATTATGTGCACTTCTGTAGACCTCATCTTCACAAGGCAACAAAAAAATTGAAGAAGGCAACAAAATGGTGCATGGTCTTTATCAGAAGCCATACAAAAGCAGATTAGAAGAGCTTAATGTGTACAGTTTTGAATAAAGAAGGCAGGTAAGGATATGACAGCAACATACAATTACCTCAAAGAATGGGAATCCACAGAACACTTTGTTAAAAGAAAGAGATGTATGAAAACAAATAGACACCGACTGAAAATACAAGGTGGATGGCAAATGGGACATACAGAAAACATTTTCCACAGAATGAGTGGTGGATGAATAAAACGTATCTTAAAAAGGCTGTAAGGTCGAACACTGCCAGAGCTCAAAAAATGCATAGGACAGACAAAGGTGGTTTGAAGTGATGTGGAGGAAAATACGTTGTTACTTCAGGAAAATCTGTAACTCATTCAGTAATTGAAAATGGGTGGCGTAAATGGAGCAAATGATCCTTACCTGCTGTCAAAGTATCGTTTTCTGTGTTAAACTTATTTATGCTATACAGACCCTAGTTCATTGACTGAATACTTCTGACAAAGCTTCCTCCTTAAAACCTTCTGCCAACTGCTCATTATTACCTGGTAGTATAATTTAAAATTTAAATTCGAAGTTAGTGGCATTAACATACACCAGTATTTCTGAGGAACATTTTTTGGTTGATTTTCATAGCTTGTGCATGTGTAAGCATATGTGTGTGTGTGTGTGTGTGTGTGTGTGCGAGCGCGTATGTGTGTGTGTGTGTGTGTGTGTGTGTGTGTGTTGTTTGTGTGTGAGTGTAGCAAGTTTATAGGTTCATATGCAAGTACTAGGCTAAGCCGCGGTGTTGCAGCGGTAACGTTGTCACCTCAC